>NC_056745.1:53745308-53947808 GCF_019279795.1 Protopterus annectens
TGTAATGGTACATGCAGTGCTATGGCACATGGAGAGCTGTTGTGCAATGAGACATGCAGTGCTGCTGTGTAATGGTACATGCCATACTGCTGTGTAATGGCATGTACAGTGCTGCCATGTAATGGTACATGCAGTAATGCTGTGTAATGGTACGTGCAGCGCTGCCATGTAATAGCACGTGCAGTGTGCTGTGTAATGCCACACGCAGTGCTGCTGTGTAATGGCACATGCCCTTAGGTAATATGTGTGCAACCATGGAGTTAGTAGGTATAAAGTAGGTGATGTGAAGATGCAGGGAGCTGTGTTTCCCTGCAGAAACTAATCTATGTGTGTGAAAGTGTTATTCCAATGATTATGAATGTTGTGTTGCTTGAGTGTATGTATAGTTTCACTAGTTTGCAGTGTGTGTGTACACTTTCTTGAGTGGCTGTGATAGAATGTACCATATGTTCAATGGGTTGAATGTTCATTTGGTGTTTTTGGTTCCTTGTGGTGCAATGATATATTTGTTCACTTAATCAATATGTATAGATGGCTAGGCTCTGTGTATCTATGTATGTCATAAAATATACACTGTGTGTGTGTGTGTGTATACAATTCAAAGGAAAAAAATGCTCTTTACACCAAAAGCACGTTAGCGCTATATGCATATTTGATTTATTTATTAGGGTATGTATTTGTTTATTTATGTATGTATGTGGATATGCTCTTCCTGAAGCAGTGGAAACCTTCACAGCACCAGTCATGACCCCTGCACAGGTACAAGGTTGTGATCGCCAGGTGCTGGTATTGCAGGAGTGCATACTTGCATTCAGAATTGAATACTGATATGACAGTGAATTTTAGTAATGAATTAAAGACCTTTAGTAAGGAAAAAGGCATCCCTGCAGGAACATTCCCTATGTGTGTGTGTGTGTGTGTGTGTGTGTGTGTGTGTGTGTGTGTGTGTGTGTGCGTGTGCGTGCTTGCGTGTGTGTGTGCGCATGCTTGTGTGTGTGTGTGTGTGTGTGTGTGTGTGTGGGGATATGTGTATGTTGTATGAGTGTGCTAATACACATATATTTCATCTCTGATTTCTTTTATGTTTTATCAAATTAATAACTATAACAGATGGTTAGAGTCATAGATTCCACTACTTCTGATCTAGCTGAAATTGCATTCTTATCATTCACAATAAAGTTGTAGATGCAGATTACAAAAAACTTTGAGATCACAGTTTTCATACTTAGATTAGTCCTGTAAATACTCTACGACTTTTTCATGTATGGATATTGCTATTTGTACTGCAGTTGTATATGAGCTTAAAATTTCTGGGCTCCCTACTAAAATCTTGAGACTTGCATTGTTGAACCCTGAAAGACCAAAATAATAAAAGACTGATAAAAGTAGAAGAACGAATACTGAATGTTACTCTTTTTCTTTAAACTTGTGTTTTTTGTAGACGGGTCAGTCCCAAAGTTATATATTTCTACTCCGAGATCACCGTACCTGTGAGAAAAGGGAATATTCAGCGAAATGGCAATCTCAGACTTGATGTATGTTAAGTCGGGATTATCGGCCATTTGATCTCCATTTTTCAGGACTAAGCAATACAAGTGCAGATATTTTAAATGGTTATTTAATTTTTGTCCTAATTTACCATCTGAATAATACCTTGGTGTAAATAACATACTATCAGCCAACTCTTCAGCTATATTAAGTATCTTTTCTATGAGTAGCATGACTTTCTTAGCTAATACTACACGACAACAATATTCACTTTAATTTTTATAACCAATATCGATAACTGGGAAAGGGTGCTACCTAAGACTGAAACAAAAGTCTATGAATTGAAACTGTTATTTATCCATTATAAAATCTAGTGTTTGCACAAATCAGTCACAGAAAAATATGTAGCTCATTTGAGGTCAAGGATGTTACCATTCCACGTTTTCTAAAGTGTGGATATCTCACTGTTTGAGATAATAATGATAAATGTATATTACAAACAATTACAGCATTTTTAAGACCTTTTCAATATTATGGTTTGGTTTCTTTTTCAGATTTTATGCAGCAGAGATAATTTGTGGCCTTCAGTTTCTTCATTCAAAGGGAATAGTATACAGGTAATTAATTACTTATTGTTTTTATTTGAATTAGGGCTTTAGTCATTTTTATCAGACTTCATTTCTTTTTTCAGTCTGTATTGCTATTTCATTCTTAGCAAAAGAATCTTCCTTGTGACTTAATTCTATTCAACATTTAGTTGCTGTTTTATATGTGAAAAATGGAACCTGTAATCTAATCACTGTTATTTTCTTGGAGTTCAGTATATCAAAGAGAGTTCAGAAAAATCTTATTGTAAAAGTAAAATGTCTTGGGCATTCAGAAGCCATATAGCTGAAACATTGCTCATAGGCTCACTGTTTCATAGGTCCTTAATAAGCTTATAGCTAAAAGAAACCATCAAGAATCGTAGCCACATCACTGAGTACTGGTCAGAGACTATCTGTACCCCTAATTAAGCAGACAGTCTCCACATATTCCTGATTAAAATTTGTGATCACATATCCACTCATCTAAACTGGTTTTAACGGTTGCTAAGGAAATGCTGTGCTCTGTGATCACCCATCCAGGCATCCAAACTGGTTTTAACGGTTGCTAAGGAAATGCTCTGCTCTGTGATCACCCATCCAGTCATCCAAACTGGTTTTAACGGTTGCTAAGGAAATGCTCTGCTCTATGATCACCCTTCCAGTCATCCAAACTGGTTTTAACGGTTGCAAAGGAAATGCTCTGCTCTATGATCACCCATCCAGTCATCCAAACTGGTTTTAACGGTTGCTAAGGAAATGCTCTGCTCTGTGATCACCCATCCAGTCATCCAAACTGGTTTTAACGGTTGCTAAGGAAATGCTCTGCTCTGTGATCACCCATCCAGTCATCCAAACTGGTTTTAACGGTTGCTAAGGAAATGCTCTGCTCTATGATCACCCATCCAGTCATCCAAACTGGTTTTAACGGTTGCTAAGGAAGTGCTCTGCTTGATCAGTAGGGGGGCAGTCCACACTAGAAATGGGATATACGTTGAGTTACATAGCTGTCCTGCCATCTGCTGGTGTTAATGTGGTAGCACAGGTTTCGATCTCTGGAGTGGTTGTTTGCTTTACCACTTATTTAGGTGAAGGAATTCAAAGAGCGCTGGGTCATTCATACCACGCAAAGCTAAGCAGAGATAATTGATTGAAAGTCTGTATGACACTGAGTAGAGAAACTGAGCTTTTAGCACCAAAAACAACATACAGTCCACCAAAATATGAAATAAAACACACACAGAAACTACATTTATTTTCAACTATGGTACATTATATCCAGGTGGTTTAAATCAGGAAGTGTCAATGAAATTTTAAAGATTATGTTTGCACTTATATTTTTCTGCCACTTTTTCTGATGTTTTTTTTTCTGATGAGTTTTTTTGCCAAGTTTTTTTGCTAAGAATGTTTCTGCTAATTTTTAGCAAAATTTTGTATTTGTTCAATAATAATTGTTGAAATGCAATGATAATGTAGACTGTCATTTTAAATGGGGAGGGCATTGGATTTTAGATGACTGTATTTGCCTTTGTATTTGTATTAGTCAATTAATTAATTGGGATAATTGTATTACTGAAAGATTTTAAGGGATGTTGCTATTTAAGACGCTGGAATTTTGTATGGAATATCCCTTGAAGGCAAAAGGCAGAGGTACTAGGATTAAATTTTCACGTGGTTGTTCATCTACTTCATGGTGTGTGTTTTATTTCATATTTTGGTGGGCTGTATGTTGTTTTTGGTGCTTTTGGTGTTTTGGAAGTCGGTGTATCCACTATGGAGTCTAATGGTTCTAGCAGCGGTAGTAATATTTGGAATGATACCTTTTCCTTTACTAGTTTTGTCAAGGAAAGGGAAAATACATTTTTACAGTCGAATCCATGGGGCTCCCCTGAGAGATTGGATAACTTGGGGCAATTTGAACAATTAGAGAGACTTTGGTTTAAAGAAGTGAGTATATTCTTTGATACAAAATTGCTGGAAAAGTATGTGAGTTTAAGAATTACCCCCCGTGCTTTGAGGGTAGATCGCTTGCCAGCTGAAGAGTTCGGTGAGGATGAGCAGGATCTACTTGAAGAATGGAGACAGGTGTCTTTTGAATGTAGTTTAGGCTGGCTTAAAATTTTGATTAAATGTAACCTTAGGACCAGCAAAAGGTTACGGAATGACATTTCAGTCCTAGAGGAGTCTATTAAAAAAGACTTCCCAGTTTCAGTATGGAGTGTTAAAATGAAGGAGATCTCAGCTAAAGTCAGCAAGATGGAAGGTGAAGTCATGAATAGAAAGAAAAAAAAGCTGACTCGTGATATTAATGATTTCCATTCCAGGCAGATATATAAACGGCAACAGAAACCACATTGGGGATGGTCTAAAAAGAGACAACAGAATAGTCAAAGTTCCAGCAAAGACTATTCAGGTTCCTTTAGCGAGTTATCCTCAAAAAAGAGCATCTCTTTCAAGAGTATCCAAGGTGAGGAATCACCTGATCATGCCTTCCAATCGGGACAGCAACAGAGGTCTAATGAGGGAGCGAACAGAAGAAACTGAAGAAATGGCAGAGCCAAATGAAAGGGAAGATATAACAGATGGACATTATCTTCCCTGTGAGTGAAATGGACTGGACATTATTAATTTATCGAACTTGGAACTTTCTTCTGAAGTCATAAAGGTACTGTGAAAAGGTGCAAAATTTGTGCCAACTAGATTGCCATCATTAGCTAATGTTTTAATTGAGGCTAATAAGTTTTGCCGTAAATTACAAGACACCTGCAACAGCTGGAAAGGCCACAAAAGTACCTCACCAAGAGGATTACTGGCCTCAAACAGATGCCCTATGCAGCCCAACTCAAGAAACTCCAGCTGTACTCAGTTGCATACCGCTTACTCAGAGGTGATCTCTGCCTGACATACAAGGCCATGTCCAACCCAGAATTGATGGACATGCTTCACCTAAAAAAAACAAATCCCAGAGAGCCACACACTCTAGAGATATAAACCTCACCACAATGATAAATAGGGCATGCTGGAGGGATAGATTCCTATCCCAGAGACTCCCCATCCTTTGGAACAGGATTCCAATATACATCAGGCAGAGCCCCTCACTAACACTCTTCAAGAGAAACCTTGACGGGTGGATGGGAAACAGAAAATTTACCCTGGGGATCACTGCACTAGCTCTGCTGGACAGTGGTGCAGGGAACTAATGGCTCTGCTGGACAGTGGCACAGGGAACTGATGGCTCTGCTGGACAGAGGCACAGGGAACTAATGGCTCTGCTGGACAGAGGCACAGGGAACTAATGGCTCTGCTGGACAGAGGCACAGGGAACTAATCTAAGGGGGTGGCGAAAGCCAACACATTCTGGCTAGGCTTATAAATGCCCTTGGGCAGATAGCCTAGTACTTACCTATGAACCTATTACATCTTAGGGTGTCTTTTTCTAACAGGTTAAACAATGTTGACGGCAACAATATATCACCTTTAGATAGTTTAGATTGTATTGATGATATAGATGACTTGTTGCTAAATTTGTCTTTGTATGATTATGATGACAGCCTTTTTGAAAGTGTGGCAGATAATGAGGGTGTAAATGAAGAAGTGCATACTTTTAACATGGGGTATGGTCATTTGGAAATACCAGCACTTCCTTTTTCTTGTAATACTTTTTTTCCACCTAAATCAAATCAGTTGGTCTGCATGTTTGAAACGTTGTTATATTTTAACATTGAAAAAGAGTTCAAAAATTTCAAGCACACTGTTATAATTTGTGTAAAAATGAGTGGCAAGCTTTAAAAGAACTCCGGATTCAGGCCAATAATGTAATTTTCAAAGAGGCAGACAAAGGGGGAAATTAGGTTATAATGAATAAAAGTCATTATAACCAAATGGTGTTTAATTTACTGGGACAGGATAATGATTATATTAGTTTATCTGTGAATCCAGTCAAATAATTTAATAGGTTGTTCCTTGAATTATTGGAAAAAGGAGAGAGGCTGGGCTTTTTGACCATCTCAGATGTTAAGAGTTTATACATCGCAGATCCCTGGGATCCTATATTCTTTGCCATTCCAAAGATACACAAACACAGGGAGAACCCCCCGGGGAGACCTATAGTCTCAGGGAAGGGTTCTTTTATATATAATGTTGGCTCTTTTTTGTATTATGTGTTAAAACCTTATGTGAACAGAGTTCCATCTCACACTGGGAATATTCAGGACTTGTGTAGATGTATTAAAAATCTGGAATGGCAAAGTGATTATTTTTGGGTTAGCCTGGATGTGAATGCCCTTTATACTAATATTGAAGCATGATGGGGGCTAGAAGGAGTGGGAAAAACACTTGGGGAAGGGCCATGTTCTTCATATATTATAGAAATGTTAGAATTCTGTTTGGGTCATAACTATTTTTTGTTTGATAAGATTTTTTTTTGCAGATTAGGGGGACTGCGACGGGGGTAGCGTATGCCCCTACCTATGCAATCATATACATGGGTGATTTTGAGCAAAAGTTTATGTATTCTACAGAATTTTTCAAAAACAATGTGATTATGTATAAACGTTTTATTGACAACTTAATTTTTATTTGTAAGGGACCTTTTGAAGAATTTGTGGCATTTTTTGAAGTACTTAATTCAAACCCCCATGATTTAAGATTTAGTTTTCAGATGGACACCAAAACCATAAATTTTTTGGATTTGTGCCTTTTTGTCGATGAGGATAGAAAAGTTCAGTACAAACCCTTTCATAAAACCTAATGTGGTAAATAGCTTTTTGCATGCTTCAAGCATTCGCCCACCACACTTGATCCAGGCACTATCCTATGAGGAATTTAGGTGGATTTGGGTGAATACTTCCCAGGTGCACTGTAAGGATATGTTCTTGGATGAGGTGGAATATAGATTGCTGGACAGAAGTTATGACAAATTTTAGAGCTTGCTAGGAACAGGGTCTATGAAAGTTTTAACAGGACTAATAGTAGTAGGAGGGTGATCAGCTTATGAAAAAAAGGACAATATTTTTATGTTATGAAATATAGTGCTTTTTCTGATAGTTGTACACATTGTTAGAAAACTTTGGCCGAAAATTAGTTCTGATGAATTTTTGGGTATTATTTTTCCTAGTAGGATATTTTTTTCCTATGGAAGATTTTTTAATCTTAAGGAACTATTAAATAGACCTATGTTGCTTCCAGAAACTAATGTTCGACAGGTGACTTTTCCCTGTGGGAATTGTAATCTATGTTCAAAAATAAAAAAAATTGTCATGAATGGTGATTAATAGTAGAAAGTATTCAACAAGGGGAACGTATAATTGTAAATCCTGTAGGGTAGTGTATATATTGGGTTGTGGATGTGAAAATATAAGATGGTATATAGGGCAAACAAAAAGGATGGTTAGGATAAGCATTGGAGAACATCTTTTGGATATTAGAAATAATAAAAGAGAAAGTCCAGTGGCAAGTCATTTTTCGTCTGTCCATGGGGTGATGGTTCCTCTGTATTTTTTAGTGTTTTGGCCCAGGTTGAGATATCATGGGCAACATTTCACTCTAGGTTTAACCATTTAGAAACTACATTTATTTTCAACTATGGTACATTATATCCAGGTGGTTTAAATCAGGAAGTGTCAATGAAATTTTAAAGATTATGTTTGCACTTATATTTTTCTGATGTTTTTTTCTGATGAGTTTTTTGTCAAGTTTTTTTGCTACGAATTTTTCTGCTAATTTTTTGCTAAATTTTGTATTTGTTCAATAATAATTGTTGAAATGCAATGATAATGTAGACTGTCATTTTAAATGGGGAGGACATTGGATTTTGCATGACTGTATTTGCCTTTGTATTTGTATTAGTTAATTAATTAATTGGGATAATTGTATTATTGAAAGATTTTAAGAGATGTTGCTATTTAAGATGCTGGTATTTTGTAAGGAATATACCCTGAAGACGAAAAGCAGAGGTACCAGGATTAAATTTTCACCTGGTGGTTCATCTACTTTGTGGTGTGTGTTTTATTTCAACTGAGCTTTTAGTCTATTAAAGTAACTAAAGGTACTGTGACCTGAAACTGTTTTGGTGAGGAAATGTTGAAGTCTTAGATGCTTGGGTGAGGTACATGCCAAAAGGTACATTATATTCAATGATGGTTCTAATAAGGGATGAATAAATTGGGACCATGACATCTTTGGAACTTGAGGAGATGCCAAGCTGTACAAGGTAGAAGGATTTTCTAACCACTGTAGAGAGATACTGGTAAAAAGGATTGTCTGATATCAACATATGTACCCAAGTCCCTGATGAATGTGCCAAATTTAAGTGGAATAATGTCTATATGGTTAACAGCAGTGATGCTACATTTAGCAAATAATACTGGACTTCTTGGTGCTAAGGAACAGCCCTTAATTAGTACACCAAGCATTTGTTTGGTCCAGCCTTTGCTTTAGACAATTTGAGTATTAACATGGCATTGGGAAAGTGACCCTGGTTTGCAATCATCAGCAAACCTAGTTAGCCAAAGTCTCTTGAGATCAGCTTTTATATCACAGACATGTATACTGAAAAGGAGTGACCAAGGACAGAGCCCTGTTAGACATCACATGATATTTTTTGTCTAGAGCAAATACTCCCAACTTTAATGGTATGGGTCCTGACATTCAGCCAGTTACAAACCTAGAGAACTATGTATCAATTAATTTTGAATTAGGGATGTTTAGCAATAAAACCAGCATGGCTGATAAGATCAAAGTCATTGGCAAGATCTATATAAGCAGTGTGGATTGCATGTCCTTTATCCATGGCCTCATTAACTCTTTCAAAGAACTTAACCAGGCTAAGTAGGCACAATGTGCCTTTTACAAAGCCTGACTGATGTCTATCCAGAGGTATAAGGTAACATATACCATGGTTTATTTGTTCAGCTATAATACATTCCAAAGTCTTGCAAATAATACTATTGATACTAACATGTCTGTAATTTCCAGGGTCAGTAGAGGGACCACCTTTATGCAAGGGCACCTCAACTGCTATTCTCTACATATCGGGGACATAACCAGTGGAGAGACGTCCCTGGAAGAGTTGATGGAGAGGTTTAGCTAGATGGAAAACGTCTCAACAGGCATCCAGGGAAATTGTCTGGATCCATGAAAGCAATATTTTTAATTTTGTAAATTGCAAAAAGTATGAGGTCCAAATTGATGTCAAGAGTGGGAGTGTCAGGATAATGGAAGATCTGTAAGAATATTAGCAGCATGATTGGGGTCAGAGAAGGAGGTACCATTTGAAATAAGTTCAGTACAGAATTATAGGTTCCTTCTAATCCTACTATTAATATAGCTAAAGAAGGGCTTATGGTTATCTTTTGATTAAGTTCATGTAGACCTTACATTTACTAATGGTAAGGTTGAAAACCTTATTTACTAGTTTTAAATTCCTTTTCTAATGATGCAGTGGTCATCTTGTAATGATTGCCAGGAGATTTTTATTTTTATTATAAAGTTTGTTGATGTAGTGGTTCCTACATATGGGTTTTGTTTTGAACTTGTTATTATGCTTACTCCAGACTAGTACCGATTATTATGTCCTTAATGGGTCATTTGCATATATCCCATGAGTCTCATCTACAGGAGCTTTAAGGAATTACACAGTGAAGTCTCTAGCTTTGCTGGTCTTCCTTGTAGTTTTTACTAAATTATTGAATTTTTTTTTTATTAAATATCCAGTGTTAACTATGTAGAGTTTTATGTTATTTATACAATGTCACCTTTAGGTAAAACTTGGATTTGTTTGAAATTCAAGTATTACTTGAAACCCAGAGGATGCCAGACCACTGAGTTAATATAATTAAATTTTGGAAGTTTGATGGAACAGTCTACAGTGTGGGGTGCAGTAGCTGACTCCTGTAAAAAGACATTAAATGGAGTTGCTTTTATTCTGTGTGTACTTCCAGAAGTAGTTTTGATGGTGTGAGATTTTAAAAAGTTCTCATCAGTGATTTTCGTGGAGTTTTGTTGTTATGATACCATATTTACTATGGAAAATATCAAAGAAGCAAGAGCTGAGAATAATGTTAACGTGATTTACTTCTGTACAGATGAATGTGTCTATGTATTTATGGCTGAGCTCTCTTATGTTTTGCTATCAAACAGATGCCTCATAGCACATACACTCCATTCTGAAAACAGTAGATGTCTGAAACACATGCTAGCATTTCAACAGTATTCATTTCCTGTCTGCAGTTGTCAATGTATATGTTTAGCCAATTTGTAAGTGTGGTATTTCTTCAGCTTTAGAACTTGTTTGGCAGTATTGTCACTGAATGACTGATCACACACTGGCACTTCTTTGCAGAGCTAATGAGAACAGACAACTCAGAGAGATACTAACCAGTTCTCACAGGTCCTTTGAAAAGAGAGACACGTTTTGAACAGTTTGAGTACTAGTGTATCCTGAACAGACGTATGCTTGCAGCAGCTCTTTCTTATTTCTTCATTTAGTCAGTTTTGAAATAGCAAGTTAAGTGGTCATCATGGACTCAGTTTTTCTGCCACGACCCAGGCCAGAAGGGCAAGGTTATGTGAAAAAAAATATTATATATACATACACACACATATATATGTGTGTGTGTGTGTGTGTGTGTGTGTGTGTGTGTGTGTGTCTGTGTGTATGTATGTCCATTAAATGGGATCTGTACAGATCCCCGAATGCACTTTCCACTGAAGCAGAAATCACTGAGCATACTTAACCCAAAGTGCTGTTCACCGAAGCAGCACTTTCGGATAAGTATGCTCGTTTTGACGGTCGTACTATGATGTGGATAAGGCAAAATTCCCTTTTCCCCACTGTAGTGCAACCTTGGAGTGAGAATATTAAAGTAGGGGGTGTGGGGTCGCACAACCCCCCACATGCCGGGGTGCAGGAGGCCTTGCCCCCCTGCATAGAAGTAGAATTAATGTTTTTTTTTTTTAAACATACTTTATTATAAGTACTTTTTCAGCGAAAGCGCTTTCGGTGAAGTATGTTTGGTGATAATGGATTTGGACATTTGATCTTTCGATCCATAGATATATACATATATAAATATATACACACACACACACACAAAGTATGTCAGTGGGTGAAACTACAGAGGACAGAGAAATCCCACACAGACACAGGGAGAACATGTAAACTCCACACAGACAATGTCCAGTGATCTGGACTGAACCACTGACCCTCAATGTTTGACACAAAGCTCTTAATCTGTAAGAATCATGTTGCATAAGTGGAGGTAAATGATTTGTGTGTGTGTGTGTGTGTGTGTGTGTGTGTGTGTGTGTGTGTGTGTGTGTGTGTGTGTGTGTGTGTGTGTGTGTGTGTGTGTGTGCATATATTTATATAGGTTTACTATGAAAATGTTGAATATCAAAAACTTGAGATCATACTGTTGAAAGACAACAGCAACAAACACCCTGGATTGCCTCTCTGCATGACCCATATTAGCACTCATTCTATGTTCCATACTAGTAGGGAAATTTGATGTTCATGAATTTTTGACTTACAAACCTACATAGAGATTTGATATTTATGATTTTTCAGTGTTGTGGTCTTCAGCATTTCGGTCTTCAATTTTTTTACCTCAAGATTTAGATTTTTAGTTCTTCCATAGTAAACCTATTTATATGTGTGTGTGTGTGTGTGTGTGTGTATATATATATATATATATATATATATATATATATATATATATATATATATAAATTATGTTTTTGCTCCCATAGGGGGTACCATCATACTCTTTACAAATTATATATACCAACTCCAAGATCACACTGCAGTGGTTTTTTCTTTCTTATATTTCAAGTTGGGTAGGAAATCTATTCCAGAGCAACAGTATCCTCTGTGAGATTAACCTGTCCTTCCAAACCACTCTGTTGGTGTCAGAAGAAGTTTAGATCCCTGGACCATGTATTTCTGATAAGATTTCACTTGCTGATTTGCAGGGGTCTGTATTATGTGATCAAATGATTAGATGATTGAACCTCAACATCGACCGCGTAATATCGAACTACAAAATAGCAAATGCCGTCATGAAACGTTACTGTAGGCCACAAAAAAACATTACTTTACAGCCAAAATAAGTGGCCCCTCACACCCCCAACATGGGGGCCTGTGCCCCCCCCCCCAACTAAATATACCAACTCCGAGATTGCTTCACAGTGGATAAAATGGCAAAATCCAGCAAACGGTCAAGGAAATCTTTCCCTGAGTTAAATTGGCCGTTCGCTGTTTTTTTGCTTTCAATGTTACATGGTCAATGATTAGGTGTTCGATAACCTAATCATTCGATCACGTAATATAGAGCCAAGTTGCAGTAGGTCCATCAATAATGGGTCAGGGGATGCCTTGTATACCAGATACAGGTCACCTCTTAGCAGTCTGTAGGGTACTGAGTATAGTGACAGGGCTCTGAGTTGGTCCTTGTAGGACCCATTATTTAAGTCTTGTATCCTTTTAATAAGGTATTTCAGTGAGTGTTCCAGTTGTTGCATGTGTCTGGATAGATACATGCTAAAGAGGACATTATACTCAATGACTGGCCTAATTAGGGTGAGTAAAGGGGGACAATGACATCTCTGACTCGAGTCTCAATCCCTTTGTTTATAAGCTGCACAATATAGAAGGACTTTCTTATGAAAGTGAGCACATACTGTTTGAAAGCAAGGTTACTGAATACTTAAGTTCCCGCATCCCAAATAACTGGGTTAACTCTCAGGGCTGTATTTTAGTGTGGTAGATCCCTGCAATAGATGAATTCTCAAAAGATATGATAATGCCTTTTTGGCACTTATTTTCAGTCCATTAATCTGGCATCAGTTATTTGTTTGGGACAAACCTTCTTGCAGGATGACTAAGACTTTTGGGGATTCAACAACTGCTCCAAGCTTGTAGTCATCTGCAGACTTAGTCAGCTAGGGCCCTTTGGTATTGGCTTTTATTTCAGAAAAGTAGATGCCAAACAGAAGAGGTCCCAGCACTAAACTGTGGGGGACTCCATGGTGATTGTTTTTTGCAGAGGTGGCTTCACCTATTTTGAGCTCCATCATCCTATCTATGAGCCAAATGGCAATCCAGTAGATGAGGTAGGGTTTGTTCCCAATCTGTTTAGCTTATCTACTATGCTGGAGTGGAGGATTGTGTCAAAAAATCTTGCTAGGTTGATGTATGCAGTGTGTACCATTTTACCTTCATTTATTTATTATTAACATTTGTTAACTAGGAAAGTCCGACTTGGAACAAAGGCAATTTTCAGCTGAGGCCCAGGGAGAAATGCTCCCAACGCATGTCTTTGTAACGTAGGAGGAAACCACAGCACCAGGATGAAACCCACATGAACACATACATTAGATTGTTTGTGAGATACCAAGATGCCATGTTTATGTTATAGTTAAGTGATAAACCTACTTTAGATGAGGTTTTTAAAATTTTAAACTCTTCCACCAGTTTTTTGAAGTTTACTTACTTTTTAGATGTCAGTTTGTACAAAGACAAAGTACAGCGGGTATATTAGTCAACGGTTTATAGAAAACCTACATTTTCTAATAGCTATTTGCATCATTGGTCAAGCAATCACCCTTTTTTCAGAAGAAGGGTATTGTCAAAAGCCAGATGATAAGGATTTCGAGAATGGTTTCTGAAAAAAATGTATATGAAAAAGAAATCCAGAAATTCCAGCAAATGTTTTTGGCAAGGGGCTATCCAAGTAGAATAACACATGAATGTAAAGAACCAGTTTATTATAACAGAAATTCAGAATACCAGCCTATGTTGTTAGATAAGTCTTTTTCATTAAGGAATAAAGTTAATATGGCTGAGAACATTAGTGAAGCCTTTATTTGTACATTTACAAATGAAGCTAAGCATATTAGAGGCATACTATCAAAACATTGGAAGAGAAGATTTTCTAAAGACCTAGTTTAGTTGGGACTTGAACACAAAATTATTTTCAAAAGAGGTGTGAGTATAAAACACAGTTTAGAGCTGTTGCCTAGAATAGGTGGCATTACTAAATCAAAAATGTATAAATGCTGTAGCTGTAAACAGTTTTTCTTTTATTTTAGACAGCAAGACTACTTTTGTTAAAAAATATAATAGAAGTATCATCTGTCCAGACAAGTTTGACTGTAATACTGCAGCAGTTGCTTATTTAAGTCAATGTATCTCTTATGATGTATTTTACACAGGTAAAACCGAGCATCAGCTAAAAAAGTGGATCTTTGAATACTGCCTTGATATAAAGAAAGGGAACACAGAGTGCTTTGTATAAACACTGCAAATTATGTAAGAATTTCACGAAGTTTATATTCTTTATCTTGGAAAAAAATTACTATTTCAAAGCAGAGCAGGCCATGGGAAGAGGTTTTTAAGTAAGCAAGAGTTCTTATGGTAGTTATGTTTAGATGCTTACACTTTTCCAGGCATTAATAACTATTGCTCTATTATACCTGTTTTAAAATATAAACATCAATTCATCAATTAAAAGAAGTGTGTGTGTTTTTTTTAAGGTTTTAAGTTTTCAAGTCTTCCACACTAAGAATGTCTATGATATGCCATTGGTTAGTTTACTGTTAGCTTTGATTTCACAGCATGTTATTGACGAGCTTTGGTTTTTCTGCCGTCTGATTGGGTGGAACATCATTTTTGCTGTGTCATTTCATTGTACTGGCAGTTTTGAAAAAGTCCTCTTCAGGACAAAAGCTCTCAACTGCTTTTGTTAAGTTTCATAGCTTTACAAATAAACTGTTACAGTTTATGTTTGGACTGAATCTTTGTTGTATTTCATCTTGAACAAATGTGTTTTTGTGCTTATCAAAACACGTATGGAGGCTGAGATTGAATGGTGTTGTTAGGGGGCTGGCTTTGTGCTTTAAGTTATTCAAGATGCATCCAAGGATATTGTCAGGAAGCACTGATGCAGTGTTTTTAGCTTTTGACAGCTCTTTCAGAATTTGGTTCTGTGTAATTGCTGGAGGAGAGTTGGTTTCAGGTACATTTTGTGGGATAGGCAGAGGGAAAAAGAGTGGAAAAGTTTGAGCTGAATTTATCTGCCATTTGCTTAGCTGTATCTACATCCTCGTTGGTAACATCATTCACAATCAGCTCAGATTCAAGCATAGCCCTTTCCTGGCTCTCTTCAAACGCAGTTTGGATCAGTGGATGGGGAATCACAAATTCACACCTGGAGTAGTGGCTATGTCCCTTCTGGACAGGAGCAATACGTTGGGTAAAATCAGGTTCTATTGACTAGGCTTGTAAAGGCTGTTATACTGTTAGCCTAGTAATCACCTATGAACCTATCGACCAGAGCATTGCTGCTTTGTGCTTCTCAGATTTTTAACATAACCAAAGAAAAGGCTTTGCTATTGTCTTTGGCCTTGGTGGAGTTTACTAAGCTCCTGTATTTATTTCAGTGATGAGATCACTACCATTCTGGGAATTACTCTTTTAACTTTTGGTCAAAATTGTCTTCATTTTGTTGTTCAGCTTGTTATATCATGGTTCCAACAAGGGGTCGGTTTCTAGGGTTTGCCCTGCACTTGTTCCTATGGAATACAGCTGCATCCGTACAACTGTTTACTTATTAGTATAATGTGGAGGTGTGTGTTTCCGCATATTCAGGGGAGGTGACTTGGTTTTGTGGGAACTAAAGCTTGCCAATGTATCAGTTATGGATAGTTAGTTTGTGTTTAATGAAATTTCTTAAGTTATCTTGGGTGTACCTCCTAATGCAGCTGAACTGCAGTGAAGTTGTAATCTCACTATCCTTGGAGCTCTCCAAGGTACTTAATAAGCTTTCTTCCAGCGCTCGCTATGAGGTTGCTTAGTCACTGCTGTTCAGACTTTACAGTCTGAGAAAGTAACTGTTAAAATCTTGTTTTCTCCATAAAGCAGAGATGTATTGTTGCATGAGCAGTATCGTTTTATATTGTTATCTTACCGCTACCCTGAGAACGAGTGAGGCAGTTTTTTATGTGTTGCTGATTCTTCTTTCTCCAAGGTGCTGTTATCTCAGATTCATAATGATAAAAAATAGTGTGTTGGGAGTTCGAGAGTTTACCCCTTCAAAAAACATTTTGTATTGTTTTATTTTGTGATATGGTTGTTCATAAACTGTATAGGCCTGAGCTTGTGGGTTTTGAATCAATGTTTATTCAGAGTATCAGTTACAAACTCTACTAGCCAATTAAAACAAAGAGTTAGAAGGTCACACTGAAAACCCAATTAGAAAAAACTAAATGAAAAAAAACCCTAATGATAATGGACATCAGCTGGATATAACAACCCTGTGTTTCTTATGCTTAGTCAAACACTCTGCTTATGCTATGCTGACGAGGTCATAACAAGGCCGTAATATGCATATCCATAGCTAGTGGGGTTTAGCTTTATTGGCCTGAAATTGTCCATTAAAACAACTTCAAATGTAAAAGTCATGGACAATCAGAATTGCCTTATAGCTGAAACACCTGATGTTCATAAGGGTCATTTGCATATATCCCATGTGCCTCTGTTACAGGAGGTTTAGGAGGTCACTCATTGGAAGTTCTAGCTTGGCTGGAGTTTTTATTTAGTTTTTTTCTGAAACTCTACTAGCCAAGAAAATGTAATTTCATCACACTAGTCTTGAGGATTTGTAGTGAAAAGCAGCATTTTCAAAACACAGTGTTCTGCATTAAGTGACCAAAGCATCTATAATTTAGAATAAACTATTCCTTCATGGTCCTTAAGAAGAATTGGAAATCTGAGAAGTGAAAAAATACAAGAAAAATAATGCAGTAAAAAGGCAGATATTTAATTATCTGCTTAATAGTATGAAGGTCAATTGCAATTGAAGAAAAAAGAATATTTTCAGATGAATACACACAAAAGACCAAAAATCATAAGGGAATGGAAGGTGTAAAGCACAACTCAATTTAAAGAGGTGAAATCGTACTGTAAGAGAGTGGAGGGTGTTGTGAGTATTTTTTTTTCATATAAAACTGTGATGGCCAGGCACTTGAATGTCTTCACTTGTCGAAAATGCACCTAGCAGACTGAAATGAGAGACTATTGTTGCCCTGGGATGCAATGACTTGGAGATCACTGTATTGTTTGAGGACAGAGGAGTGGAGTTCCTGCATGAGATATACATGCGTAACTTGAAAATATTCTGGACATCAGTCCCATTAGGCTTGTTCGATGACAGCACTTTTGAGCTCTAATTCTTCAGAAAATTGCATCCATCAGGTTGTAACACAGACCATAATCAGTGTTGGTAGTTCTGAGCTAAATGACGTAAGGTAAGGAATATGACATCTGTATTTTTCTTTTTTTTATTTAGAAATAAATGTCTTTGTTGGCCTTTACTTGGTTATTTACTCTTGAATGCATGAAGTATTATATTGACAGGGTGGAGGAGGTTAGAACTTTCCAAAAAGTTATTAAAACCAAGATGCCTTCCATCTAGACACATGACCTTGTTTCAGGTTCATTCTAACTTTTCCTTGATGTTAATGCACCCCCAGATAAATAAGGATATGAAACAGAAGAAACAGTCAATGCAGCACATTTTGATTTTATCTGGTCTGTCGTGTTTCACCTTTCTTCACTTCAGCCGCTATTGTTTGTACTATTTTTTTTATTACTGAGATCTACTAGTGTTCTTTGAACCATGATCTATAACTCATAGGGGACTTACAGACATTGGACCCGACCCAGTTTGGCTTTGTCAAGGGCAGATCATGCCTTTTGAACTTGGTCGATTTCTTCAAAACAGTCACCAAGGCCATTGAGATGAGGGAAAGGCAGTCCACACAGCTTGACCTTGCCCAAAAAGCTTTCGATACACCCTTGGGTATTATAGAGAAACTTACTTAACCAAAATAAAAATGTAAACCCATGTGTCAAGAACTGTTGCAAACTGAAAAAGGACAGAACCCACAGGGTTAGAGTTGCTTAGAGGTGTCAGCCTCCAGTCAGAAGTCAGTCAGTGGTGTCCCCCACAGCCTGGCCTCTGTTGTTTGCCTGGCATCTCAGATCAAGAGGTCATTGTTCCCCTGTACTCTTCACTTATCAGACCAATGATGTATAACATGCCCCATTCGGGATGTAACTCCCTATGCTGTGGAATAAAATCCCGTCATGTGAGGGCAGAGCACCTCACTGCTCTGTTCAAGAAGAAATCTTGAGGGGGGGGGGAGGAGAGGTTTACGTTTTAATCATCTCTGTCTCTCTGCTGCAGAGGCACACAACAACAAACTATGGGTATTTTTTTTTTTAACATAAGGGAAGGTGGGCAAGCAAAACAAATTATAAACTTATTATAGCCTAGTATAATGCCTTGAACTAGTATAGCTGAAACCTACCTAAAACATATTGAAAACTGGTATACTTCTAAATTTGAAAAATCTTTCTTCAAAATGGTCTTATTACACTTATTGCATGTAGCCATTGTATTTGCAACTAAAGAGTGGTGTTTACAAACACAAATATAAGTAGGTAGATAAATAGGTTTATAAATAAATACAGAATTGTCATTGGATTTGCTTTTTTAATCTGATCAGCTGTTATAGGTTCCAGGCTAGGTTATTCAATTAAAAAAATGGTCATCACATTTCAGAATAAAAACCTGACAAAAGAAATCATATAACAGGCAGCAACACTTGTAAAAAATTTTGTATCTCAGTAGATATGCATTTTTTTCTTTTGAAGAGATCTGAAGTTGGATAACATCCTTTTGGATAAAAGTGGACACATAAAGATTGCTGACTTTGGGATGTGTAAAGAAGGAATGTTTGATGATGGAAAGACAACCACCTTCTGTGGAACACCTGACTATATCGCACCTGAGGTAGGTGATGAAATTTACATGATATATTATTACTTAAAAAATGAGGGAGAGCAATGCCAGTTATACCATCCCATATAAGAGAAACAATAATTTATTAATATATTAAGTAATCCATCCATTGATTCATATATCCTTTGATACCTGCTTTATTCATTTTAGGGTTACTCTGGAGCTTAGGTTATAGTGATTGATCCTGGGTGGGCCAACTAGTCCATCACAGAGAGAACATACACACTCATTCACATACTGCAGTCTTACATGTAGGTAATCTATAGGATGTGGAAGGAAACCAGAGTGCCTAGGGAAAACCCTTGTGGATATAAAGAGAAAGTGTGGGCTCTGCACAGAATGCAACCTATTTGGGACCTGAAATGGAGAATCTAGCAAGGCTATGACAAATAGTATTTGTCTAACCTTTAAGGTAAAAGACAATAGATATCAGATAATTTAAAACTTAACATTCTCCTTCAAGACACAGTAAATACACGCCAGTAATACAGGCACTTATAGCCAATGGTAAAAAATACTGTTTCTTGTCTTTTTCCCTTTCTTGTTTATTGTAATTATTTAAAATGATTTAATAGGCATTGTGAGCATGGATAACATCATTTCTGTGTCAGTTTAATGTTAATAACTATCACAGTCTCTCAAATAACTGTAGCATTCTTCATTAATGTATGCTTCATTCAAGAAAATATACTAAATGACAGCTTTTGTGGATATGTTCCGCACATCTTGCATTCTGTATTGAAGTAAGTATGCATGGTGGCACCATACTGTACCTCTTTTGGTGATGATAACATTAAAGCTATTAAAGTATGAGATTGTACAAGCACAACTTCCATGGGGGGTGCATGTAGGCTTACCCACTCTGTAAATGCAGAGATGTATGTATGTGTTTATGTATGTATATATGTAAGCGTGTATGAACGTATGTATTTATTTGTTTATTTATTTATTTTGTAGCAGAAGCATATCTATGATGGGGTGAAGGGGGCAGTCACCCTGAGTGCAAGGTGTTGGGGGACACAATTGGTAGATATTGATTGATTAGTAATTTAGCACCAATCCAGCATTTATTTCCATACTGTGAATAAAAAGTTAGCAAAAAAACAGCACAAAATTACACTAATAAAAAAAATGAAGCCAGTAGAATAAAGTTTATGCTGGTGTAAATTCTGCTAGCAGCATTTTTTGTATTACTGTAATTATGCTCTGCTTTTTTGCTTCCTTTTTATTATGTACACTGTCAGGTGACTGGACCCTGAGTGTCAGTCCCAGTATGAACAAGTTACAGTCCATGTTGGGTGTGAATGACCTGAGACATACCTCCCTAGACTTTATGAAGTGAGACATCATGGAGGTGTCAGACTATGTGTCCCAGGCTGGTATGAGACTAGCACTGTTCAACACTGTCCCTTTTCCAAGGATGATACCACAATACAAAGAGAAGATGAGTGACTTTAACTAATTGGCTTAGTTTCTGTTGCCAGTGTAAGGGGTGTAATATTTGTCAGCATGGAAAGAGTCAGTCAATAGACGACATTGCTTTGCCAGGGATGGTCTGCACCTCTTCCCTCTAGACTTTTGAATATTAGCCAGAACATTGTCCTCCGCCATAGTGCCTGTTTTAGGCAATGCCAAACTGAAAGTATTTCTGACATAGCAAATCAAAACCAAGAAAATCTAAAGGTGTTACTGTTCAATGCTACAAGTCTAAACAGAAAACTCCACTCCCTAGAAGCTGTCTTCACCCAAGGGAATGCTGATGTCTGTGCAGTCACAAGACCACACCACAGTGCAAGATTGTAATGCCTTCCATGCATTCAGACCAGCTACTACACAGACAGGGACTAAAGGTGGAGGTGTCTAAATTTACATCAAAAATAAATATACCTTAAGGCTGACTAAACAGGACTAGGCACTTGAACTTCTCCATGTTCAAATCACCAGAGCCAAAATCCAATGCCACTTCTTGCAAGCTACAAGTCCCCCTCTGTGACCCAGGAAACCCATGCCATGTATTTAAACTTATTGGAAGCACTCACCAGCTAATCCAATTATATGTGACTTTACTTACCCCACTATTAACTGGGAATCATATATGACACCAAACATACAGGCACATGGACTCCTTGATTTTGTAAACACAATCTCCCTTGACCAGATTGTCAGTACACCAACCAGGGGTGCAGCCATACTGGATCTGATACCCACTAATATGGGAGCGTACTGCACAGCCCCTAGTATAATGTCCTCTCTGGTTAGGTCAGAGCACAAAACTGTCTCCTTTGAAGTAACAATAAACCCTGAAACCACAACAAACACTGGAAAGTTTAGGAACTACTCTTAGGCTAACTTAGTACTATTAAGTGATAACCTGTCAAAATTTCAAGACCCCTAAACCCTGAGAACACCGTTGCCTATGCAGAGCTGCTGACAGAAATCCTGTACAAGCATGTTAATAGCTGCATGGAAGCAACTGTACCACCAGGAATAAGTACAGAACTAACTCAAAACACAAGCCGCCCTGGTGGAATCACCATGGTAATAGGCTGTATAAAACAAGGAAGAAAATATTGGCAAAGATTAGGAGATGCAGCACCCAAAAGGATAAATGTGTTCTCATCAAACTAAACAAACAACTCAGGATAAATAAAGTTTTCCAAAGCCAAATTTTATGTAAATTTGGCCTGTCAGGCCAAGGACAGCCAAAAGGCATTCTTTAGCTATGTCCACAACTGCAAAGGCAATACACAATTGTATGCAGAACTCATTGTTGATGGAGTTATCTATACTGAGCCAGAATATATAGCAAATATACTGGCAGACAAATTGAGCTCTAACTTTACCCCTCTCGCTCGTAGCCACTCCTCAGATAATTCCATCAAATATAACTCCCCCCTATTATCGCTAGAGAACAGGTCCTCAATACTCTTTCTAAGGCCAAGGACACTGCATCAATAGGCCCAGACAAAATCCCAGGCTGCTTTCTAAATAGCATGAAACATGACCTATCAGGCCTTCTGGAATCACTATCTAACTGTAGTATTCAAACAGGCTTTGTGCTTCATGAATGGACAACAGCAACTGTTGTCCCTCTGCACAAAGGTGGGCCATTTACAGACTCTGGAAACTATAGACTCATAAGTCTCACTAGTCTCTTATAAAAAGCCATGAAAATAATTATTCTGGAAATGCTCAGTAATGACATAAGAAACCTCCAGATACTGGACCCAACCCAGTTTGGTTTTCTCAAGGACCGGTCATGCCTACTCAACCTGGTTGACATTTTGAGAAGGTAACCAGAGCAATGGAAGAGGGTAGAATGGTTCCCACTGCCTGCCCTGACCTTGCAAAGGCATTGACACAGTACCCTACTCTGACATTGTTGACAAACTCAAGAGGTTAGGCACAAACCCGTATGTCACCTGTTGGATAGACAGTTGGCTCACAGACAGGATCTAAGAAAGTTAGAATCACAAGGAGGCCAGTCACCAGCAGAATCCCTTGGGGATCAGTCCTGGGACTGCTGCTTTTTGGCATCTACTTGTCTGAAGTCAAGGCCAGTGTCAAGGGCATACATCTGACCAAATTTACAGACAACTGCAAATTAGGAGCAGTCTTCAAATCTTCACTGACACAGACAAATAGCAGATGTCAAAGCCATGGACTAAAGCTAAAAGCCAAGAAATGTATAATAATATTATCTGAAAAGTCAGCCACTCCTGGTAACTACCATATTTGACAGCACACCCCTAAGAGCTGACACAGTAGCCAGTATACCTCTCAACTTCTCAGTGCAAGAAATCTGGACAAAGTCAGAAATAATGGGAGACAAAGAAATCTGGACAAAGTCAGAAATAATGGGAGACAAAGATCCAAAAATAGGGGAAGATATTAAAAATTACTGTTATAAACTTAGAAAGTTTTTAGAATAGCAAGTTTTGTATTATTATACATTTTCTGAAAGACATGAAGTCTGAAACTCAAATGTCATTATTTAGTAATATTTATTGATTTCAAACTTCAATAATTTACCAGAAAACTACAAATGTTATGAGGAATAGACCAAAAATATGAGGCAAAAAATCTGGACATTTGAGGGCTATAGTAGCCAGGAACTTGGGTTCACACACAGACAATAATCTAGCTTTGAGCATCATGTATCCACGGTAGTGAGGAAATCATTTCATGTTGTACAATGTATAAATAAAGGCATGGCTTTTAGGTCCAAGGAGATCATTGTTCCATTGTATCTGGCATTCACTGGACCTATCACAGAGTACAGAGCCCTTGTGGTATGTACCTAACCAGACGTATCCAACAATTGGAACACCCACAGAGGTTCCTCACTAAAGGAATACAGGGTGTAAATAACATGGCCTTTGAAGACCACCACAAAGATTTATCCCTGTACTCTGTTTCTTACAGGCTGTTGAGGGGATATCAGTGCTAAGCATACAAGACATCATTGGATCCTATTCTGATGGATCTCCTGCATATCTGAAAAAAAAAAAGCACCATAATTACGTATTCTTAGGACTTTAAACCTTGCCTGTGATATAAACAGGACATGCTGGAGGGACAGGTATGTATCCCAGAGACTGCAACTTCTTTCGAGCATGCTCTTAGTCCATGTGAAGCCTATCCCAATTCAAGTGGAACTTGAACAAATGGATGGGGAAATAGGAAATTCATTGATTTGGCACCTATGTCACTAATGGGCAAAGGCAGCCTGTAAATTTTTCATCTCCCAGGCCATTGCTTGAAATGTTTCAACTCTCAAGCTCTTGTTTACATTTAGCAAGGGTACCAGAACTTGTCAGAGATTTGTGATGCATGGTTAGGCTTAAAAAGGCCCCAGTGGTTGTTAGCCTAGTACAGACCTATGAGCTTATGGATCTACCCCAAAAGTATATGTTTGTAGATAAAAAAAAAAAAAAAAACATTTTTACATGCCTAAAAAACACTTTTAAAATAATGGACTTAAGCAAAAAAGCCATTTGACTAACTATATATTCAGAGGAAAAAAGGCCATTTAAAAATATATATAACAATAGCCCAAGATAAATCTGCTGGGTTTTTTTTTTTAATTTACAATGTAGGACATCTCATTATAAAATAAATACATTCATGTTTTAGAAGTATATGCTGCAGACTACATGACATATTCTTTGATGCACCCTTGCACTAGCCCAGAACTAGGGTGGGGCACTGGGCTCCTTCCCCAGTTGCAAGCTATTAGGGGTAATGATGGGCAGTTGCTGATGGGACACAACTGGAGTATCACCATTAATTTAAGAAGCATTAGATGATATGGCAGCTTCTTAAATGAATGCCGATATGACACTCAGATAGTTGTTTGGTAGTTTAATGTGTTATTAATTGCTGCAATGAGCTTGATGCATGTACAGTCAAAAGTAGAGTTGTTTTCTTTTTGTTGGTCTTCAGCTTTGGGTTAAGGGGGACCAGTTTTTGTGAACTACTTAGAGCACCAGATGACCTAACTATGGCTCTGTAATTGTATGTATTATCAAGGGATAACACTTTTCAGTGCTGTTTACAAATCTTCTGAATTATTAGCAATGCCTGAATAACAGAAATAATAGATTGCTGTATGATATGTCTTATTGGATGCAATAAAATGAGCATTATTGATACCTTTCAGATTTTTGCTTGGTATCCACTTCTTCTTTCAGGCAAAATATTAATTTCTGAGTATTTTAAACCCTTTCCCCATGCTTTTCTATAACTGCCAGTAGAATATCTTGAATATTTTCACAAGGAAGAATTGAGGTCTAAAGCTAGACTCCTACCAGTGGTAACCATCATGAGTTATTAGCTGGTGGCAAATGTCATATTTGTGGTTAAAAAGGTCAAAATGCCTTTAATAAGTTTACAACTGAAATACTGAAAGCATAAATCTTGTTCTACAACAGTAAGGTACACCTTTGAACTGCCTACCAGTAAAGCATAGATTCCTTAGCCACACAATGCTGGCATTATAAAGCACTGTATTATATACTTCCAGATCCTTCCAGCCTCTGCAGTGATGAGATGGAGTCACATGCTAAATCTACCCAAATTTAACAGATTACAACAGATGAATTAATACAGTGTGTTTCTGAGGCAATACTTGATTCGATGCAGCCTTACTAATACTCCCAAAGAGCAGCCTTACTAATACTCCCAAAGAGAAGTCGCTAGGCCCAGACAGACTCATATGGCCTATTTGTAGAGCAGTCCCTGACATTACTAGGTGAGGTCAAGAATTAAAATAAAGGTTGTCAGGAAAGAGAAGAAGGGCGGGACAAGTACTGCTTATTCATGAACCAAGGAAAATATACTTTTTGCATGAAACATTAAGAATAATAATATAAACCTACTTCTGTAGCTGTTAGTACTTAGTTTTTAAAACAGTATTTTCATGAGAAAACAGATTTGGTATGATCTTGTGTTTTGCTTTGTTAAATTACCCGTTGTGTGGCACTTTGCATAAAAGAGACAGTGTAAAATCTATAGACTTTAATGAACTATACTGCAAAATTCTACCACACAAGGTCCTTTATTTTTGATTCCGAAAAAAGGGAGATGTAAGATGTGTGTCCTCTTTTTTTACATTAATGTTGCCACTAGTAAGTTGGTCATGTAGTTTGGTTTTCTGTGTACTAGAAAGCTTCAAAAATTACTTGTAATGAGAGGGAGTTATAAAACTGTGTGAAGTGGTAATGCAAGCCCGAAAAAGGGACATGCCTCCAAAAACAGGGACATCCTAAATCAGGCCTAAATATAGGTGCCTTCCACTAAAATGAGACTGCAGGCAGTCTGGCTTCCCACAAGGCACTTCCTGTGGTCCTCCATCTCAAATACAGTCGGACCTTCTGCCTGCAAGAAGCTCAGGAAGCTCAGTGAGCACTTGTCGTTTCAGCACTAATCCAGTCGATGTACAACACAAATGTGCTTTACTGTAGGCTGTCATTGCAGCGATCCACATACACAAATGTGCTTTACTGTAGGCTGTCATTGCAGCGATCCACATACACAAATGTGCTTTACTGTAGGCTGTCATTGCAGCGATCCACATAACCCTAGCTTTCTTCAAAAGAATGACCATCCCATGGTTGACAACTATTTATTACACTGTTATATCTCTTTCTATTGCACTGTACGCAAACCGTTATACACTTTACTGAGATACTTACCCTGTTCCATTTCTCTTTTTTTTCATTTTTAAATATAAATACATTTGGTTATTTATTGATTTACTGCCTGATTGCCCAACTGAGTAAATGTTTATGCCGTAATCTGTATTATTTTATGTGCTGACGTCTGCTGGCACCTACAAAAACATGCATATCTGCTACAACCTGTTTGCCCCCTGATAACATTAGCAAAATGCAGGATCACATGAGTAAGAATAATGCAGTTCCTGGCAGCTACTCAGCACACAGGAAATGCAAGCACAACTTTACTAAACTTGTAAATATACTTCCAGTGAAGAAACTGAAGCAAAATTGACATATCATAGAATCAGGAAGCCGACATTACATGGTAAGGGGGGTGGTTTTGACATAATGCTTAAGGTCTTCACCTCATAAATACAAAACACAGGGTTTGATTCTGACCTCAAGATATTGCCCCTTTAGGGCAGTTAACCTGGTATTCACCAATGAACCTATAAGAGCATAATTACTACAAGCAGAAATGGTAAACAAAACATCTTTGCATTTGATCTTTAACTTGTCTCTTTGTACTGTATGCTGAATAGTCGTCCAATTACTTCCTGATTCTGGGTCATTTTGAGGCGCCCTCTGATGATGTCATAAGAGCGGTAATGTGTAGATCAATACCTCAATTTGTTGAATAGAAGGAAGTCTCATTGTGCCAAGAACAGGTACTGAGATTCAAATACTTATACCTTTTATGTTATTGAATCTCAGTA
Source organism: Protopterus annectens (assembly GCF_019279795.1). Lineage (NCBI taxonomy): Eukaryota > Metazoa > Chordata > Ceratodontiformes > Protopteridae > Protopterus > Protopterus annectens. The sequence continues at coordinate 53,772,182 of NC_056745.1, forward strand.
CCTATTCTGAGCATATTACAAATGTATCCCAGGCCTTGACAAGGCAGCTTAGTCTGGCCAATGTTTTCCTGGCACAGAGGTTCCATTTGTATGCCTGAATAGATATTGCTAGCAGGGAGCCAGGTATGGCATACAGCTGGAGATGTAAAACAAAAATTCTAATAGGTTCATAAGTTCATTGGTACTTAAATCTGAGAGAATCTTTAGAAGCCTAGCCTTACATTCCCATGGTGGCTTTTAGCCATCATATTTTGCATACAAATAACCCAGAGGTAGACTAAACAAGGATATGTTAGGACATTTACATGGTTCTTCTATTCACGAGGGACAGGGGAGCTAAACTGAGCTTGAATTATTTGTGTTTTCCCATCCATTCATCCCAATTCATTTGAATAGAGTAAGCAATGTACTTTATTTCATGTGGATTGCTAGATGGTTCCACGGAAGTTGCATTCTGAGGGGCATGGGCACAGTGTAGCAGCAGAATTCATCAGCTCCACTAAAGGAAATTTATTTATACTGGATTTTTGTCTTCTAACAAGAAAACTTGGATTTTTTTTTCTACATATATTGTTAATACTTAACTTCTACTACAGGAATATATACTAAAAAACTAAAAGTGGACATATTTTCAAGTCAACAATCTATCAAGAAAATTTCTTCTCATCTAAAAAGAATTCCAGCATGAGTCTCACTAAGACAGGCTATCATGACTCCAGCCTTAAAAGAAAATTACAAACTCTAGTATCTAACATTCAAGACCTAAATACTAAGATTGATAAAATTGACTCTAAAATAGACAACATTAAGGAAAAAAAACACTAAACAGATGGACCTGATACATGAAGATCTGAAGCAACAATACATTCAAATAACCAGTATGGAAGAATCACTGAATGACATGGACAGCAGATTAACGGAGAATGAAAACAACACAGAATTTTTACTCAAACAAAACACTGTTACAAAACAAGTTGGATGATCTTGAAAACAGATCCCGTCGAAATAATATGAGGATTTTTGGTCTCCCTGAAAATATAGAAGGAAACAATATGACAAACTTTCTCAACATCTGGTTACCTAAAACACTTGATCTCCCAGAGGCTATGTCCTTCGGAATAGAAAGGGCTCACCGGTCATTAACACCTACCAGCAACATTAATAAAAAACAACCAAGGTCAGTCATAGTAAAGTTTCTCTCTTCATCTGACAAAGAGTTAGTTTTAAAGACTGCCTGGTCTAAGTCTCCTTTGAAATACAACGATTCTATAATTCATTTTGACAATGACTATTCAACAATGGTAATTGCCAAGAGAAAGACATTTTTACCTTTAGTAAAAGAATTAAAGAAAATACAGATTAAGACTCGCCTTTTGTTCCCTGCAAGATTGAATATTTTCCTTCCTGAAGGACCAAAGATATTTGAAGACTTGGATTCTGCACTGGCATTTATTAAAGCTCATAAACTGCTGGAGAAAATAGAAGAAATGGAATGGGCAACTCCTTCTCTTAGAAGAATGGCTTCTAATTCCACTTGGAAAACTTCTGAAAACAAAAGAGACAAAAAAATAAATGAACCAAGTTTATAATGTACACATATGTTTCACTTGTCACATGGACTTTGTTATTAATCAATCCATTTTGTTGTAACATGCTTGTAAGGTAAGAACTTCTCTTCATCATTTATGATGCATATTCATACAAGTTATATACACACTTTAAGTAAAACTTTTATAGTGTTAATATTGTTTACCCTTCTCTTCCGTATACAGTCACCATGCATCATATGTTTCTTTTGTGCTTCAGGCTTTCTTCTAAAGATAGTTAACAGACATGTTTATTAAATTAATATATTAACATTTCTTACACATCATTTTACATGTCAGTAATGACTTCAGAGCTAGCTTTGTTGTTTGTGTCAGTCAGTCTCATATGCTGCATTGCCTTTTATTATGTGTTTTTTTGATATATTTTATTTTAACTTATATAGTCATGCTGTTATTTGTTTTAACCTATATAGTCACTTTGTTGCTGCTAGAGATGACAAGCTGGCAAAAGTGTGCTTTTTTAAATTTTTTAATTATTTTTTTTATGATGGAAAAGGGCATCTTTCATTTGGTGAAATGTATTGAAATGTGCTTGTGATGTTCTTGGCCTGCTGTGGTGCTGTGACTCCCTGCTTCATTTGTTGCTTCTCAATACAGTATTGGAAAAGACTTATGCTACTTCCTTTTTTGCTATAACAGATATAATAGGGCCTTTGAAACCTAGCTGTCTCTGAATGCTGCACTCTATACTTAAAAATAACTATTTGCATTTGTCCCCACGGATTTCCCGCTGATTTAATAACTAGAGACCATTTCTGCATGTTACTCACCTCATGCAGGCTATCCATGAGCTTCCACTACTTCATAATCATCCATTCAGCCTGAAAACACCATTAACTTCTTTGATTCATATTTCTGGCAACGAGACGCCTACTGATGACGTCAGCACTAAGAGACTTGCATCTCCAGGAAGTATTGAGCTTGGAAATCACCGAGAAGTAACTTTATTAGCTTAAATTAATGCTGTACATAATAGGTTTTAATTTTTAACTTGGTTTGGAGGCTACATGACAGTTTCTTGAATACCTCATTATGGAATATGTAAATCACGATCTCCTGAGGCAAGAAAGCTTGTAGGGAAAAAGAGAGGAATAAGGAGAAAAAAGAAAGTGCATAAGGTGAAGACATAACTGTAAGTACATCTATATTCACCAACAACTCTCACAGCAATGTAACTTTACATAGATTATTTATGTTACCTTGTCATTTCATGTTTTTATGGTATAAGTTAATCTGTCAGTTTTAAGTTATGCATTTCATACATCTTGTAGTGAGATTAATCATACTAGTCATCTGCTGATTTGTTAAATAGCAGCCTTAAATATCTGTTTTTACACTCTTGCTGTATAGATTCATATTGTAAGAATAATCTCTGCCTAGTATAGTATGGTTACTGTACTTTCTTGAGTTAAAATGCAATAATAATACTGTTTTCTTGTGTTATAAGGGCTTAACATTAACTCATCAGCAAGCGTATTCATAAGTGGATAGTGAAATGTAAATGGTAGAGTTAATATCAATTAGTTTCAATAACATCTTCAACTTTTTTAACCTAGAACCATGGTCAACGCTCACTGATATTTCATCAGGCAAATCATTTCTTGCAAAAGATTATCAATTGCATTTTTAGAATTACACTCATTTATCAATACCTATTATACTTTTTTTTTTTTTTGTTATTTGTTCACGTCTACACTTATACGTCTAAGGGAAGGATTGTATTATAATATATAAAGACACTAAGGTTGATTGCATTATCTATATGAACATGACAGTTGTTATGATAATATCATCTTTGTCATATATAATCTTACCTGATGTTCAGTAACTAATATAAATTGTTATATAGATAAATAATAGCTACTATTTAACACTAGCTATAAGGTTATAGATCAATTTACTCAGTCTTATTAATTACTTTAAATGTTACAAGTTAATTAAGGCAGTTCTATTAGTTTATTCTATCCTTGGACATATGCAATCTACATATGGTATGTTTTTTCTTCTTAGCTATCTTTTCGTACTTGATGAGATACTCAAAATATAACCTTATATATTTAATTGCTAATACTTTCTAGCTCTATTTCACATTTTAATTACATAATATATACTATTAGTGGAGGCTGTGTTTTGCTGCTACTACTTAAGGATTTGTTCTCAGTGGCTGATGTCATTGAGACAAAGAGTTTCTAACTCCAGGTGGGGAGCTGTATTGTGTTTTCTTAATATGAAACATGTCACCATCTTTACAAAAAAGTTATTTTTGACATCCAGTGTACCTTATATGCAGAGAAATATTAGATATAAAGTTTATGAAATACATATTTCCCACAATGATTTAAGGTTTTATTATTCACAGGTTAAACAGTTTTTTGGAGTGAGATCCACTAGCTACATACATGATACTGATATGCTTCTAATCAATCCTATACACATTATTATATAATATGACTACGTTGAGGCTTATCAATTAACATAAATGGTTTGAATAACCCCTATAAAAGAAGTAGTATGTTCAAATATCTAGCATTACACAAACCAAACATAATCTTCTTACAAGAAACTCACTTAATGAAAGACAATATTAAGTTTCTAGATACAAATACATAAATATTACAAGTTCAGAACGTATAAAAAAGAAAAGAGGTGTAGCCATCCTATGGAATAAATCTTCCCTATACCTAAAATAATTAAAACATATCAAGATAACAAACAGAGGACTGATATGTTTGGTCATAGTTGAAATAAACAAAAAATTATACACTATAATAAACAGTTACTGGTTCCCAGGTATTGGTACCAATACTGTCAGACAACTTTTAAATCAAATAATATCCCATTCTGAAGGAAACCTTATAATGGGAGGTGATTTTAATTGCATTTTAGATCTAAAAGATACAACTACTTTAGGGAAAAGAAAAATTACACCACAAGCTAAGCAGTTAAAAAAATCATGGATATATACCTGCTCAAAGACATTCATGACTTTGTAGAACATAACTCATTGCAATATACATGTTATTCTAACAGACACAAAACATTTTTCAGAATAGATAGAATATTATTCTCTACACAGATAATAAATGATCATAATAGTAAAATTATATTCTGCCCAATTTCAGACCATAACTCTATTACATTTGATCTTAATATTAACAATATCCCCAATGTTCAAATAAAAAGAATTCTAGCATTATACAACTTAAAGAATTCAAATCATTCCTAAAAGAAGAAATACTAAACTTTATAACTGTAAATTCAACTTCCAATACACATGACATATATGTCTGGGATGCCCTTAAAGCTTACTTATATGGGCAGATTAATAAATGGTATTACAATAAAAAGAAAGTTTGGGAAAAAGATATCAGAACAATACAGGATAAACTAGATACACTGCATCTCAACAATAAAGATTATCTTACTTCTAAAAATATAAGAGATGAGATAAGCAAACTAAATGAAGAATATAGGGCTATTCTTCATCATACAATGATCACTCTTGAAAAATATAAATTTCTTGTCTGCTCTTTAAATTCTAAACACTTAACCAATCTTAAAAACAAAACCAAAAGACTAAACAAATATAATTACATTAAAGATATATACTCTAAAAGGAAGAAAAGGAAGTACACAGTATACAAGATATAATAGAAGAATTTAGAATTCATTTTTATGAAATCAATCAGACCATACAACAAATAGAATCAAAGGATAAAATAAAGGATTTTATTAATAAAAACTTATATAATAAACTAAACAACAAATAAACAGTATTGATAAACATGTAAAAAACGAAAAACAAAGCCACAGAACCTTGCTCCAGCAAATAAAACTTCTCGGAATACTCAGTAGTAAAAACTGAACACAAATTTTATTATTAAGCGTTTTCGCCTTGCTAAACTAGCTTGGCTTCTTCAGAGATCAAATAGCAATAAGTAATCAATCAAGCTTAAATACTCATAGGAAGTGATGTCACTAAAAGAACAATTTTTTAAAAGAAACATATTTTTTAAAAACCGTCACAACATATGTCAAATGTTATTGGTACAAAGCAATAATTCCTAACCAATACTAGTGTTAAATACTAATTAATCTTGTCTATATACACCAGAAAAATGTAAATATTCAAAATATTCTAAATTACATTAAAAGTCATCAAGAAAACAAAAGTAAACATCCATCTATTAGAGGGGGTCCTTTTCCACTATTGCTGGAACTGAGAGAATTGGAATGGCAGTTTAGAACTGATGCCTTCCATGCCCCTGGTTTAAATGACAATTGTAATATTTTACCTGTTCTAAAATTAAGAAGTTACTATTCTTGACTTTTAGTTATTATAAATGGGAATTATTATTCCTGGTACATCTTGAGATGTTTACTTTTGTTTTCTTTTGTTTTCTTGATGACTTTTAATGTAATTTAGAATATTTTGAATATTTACATTTTTCTGGTGTATATAGACAAGATTAATTAGTATTTAACACTAGTATTGGTTAGGAATTATTGCTTTGTACCAATAACATTTGACATATGTTGTGACGGTTTTTAAAAAATATGTTTCTTTTAAAAAATTGTTCTTTTAGTGACATCACTTCCTATGAGTATTTAAGCTTGATTGATTACTTATTGCTATTTGATCTCTGAAGAAGCCAAGCTAGTTTAGCAAGGCGAAAACGCTTAATAATAAAATTTGCGTTCAGTTTTTACTACTGAGTATTCCGAGAAGTTTTATTTGCTGGAGCAAGGTTCTGTGGCTTTGTTTTTCGTTTTTTACAAGTTTGTCTTTTTTACGTTTTTTCACCAGTATTGATAAACAAATCACTTTAACAGAGGTACAAAATCAAATTAATAAGCTTAAACCTAACAAAGTGCCAGGAAATGATGGCATCATTTCCGAAATATATAAGATTATGCCCAAAATTGCTATCTCCCTTTTACATAATGTATATAATGCAGCCCAAAATGATACCATACTACCTCCCTTCATGGACACATACCTTCATATCACCCATTCTAAAATCTAACAAAAACCCTAAAAAATGTTCCTCATAAAGACTCATGTTCCTATTAAATGTCGATTATAAGATGTTTATGAATATATTCACTGACAGACTAAAGACGTTTCTACCTCAATTAATAGATGATGATCAAAAAGGCTTTGTGGCCAATAGAAGCACCTTTGATAATATAAAGCGAACACTAGCCCTTATTGATTTCTCTCAAAGGAAAAAAAATAACTTGACATGAATTAGTCTTGACATAAATGCAGCTTTTGATTCAATTAATTGGGATTACCTGTTCACACTTCTAGAGTGTTTAAACTTCTCATACAACTTTATTAAGAGTGTTTAAACTTCTCATACAACTTTATTAATCTCTTAAAACATTTATATGAAGGAACTTTTGCTTATATTAAAATTGGCTCATACATCTTCAATAAAATTCCTATCATAAAAGGTTCCAAACAAGGTTACCCCCTTTCCCCGTTATTGTTCACGCTGATAATGGAACCATGGGCAAATAATATAAGAAATAACAGCAAGGTTTGGAAGTAGATAAAGATATAACAGCTAAAATCCAATTATTTGCTGATGATGTACTTATCACCACAAAAGGAAATGACTCTTCTATATTATCTTTATTTGATTCAATCAAAACGTTTCAAAGGATTTCAAGGTTATCTTTCAATGATAGTAAAAGTAAAAGTCTACACATATATTCAAGAAGAAGCAACAAATATATTATGTTTAACAAACTCCAAATATAGACCAGATTACATATCTTGGAATTATTATTGCTAAAGATGTTAAATCAATAGTACAACTAAACTATAACAAGTGTTTTGAAAATATCCAAAATTTACTTTCTAAATGGAATATGATATTATTCACCACAGAGAAAAGATTAAAAATGATAATTCTACCTAAAATGTTGTATATTATATAATCTATTCAACTTCTTCCTTCAAAAAAGTTTATTAATAAATTAAATACTTTATTACTAAAATATTTCTGGTCTCAAAAAAAAACAAGAATAGCATTTAATCAACATCCTAATAGCTGGAATAATGGTGGGATAGCATTTCCAGATTTAAATCTTTACTCAATTTCCTCCATAATCAGAACAATTACACAACTTTTAGACACTTCAGATTCAGCCAAATGGAAGTTATTTTGGGAATTATCAGCCATGCAGTTAATAACGAGGCCCTCAACGGGCAAATTAGAAATAATAAGCAATCCTACACTATGGATTTTAAAAGATTATTTTGCCACATATATAACTCCTAGTCATACTGCTAGTTATATTCATTATATTATAATTAACTTTAGAAAATGTATATATAAACATCTTAAATATAAAGAATTTTTAATTTTTTTTATTATTCCCCATAGCATTCACACAAGACATTTTTTTTAACCTCAGATTCAAACAAAATCACCATTTTTAAACATAATGAGCTCAAGTTCTGGTTCCAATTGACTTCTGAACATAAGGCTAAATCTGTTGATCACATAATACAGGAATATCAACTGGATAAATCCATGTGGCTAGACATTCAAACACTCATATTATCTCTAAGTAATAAACTACAAATGATCTCTTCATCCACCAAACATGATCCAAAGATTTTATTACAATTTCTTCAACCCTATTACATAATCATACTTACTTAGGCAAACTTTCTTTCATTTATAGAATCTTAAGAGAAGAAACATTTAGTTGCCCACAAAACTACTGGAACTATTATAGTTTAATTAATAATAATTCTCCAACTGATCAAGACAAGGCACATATAGTAAAATTAGCAGGAAAAACAACTTTTTCTTTGAGATGGAAACTATATACCTGGTGATTCATGAACAGGTCATCCTACACTCCTCAATTAATGGACACAATTAACAAACAACAAAATATATGTAATAAATGTAAATCAAATATAGACATAAATTGGGATCATATGTTTTATGATTGTTTAACTTTAAACATCTTTTGGGGAAATGTAAATGATTTACTACAGGCACTTTTCACTGACAACTTTATTTTAAGCAAATCCTTGGTTATATTTAATACACCTGTTCTACTATGTGTTAGAAAAATAAAGTGCTCCTTACTTTGGGCAATATAAGCGGTGGCTAGAAAATACATAACAAAGAATTGGATATTCCCCGTAACATTCACACAAGAACATTTTTTAACCTCAGATTCAAACAAAATCACCATTTTTAAACATAATGAACTCAAGTTCTGGTTCCAATTGACTTCTGAACATAAGGCTAAATCTGTTGATCACATAATACAGGAATATCAACTAGACAAATCCATGTGGCTAGACATTCAAACAGTCATATTATCTCTAGGTAATAAACTACAAATGATCTCTTCATCTACCAAACATGATCCCAATATTTTATTACAGTTTCTTCAATCAACCCTATTACATAATCATACTTACTCAGGCAAACTTTCTTTCATTTATAGAATCTTAAGAGAAGAAACATTTAGTTGCCCACAAAATTAGCCCACAAAACTACTGGAACTATTATAGTTTAATTAATAATAATTCTCTGACTGATCTAGACAAGGCAAATATATTAAAATCAGCAGGAAAAACAACTTTTTCTTTGCGATGGAAACTATATACGTGGAAATTCATGAACAGGTCATTTTACACTCCTCAATTAATGGACAAAATGAACAAACAACAAAATATATGTAATAAATGTAAATCAAATATAGACATAAATTGGGCTCATATGTTTTATGATTGTCTAACTTTAAACATCTTTTGGGGAAATGTAAATGATTTACTACAGGCACTTTTCACTGATAACTTTATTTTAAGCAAATCCTTGGTTATATTTAATACACCTGTTCCACTATGTGTTAGAAAAATAAAGTACTCCTTACATTGGGCAATACTAGCAGTGGCTAGGAAATCCATAACAAAGAATTGGATATCTGGATCTTCTCCTACATTTTCTGACTTCAAAAATCTATTAAATGATGTATGTAATTTACAATTAAAAACCATAATGTTAGAACAACTAGAAAAACATATGATCATCATTTTTGGGTCAATCTGCAAAACTTGTTGAAAAAGTATTAACTTTTATAATGAGTGCATTTTATTCATTCCTTTCTTATTTGTATGATATAATGATATAAACAGAAAATAATAGTTTATTTCTACTGATTTCACTGGATATTTTTGTATATACTTCAGTTTTTATAAATTTGTTAATTTCTGTATGTATATATATATATATATATATATATATATATATATATATATATGGGTCTACCTGACAACGCAGAAAGCTGACAACGCCGACGATGAGAACACCGACACCAGAAGATCGAAAACTGAGATGACCGACGGATGAAAACCCCGACGCTGAGAACACTGACATGTGAAAAGGCTGTGTAAGTATGTGGTAGTGACGGACATTAGGGTTAGGGTGCGAGTAAGGTAAGTGTGCGATATTGACGGACTCTAGGGATAGAGGTGGGTTAAGTGAGTTAGGGTTAGGGCGCGGGTTATGTGAGTGTGCGATAGTGATGGACCTTAGGGTTAGGGTTTGGGTTAAGTTTATAGATAGTTGTGTATGTAAGGTTTAGTGTGGGTTTGTAAGGATTTTGGTGTGCTTTTTGGACAGGGGATTTGTTTTGTTTGTTGATTGTCGGGATTATGGTGTGTCGGGCATGTGAGGTTTCGTGTTTGTGAACTTTCGGTTATGTGTTGTCGGTGTTGTAGTGCGTCGGTGTTGTCAGGTAGACCCATATATATATATATATATATATATATATATATATTATATATATATATATATATATATATATATATATATATATATATATATATATATATAAAAAATATATATACACACACACGTGCGACATATATATGTTAAAATTTTAGATTCACTTTTTCTTTATCTCTCATGATTTTATGTGATTGTATTATATTGCAATTAAAATCAATAAAAATTGTTTTGAAAAAAAAAAGAAGTTGCATTCTCTGTGATACAAAGCTAGCTCTATAACATGCTCTATTTATTTTTCAAAAGGGACTGAGATCCCTTGAGTGGGTGTTTATGATACCATTGGACTTGTGAATGTGTAATAGTTCTGATAGAACTGGGGCTGTTGAAACTCTATATGCAAGGCAAATGTCACCTCTCAGTAGCTTGCATGATATTGAGAAGAGGGACATGGCTTTGAGATGATCTGCATCGCTTTTATGATTTAGGCCTTTGATTTTTTTTTTTTAGTGAGAAGTGTTGATACATATTAAAAGGGGCATTATACTCAATGATCAGCTTAATAAGTGCAGAGCACAGTGGAATGATTTCTTTCCTGGATCTGGAAGCAACACCTTTGGATATAAGTTTTGTAATGAAAAAGGACTTCCTTACAACACTGGATACGTGGTGATGAAAGAACAGTTCATTGTCAATATAGCTTCCCAGATCCCTAACAATGGGATCAACTTTCAGGGGTGTGTTGTCAATGTGAAATTTAGAAGGTTAACTATAATTACTAGTTAATTGTAGGGTGTCATGCATTTTCCTGTCAGAATTGAGGGGCAGGTTTGTAGGTCCTTTAGTCCACTAAAAAATTAAATCTATTTTTGAATACAGAACACTGCAAGCCATCTCCACATGAGTTTTAGGGACAGCTCACATTCAACCAAAATGTGCTAGTGAGTGATCCCAGTATAGCTCCACCTGTATATGGAGTTCAAAACTGCAGGTAGTCTGGTTTCCCACCTGGTACTACCTGTGATATCTAGTCCCACATACAGGTGGAGTGTCAGCATTGCCGAGAGACCCATTAAGTTCAAAGGACATTTTTCATTCCTGCAGTAATCCAGTTGATGTATAACACACAGAGACATACTTTACTGCATTCTATCATTGCATTGATTCAGATAACCCTTTTTTTCCTGATTGATCATGTCATGGTTGACAACTATATATTACAGTGTTTTTTCAGTGTTGGTATATCGTATGCCAAGAATTATGCATTTAAGAATATTTTTCAAGGATAAGTGCAAAATGGGGCATACTGCCTAACTTGACCTGGCTAAGGCATTTGATGCAATACCCATCTCTGACATTGTAAACAAACTAACAAGTATAGGCAGAACCCCCTGTGGTTTGCACTGAATAGCCAGCTGGCTTTCAAATAGGACCCAGGAAATTAGGGTGGAGGAGGCCACTTCCACAAAAAGGCCAGTCACTAACAGAGTGCCTCATAGCTCAGTGTTTGGTCCACTTCTTTTTGGCATCTACTTCTCTGAAGTCAAGGCCATTGTCAAGGGCCTCTGGCTGACCAAGTTTGAAGATAACTACAGACTAGGAGCAGTCATAGAATCCTACCAAGAACCAAGACACTAACATCCTACAGGAAATTGGGAAGTCATCCGCCCTAGGAAATTACTTCATCAATAACACACCCCCTAAGAGTAGGGTATGTGTGTATATAGTAACCTGGCTTTTGACCAACATATGTCAGAGGTAGTGCAAAAAGCACTTTATGTTGCCCAACTTAGGTGCAAGGGCATGACATCTAGGTCCAAGGAATTCATTGTTACACTGTATTTAGTCCTCATCAGACCCCCTCATTGAGTACAGTGACCCTTTGGTATGCATCTGTTCAGGCATATGCAATACATAGAATGTCCACAGATGTTCCTCCCAAAAAGAATACAGGGAGTAAACAGCATGTCCTATATAGATTTTTTCAAAACCCTATCTCTAAACTCTGTTTCCTATAGACTGTTGAGAGGTGATCTATGCCTGGATGCAGTGCATCCTTAGATCCCACTCTGATGTGCTCCTTGCATATCCAAAAAATGAATAGTATCAGAATTATTCAATCTAGTGATTTAAAAGTAGATGTTTTAGGGACAGGTATATGTCTCATAGAATTCCCCTTCTTTGAAACAAACTAAGCAGAGCCTTTTCCTAACCCTATTCAATAGAAACCTGGACCAGTGGATGGAAAATCAGAAATATACCACAGGTCTAGCACCAATGTATCCAATAAACAGAAGCAGCCTGTGTATCTTGCCTCTGCTTATATATACCCATTAAAATAACCTTTAAGGCATACAAACTTGCATGATATAGTTGAGATGCTTGGCTAGGCTATAAGTGCCTCAGTGGTCATTAGCCTAGTATATTCCTGTGAGTCTATGAAACTGACAGCCCATCTGCTTGAGTTAGTAGTAGCTTAGGGGGGATTTAAATGAACTGATGGCACTTATTGAAAAGAGTAAAGGTTATTATCAACCATGCAATCAGAAAAGCATTTCCATCAGAAAACAACAAACATACAAACAAATACTTAAACAAATATACTAATAAATACATACATGACCATTCCTATTTACATTCATAGCAATAAACAAATATATAAAAAATCTAAATTGATAAATAAATAAAACCATATTTATAACTTAAGCTTTTATATCCCCTCTCCTTCTGCCTCAGCCAAGATGTTATCTTCCAGATAATTTTATCCAAATACCAATGTTTATTAAAATAAACTTCTAAAGTTGTTGCTTGCCAGGTATTATAAATAATGCTTATATAAATTCTATCTTTGTCATCCTGATCACTCTTATTTTCATCATAATAACTATATGTTATTTTTCCATATTATTTCCCCATTCACTCTTTTTTATTGCTCCGCATAATGTCATCACCAGTGGGCATGCAAAAAAAAAGAACTATAATTTCAATTACTTTTCACCTATAGCCCTACAGCACAATCTTTCCTCTACTTCCTTGTAATACATAACCCCCTAACCATCACATTTTTAAACCTTAATCTCCAAATAAAAATGTTGCTCTGCATACCAGTTCTTAAATCTTCATTCTTTTTAAAGCTAACTTTACTTCTGATTTTAACTCCTCCCATCGTTTAATATAATAAAATTTAACCATTATTTTCTCATCCCATACTCTTTTTTTATATTCATGATCTGTAATATCTAATTTCCACACTGCAATTCTTTTTCTTTCTATTGCCCCAAATCCTCATTTTCATTTATTTATATTTAATCCTACAAATTTCAGACTTCCAAACTTTTTACAATTTCTGCCAACTAATACGTATTTTTTGCAATTACTGCAATATTATCTGCGTAAGATATCACTAATGGTATATAAATTGCTCCCCAACTCTCCCCCCCCTCTCTCTCTCTATATATATATATATATATATATATATGTGTGTGTGTGTGTGTGTATATATATATATATATATATATATATATATGTGTGTGTGTGTGTGTGTGTACAGTATATATCAGTGTTAGAAAAATATGCATTAGTAATATGCATGCTTAGTGCATCGAGGTTTAAAAGGGTTAATACATTTATTCTGTTCACACTGCATGAATCTGCACAGCTATTAGAAGCTTAACAAGAAGCATTCTATTTTCTGCTAATGTCAGCAAATAACAAGAAGTGTTTCATTTCTACTAGTGTCATGAGACTTAACAAAGAGTTATTGATTTTCTGCTTATGCCATGAGAAAGTACACAGCTGTTAGAAGCTTTGATAAGGAGCACAATGGATGCTTGAAAGTATAAACCGTAGTCAGCATTACTTGTACCTAAGCTAGAAATGTACCTTGAATCTAGGCAAAATGTAACACATATATTAGAACTGCACAATTGAAGAATTGAGAGTTTGTGGTGGGCTAAAATAAGCCCCAAGGCCAGGTTGTTTTTCTCAAATGTTTTGTAAATCAGCAGTTATTCTCAACTAGTCAGCAATTAGTCTAGTAACATTTTCTGTAGAACAACACAGAAAGCTGTGTCTAACTACATCAGCAATAGAAGCAACATTTCTGTGTAACATGGAAAGAACTGTATAAAAATGTCATACTAATTATTAATGTCCAGACAAACCATTCTGCCAGCATGCTTTGTCTCCTTGCTGCAAGTTAATAAAGGGTGCCTTACTTGAACCTTACGTGAATTGGTCTTTGAAGTTTTTTCCTTTGACAGATTGGTCCTTCGGACTGGAACACTCTCTTCACCTCAGATCAGATGGGCCAGGTGGTTGAAACCGTATGGGGAAGAAACCAAATCGGTTCTTCTTTGAAAAGCCCTCCGACTGAATTTTTGTCCAAAAGAGGCCAGCCACTTTCTGATCTCCGACTGAAGGACGGGTCTCCACAAATCAGGTGATCAATCACGTAGGCTCAGGTAAGGTGAATCTGCTTTTTCCTGTTTTCTGTTTTAGATCAGGGACCAGATTTGTATTGTTTTTGTCAAGACTGTATTTTTGCTTACAAGTCAGGGACAGAAAAGATTACTGTCTTGTAATAGATCAGGAGAAACAGAATAAGTAGGCAGTCATTCTGAAGAGACTATAACAAAATCCGTGGTACCACGTTAAAAAAACGATGAGGTTACGTAACGATCAAAAGGGTAGAACAAAATGGGTAATAATTGCACAAAAAGACCCCAAAATCTGCCGTTAACAGAAGAGGCAAAATACATGCAGTCGCAGCGTGCTGACAATATTAAATATTATTCAAAATGGGTTAATAAATATGAATTTGATGGAAAATTAGAAAAATCCTTGCTTATCAAACTTATCAAACAGCTCAAAACTGATTCCAAAGGTCGGGTAAAAAAGCAACATAAAATAGGAATTCCTCAGGCACACAGGTGGATTGAGGAAGTAAACCGTAGGGAACAAAAGAACAAAAATTCAAAAACAATGTTTTTAGATAAGGAGGACAATAACTTAGTAATAGCATCAGCCCCTCTGCCTCCCTTACCAGAATATGAAGCAAGTGAACAGGTTAGTCCACCCCCACGATATCCTGTGGTCACTGAAGAAAGAGGCATTATGAAAATAAAACCGTATATTAGAGATCCCATCGGGACCAGGTCTCGAACAATGGCAGGTAACTCAAATGAAGGCATCGAATTATATCAAATGGTTAAGAATTCACGATCTATGAGTGAAGAAGAAATATGCCCACTTATAGAAGTACCCAATCCTCAGGCAGGACAAGATAATCAGGACCCAACTATTTTAGTGTATAGACCTTGGACTCTGGAAGATATCTGGAAAGCCACTGAGGGAATTCTCCATCTGAAAGTTAATTTTAGAAAATTCTCAGAAGATTTGCAAGGAATGAGGCTGAGTTATAACCTAAATGGAGAAGAGGTAGAAAAAGTAGTTAGACAAATTGTGGGGCCAGATTGGCACATGATTAGTGGCAACTGGAATCCCCATGACGCTACACAAAGACCCCTCCCACATAGCAGCGCAGAATTAGACAACAGAGTAAAAGGTCTTACAGACTGCATCTCTGAAAAATGGAAGCCTAGGGCAGACTGGACTTGCATTAATCAATGCATCCAACAAGAAGGTGAAACCATTGACCGGTATTATGCCAGACTATTAGAATGTTTTAACAACCACTGTGGAATGCAGGTTCCTGACGATCAAACACAAGATTCCCCATATGAACAGCAGTTAAGAATGCATTTTTAAAGGGCATTATTACACCTATAAGCAGTTTTTATTATAAAACACATGGTAGACCATCGTACAAGCAGGTTACAGTCATTACTTGAATATGCTAGGCATGCCGAAAGGCATTTTAATAGCAAAAAGAAAGCTCAAGTATTTTCTGTAGAAGATGGAGCAGACGTTTATGTAGTACAGTCCGTGAAAAAGGGCAAGAAAAATGCCCAGGGAAACAAACAATCTGATCAACTATCAGAGGACTTTGAAGGGCGAAAGAAAAGGGGTGAATGTTTTAAATGCAGTAAAAAGGGACACTTGGCAAAGGAATGCAGGAAAAACAAGAAGGCAACAACGGAAGACAAGGAGGCTGAGGACTGACTATATGGTAGTCAGGAGTCACTAGAAGAGGATAGCGAAGAAAGGACAAATGAGAATGTGATAGAGGGAGTAGAGGATGTGACAGAAGACATAGAGGAAGTGCAAGAAGTTAGTGACAATGAAGAAAATGAAATATTAGACCTAGCTTTATTGAGCTTGGAGCTCTATTTAGCAGACATGAAACCAGAAGTTACACTCTTGATAGAAAGGAGGGAAGTCAAATTCTTTTGTGACTCAGGGGCATCACGAATCCTGATACATCCCTCCAAACTACCAGAAAACACGGAGTCACCTGATTACATACTGGTAAAAGCAGCTAATGGACAGCTGTATCGGGAGCCCCTCTCCCATAATATTGCAATAACTGATCCAGTTTCAGGATTGACTCAGAAAAGCAAAATTGTTGTTTCTGTAAAATGCCCGGTAAACCTCTTGGGCAGAGACCTCATGCAACTATTCGGTATAGCAGTAGTCCCAACCATGCAGGGTATGGAAGCACAGCGACAAATTGATACCTTTGCAGTACAATCGGAGGGTGAAATGTTTTATTGGTACAGCCAGGACTTGGTAACGACTGGTCCAGGGACTGTGACTGAAAAATTAATGAATGTAGCCATCAGCAAGTTCCCCTCCCTTGACATTGATAAGCAACACCTGTTGCACTGTACCCTGTATTATTCTAACACACCAGGACCTGACAAGGAATATGAGCAAGAATTGTTTAAAAATCATGCAAACAGATTGATATTACATAACCTGTACTGGGACACAGAAGGGAACAGTGTAGCCAGCTGTTCATTGCCCCAGGAGTTCTTTACACTTTATAAATCTAATCAATTACCACATGTTAGCTTAACCAAGAACAAAATATAGAATGGGCAGACCTAGGAGAAAAAGTCACGAGACGGGAGAAACAGAATTAGAACTGTCATAACAGGGAATACAAATACAGAAGTTGAATTGGATAACTCAGACCCACCCAGCCATGCACTTGCAGTCTAGCAAGGACAGCTGATTAGCACTCCTATTGAAGGAGGAAGAGAATGCCTTACAGAATATACCAGAGACTCTCTGGTCAACAGGAAAGTCAGATGTAGGACTTATTCGTACAGCGGGACCAGTAACTATCACGCCAAAGTCAGCATTTAGACCACAGAAAAGACAGTATCCCTTAAGAAAAGATGCAGAGGCAGGGATAAAGCCTATTATAGCAGCCTTACTTAAAGGAGGGATACTAGTAGAATCTCCCAATTCACCATGTAACACACCCTTATTTCCAGTTAAAAAAGCAAATGGAGAATGGCGTATGGTCCAAGATTTACAAGCTGTAAATGATGCAGTAATACCAAGGGCACCTACAGTGCCAGACCCACACACCCTGTTGAATGATTTAAAACCTCAACAGAAATATTTTTCTGTGGTAAACATCAGCAATGCATTCTTTTCGATACCAATACACCCTGACAGCCAGTATTGGTTTGCATTCACATTTCAGGGGAAAAGGTATACATATACGCGACTACCACAGGGGTATTGTGAAAGTCCAACAGTATTCTCACAAGAAATGGCAAGCAACTTGGCGGGATTCACCCCACCAAGAGGCAGTCAGATTTTACTTTATGTTGATGACATCTTGCTGGCCGCCCCCACCCAGCAAGATTGTAGAGAAGATACCATAGTGCTATTATGATTCTTAGCCGCTGAAAGACATAAGGTAAATAAAAATAAACTGCAGCTTTGGAAAAAACAAGTCAAACACCTGGGATATGTAATATCCAAGGAAGGTAGAACATTAGATGAGGACAGAAAAGTAGCAATATTGCAAGCACCAAAACCCACTACCAAGAAGGAAATTATGTCCTTCCTGGGTACAACTAATTTCTGCCGGAGCTGGATTCCAAACTATGCTTTGGAATCTGCACCTCTGACTGACCTCATATATAAGAAGCTTATGGCAGCACAGGATTTGTTACAATGGACACCAGAAGCAGAATCTGCTTTCTGCAAACTGAAGCAGTTAATAGCATCCTCATTAGTTCTAGGATTACCAAACTACCATAAACGTTTTTTCCAAACTGTAGACTGTAAGCAAGGTTATATGACATCAGTGTTAACACAACAGCATGGGGATAAGCATTGGGCTTTAATGTAATTGCTTACTATTCATCACAACTAGACCCAGTGGCACGGTCCTTACCCCACTGTGTACAAGCAGTAGTTGCAGCTGCAATGGCAGTACAGGCTTCGGCCTCAGTAGTCTTATTCCACCCTCTCACTTTGAGAGTGCCTCATGCAGTTGCAATTATTTTACTACAAGAAAAGGTGGCATATCTTTACCGTGCTAGACATCTTTCCTTTATGACTATATTGCTGAGCCAACCTCACATGACAATTGAGTGATGCATGACTTTGAACCCTTCTACTCTGCTCCTGACTCCTGCAGATGGCACACCACACCGCTGCCTGCAGGTAATTGAGCAAAAGACACTAACCCTTCTACTCTGCTCCCGACCCTGCAGATGATGCACCACACCGCTGCCTGCAGGTAATTGAGCAAAAGACACTACCTAGAAAAGATCTCACAGATGTCCCCTTGGATGATGCCAAGGTGACATACAACGTGGATGGTTCGTGCAAAAGTGGTCCTGCAGGACAGAACCTAGTAGGATATGCAGTAGTTTCTGACACTGAGATTATAGAAGCAAAACCTTTACCACACAATTTATCTACACAGGCAGCAGAATTGCTTGCCTTGACACGAGCATGTACCTTAGCAAAGGGTAAATGTGTAAACATTTTTACTGACAGCCAGTACACTTTTTCTACTGTACATGTTTTTGCGCAACAGTGGAAAAACCGAGGAATGATAACATCTACTGGCAAACCTATAAATCATGCACAGTTTATTTAAGATCTTTTAGAATCTATTCAATTACCTCAGAAAGTAGCCATTTGTAAATGCAAAGCTCACACCAAACAACAAGATAGGATTTCAAAAGGTAATGTGAAAGCTGATACAGCTGCAAAACAAGCAGCCACAGAAGTATTTCTTTTAAATGAGGAACTACAACCCTCTGAGATTTTAGACTTAGAAATGTTAAAAACAATGCAGACACTCACTACGCAACCTGAAAAACAAAGATGGGTAAAACGAGGAGCAATTCTCGAAAAGGGGCTGTTCATCTCTAAAGAAGGGAAACTGATACTACCATCTAATTTGTTTAGATATGCAGCTTTGTTGAGCCATGGGCAGTGCCATGTCTCAACAGGGGGGGTGGTACAGCTTGTGAACCAGGTGTTCACAACATACGGATTTACAAACTACTCTAAAAAATTCTGTTTGACGTGTCAAATTTGCAACAAACATCATGCACAAGGGGCATTAAAGCCCAAGCAAGGGAGTTTCCCTACACCACCATATCCATTTCACACTATCTGTATGGATTTCATAGAATTGAACAAATGTGAAAATAAGAAGTATTGTCTTGTCATTGTAGATATGTTTTCCAGATGGGTGGAAGCCTTTCCAACCAAAAATCCAGATGCAGCCACAGTAGCAAAAGTACTTGTGAAAGAAAGCATCCCTAGATTCGGCATTCCGGAAAGGATCTACAGTGACAATGGTACACACTTTGTAAACCAAACCATATAGCAGTTAAGTAAGCATTTTGGTATTTCTTTAAAAAATCATTGTGTATACCATCTGCAATCTGTAGGGCTAGTTGAAAGGCATAATGGTATATTAAAAAACAAATTGAGAAAGTTAATAGCTGAGACAGGAAAGAATTGGCTGCATTGTTTGCCCCTGGCGCTGTTGAGCATGCGAACTGTTCCGACTGCAAAAGGACTGACTCCTTTTGAAAAACTATTTGGAAGGGCTTATTATACACCCCAGTGGAAACTTCTCATTTCCTCAGACCAGGAAGCTGATTTTACACTAGCTGAATATATGAAGAAAGTCATGAATTCTAAACATCTGTTGCAGTCAAATTCTGTTTCAGATAGAAAACAAACTGAGACATCAGAGGTGGCAGTGACACCCAGGGACTGGGTGTGGGTAAAAGCCATAAAGAAGAAGAATTGGTCATCACCAAGGTAGGAAGGTCCATACTAGGTGCTTCTTTCAACACCCACTGCAGTCAAGATAGCAGAGCGAGCTTTGTGGATCCACCTGACACACTGCAAACTAGTTAAAAACTTTGAACTGGACAAAAATCTTACCTCTCCATCGGGGCCCTCAGCACAAAGTCTGGCTACAAAGGAGGGTCAGATCAATAGGACTGATCCGTCTCAACCCCAGTGAAGAAACCATCGGTGCTGAAGGTCCTATTAGGGCAGAGAGTAAGAACACATGTCTGAAATAAAGATGACAGGATCCAGTAAGATCCAGATGTACCTATTCGGAAGAGTCGGAGACAACAGGAATGCAGAACAACCGTTTCCTCAGAAGTATTGCATAATCCTGTTGACTGTACTAGTGACAATAATCTTTTTGTTGTGGCCATTCCTTTTCCCAGCCACACAAACTGAACTGAATGTGTGGAGAGTTGCACGTAGTGTGGCACCCAAACTTCAACACTTACCAGGCAATCAAGGAAATCATTCCACCTGGCTATAACATCTTACGTCTCGACAGACAATCAAAAAAAGGTGGAGGTATTGCCATATTATTTAAATCTAACCTTCACATAACCACATACCACCAAAAACCTCCCCAGAACTCAAATGGTGAACTTCTTATTACCAAACTAGAAATAAACCCAGTCAAATCAATCTATATTATCTGCATCTATGTACCCCCAGGTAATAACATTTCCACCATCGAAAAGATCCTATGTTGGCTATCACTAAACTTACCCCAAGAGATAATCATCTTAGGTGATGTTAACATCGATTGGGAATCTTGTAACAACAAACAACCTACTAGCCATATTAACCTTTATGGATTCTCTCAGACCATCACCTCCCCCACTAGAATAAATAAAGTTAACAAAAAAGAAAGTACCATAGACTGGATACTCACCAACAACCAACCCCATACCTATAAAACAGGAACACTCCCTGATGATATAAGTGACCACTTACTAACCTACATCATCAGGCTTAAAACCAACCCTCCTACCCAAATAATAACCAGAACAATCAGATCCAAACGTGGAGATGTTTCAAAATGAACTAGAAGCATGCAACTGGACACCCTTAAAACATCTTCCACTAGATGAAGCTGTTGATGTCTTTAATGCTAAGTTTCTAACTATCCTCAACTATCATGCCCCCACACGCTCCATCAGAATCAAGACTAAACCTGCCCCCTGGCTATCAATAGAAACCAAACAAAAAATCACTCTCAGGAATAAAGCCTGGAACAAATCTTGCTTAACTAAAAACACCACAGACTACCAAAACTTTAAGCAACTAAGAAATGAGACCAAAAAGTTAATAATGAACGATAAAAAAAATTACTACCTGAAACCACAACATTCTCCCCAAAACAACCCCCAAAGATTCTGGGCAACCATAAACCAATTACTACAGCCAAGTAAACCTGTCACAGCCAACCCACAAGGCTCTGACATAAATAACCCCAACCAAACAGCAAATTCCTTTAATTCCTTCTTCATAGAAACTATTCAAATCTTAGCAAGTCAACTTCCCATCAAAAATGCACACATGTCAATGAGCAACCTAAACCCACCCCTACTTTTCACTTCCAACCAGTCCCAACTACTTATATTCTCTCCTTCTAAAAAACTCAAACCATGTACTCCTTCTGCTGACCTGTTACCCGCAGAATACTTGCAATTAGCAGCTAAAGCAATAGCCTTACCAATCTCAATTCTGATCAACAGAACCATCACTGAAGGATATGTCCCTAAACTCTGGAAAATCTCCCACATTATCCCACTCCATAAGGGTGGAAATTCTACTGAAATATCTAATTACCGCCCCATAGCCCTTCTTTTGCCCTTATCTAAGATCATGGAAAGGTGTATACACAAACAATTGCTTCAACACCTTCTCCATAATAACCTACTCTCTAACACCCAGCACGGTTTCAGACCATCCCACAGTACCACCACTGCCCTCCTCTCCTTTACAGACACAATCAATAAAAATCGTAACAATAACACCCTCTCCTCAGCACTTTTCTTAGATCTATCCAAAGCCTTTGACATGGTCAACCACCAAATACTCATTCACATTCTCCAATCCACTTCAGTTGATACCCAATCTCTTAACTGGTTTAAGTCCTACTTACAAAACAGACATCAAGCAGTACTCTGGAACTCCACTCTATCATCCCTGCTACCTGTCAACATTGGAGTCCCACAAGGGTCTATACTAGGTCCCCTCCTATTTTCTTTATTTATCAATGACCTACACCATGTGGCTCCCCAAGCCACATGCATACAGTACGCAGACGATTCAACGCTTATCTGTTCCGCCACATCTGTATCACACCTTCACTCCCTCACACAACACATATTTAACTCTGTAGAAGACTGATTTTCCCAGCACTGTCTACTACTCAACCCTAAAAAAACTAAACTGCTCCTCTTTACACCTTCAATCAAATCTCCCCTCATTGATTTTACTATAACATCAACAAATGGCACACCTATATCACAAGAGTCAACTACCAAACTACTAGGCATTACCATAGACAACAACCTTAACTTCGATGCCCATATTAACAACACACTAAAAAGCATTAACAAAAAAATAGGCTCTCTTTACAGAATCAAACCTTTCCTCACTCCAGAATCTAGAACAACTATAGCCCACTCCCACCTTATCTCACCCCTTCTCTATGCCTCCCCCATTTTTACCAAATTATCAAAAAGAAATCTGTCAAAACTAGAAAACTCCTACAACAACATAGCCAGATGTGCCACAGGAAACCCTTACAGAACCCACCACTGTATTAATCTAAAACAACTAGGCTGGCTGGAATATCAACAGCAACTAATAACTAACCAGCTTAGCATAGCCCATCAAATTCTGTATCAACCTGACAAAACACCTATACTATCAAGCCTGATTCACCCATACCACAACCTAAAGTCCCTGAGATCTGCGCACAAACTTCTTATAGACACTGACAAGTCAAACAACAAGGCCGGAGACTCTCTTTTCTCAAACACTGTTGGAAAATATTGGAACCTGCTTCCCTCTGAACTCTCATCTATTCCCTCAAAACCTCTCTTTAAAAAGAAACTCAAGCTTTACCTCAAAACACAATGGCTGTGCCCCTGTACCAATCCTGACTAACATTACTTCTTGTTCATCTGACTTACTTCACCCCTGACTAAGTTCACTTTCCTTTCATCTATTTTCCGTTATCCCTCTCTATGTACATGTTTATTGCATACTTCTTGTTGTCATGTTCTACAATACTTTCTTCACTCCATTACTTTTTATACCACTTGATTTTTATTATGTTATTATATTTGAATGTAGTTCTTAATAGTTTTTTTTACTTAGCATCAGTAAAGTTTTATAAGTGGAGCTTATCTCCCCGGGCCTCTACTGAAAATGGACATATATCCAGCTAGACTAGCCCGGTCAACAAATGTAAAATAAATAAAAATAAATAAATAAATAAATCAAATATGTGCATGCTGAGACCTTTAATGTTTTGAATTGCTGGATTTGCACAGCTTTGACAACAGCATACAGGGGGTTATTTTTAACTTCAGTCCCCCTAGGAACCAACAAGACCCGGGAAAACTTAGTCTATGATACATCAGATGTCACATCACAAGATAAAGTAGCATTGCACTTGTCTGTTCGACAGAAGGGGACTGTGTGTTTTTACAAAAATGATACAGTTCAGGTGGGTTGGAGCAATTGCAATGTGACTGTTCCCTATAGATGCTACAATAAAACTGACAACACAGGTTCCTATTGCAACACAAACTATGATTCATTTTTTGAACTGATGCATAGGACAACTGATGAAGTAAAACATAATGCTGTCCTCTGTAAACAACTGATTATAGTTGACAAAAAAAATGTTTCATCCAGAGCCAGGACATAGTAAAGTTACTGCCAAAGTAGAAGATTGCTACTTTGTATGTAGTAGGAAAGCATATAAGTGGTTACCTGAGAATTGGTCTGACAGTTGTTATTTGGGGTACCTGGTTCCAGCCATACAAGACACAGCAGTTTTACCTCAGGGGAAAATTCGGAATGTTCGACGAGAAATCAAGAAACCTGTCAACCCAGTGGGGCAAATCAATGCGGGCTGGAAAAACTATCATGCTGTGAACCTAGGGAAAAATAGACTGTCACATATGGACTTGGGTGATGCCAGCATATGGAGCAACAAAATCAGTCTGGGAACTGAGAAAACTGTCTAAACTTCTCGAAATAATGAGCAATGCAACCTTTTCTGCTCTAGAATTGGTGACTGATGAACTGACTGCCATGAGAACTGTAGTGCTTCAAAACCGCATGGCTCTTGACTTCACCCTAGCGGCGAGAGGAGGTACTTGTGCTTTAATCCAGGAGGAGTGTCATTCGTATATTCCTGATCACAAACACAAGATAGACAATCACCTTGAGGTAATTCAGCAGGTGTCGGCTATGACCAAGCCGAGACCAAATCCATTGACTGACTTTTTCCAGAGATTGTTTGGGGGTGGGGCAGTATCCTAATGAACATCCTGGTTGCCATCTGTGTAAGAATGATCCTGCTAGTGGTATGTGTGTGCTGCTGCATCCCCTGCATGAAAAGACTGATTAAAAGACTTTATAGACATGTCAGCTTCAGAAACCTTATACCAAGGTGCTGAACTTGAAGAATTGTTGAAAAATTGAAAATGCTTTCATAAATTTAAACTGAATGACTCTCTTAACTGCAAATCCTGAGTAGGAAGAGGTTAGGGGAAGAAAAAAAAAACTGTTTATGCTTATTTTGAAAGTAGAATAAAAGTATTAAAAGGGGAGAAATGTTAGAAAAATATGTATTAGTAATATGCATGCTTAGTGCATCAAGGTTTAAAAGGGTTAATACATTTATTCTGTTCACACTGCATGAATCTGCACAGCTATTAGAAACTTAACAAGAAACATTCTATTTTCTGCTAATGTCAGCAAATAACAAGAAGTGTTTCATTTCTACTAGTGTCATGAGACTTAACAAAGAGTTATTGATTTTCTGCTTATGCCATGAGAAAGTACACAGCTGTTAGAAGCTTTGATAAGGAGCACAATGGATGCTTGAAAGTATAAACCGTAGTCAGCATTACTTGTACCTAAGCTAGAAATGTACCTTGAATCTAGGCAAAATGTAACACATATATTAGAACTGCACAATTGAAGAATTGAAAGTTTGTGGTGGGCTAAAATACGCCCCAAGGCCAGGTTGTTTTTCTCAAATGTTTTGTAGATCAGCAGTTATTCTCAACTAGTCAGCAATTAGTCTAGTAACATTTTCTGTAGAACAATACAGGAAGCTGTGTCTAACTACGTCAGCAATAGAAGTAACATTTTTGTGTAATATGGAAAGAACTGTATAAAAATGCCATACTAATTATTAATGTCCTGACAAACCATTCTGCCAGCATGCTTTGTCTCCTTGCTGCAAGTTAATAAAGGATGCCTTACTTGAACCTTACGTGAATTCATCTTTGAAGTTTTTTCCTTTGACAATCAGATTCAAATCCCCTATTTATATTAAACCATATTGTACTTATTACCCTAGAAATTAAAATACTACTAAGTGGACAGCTTGCCTCACTTCTCTTTCTATTCTTATTTTTTGTGTAAGCCAGCCATTTACTACTGCTCTAATTGAACTCATGCCATATCTAGATTTAACTATTTGTATTATTTTTTATTCAGT
The DNA here is from genome assembly GCF_019279795.1 of Protopterus annectens. Lineage (NCBI taxonomy): Eukaryota > Metazoa > Chordata > Ceratodontiformes > Protopteridae > Protopterus > Protopterus annectens. The sequence goes on from NC_056745.1 coordinate 53,798,530, forward strand.
TTTATAATCCTTCATAATACACCAATGTTGATCATGTGATACACTATCAAAAGCTTTATTAATATCACATCCTGCAGTCCTGAGGATATCATCCTGCTCTACAATATTATAAATTATTTCCTTTTCCATTACCAATGTGTGTTTTACTTGCCTTCCTTTAAGATTATAAACTCTCTCTATTCATATCTTACTAAATATGTTCTGAAATCTACTCTGCAAGTTCTTCATAAAAATCTTATAATCTGTATCTGTAAGTGCAATCAGTCTCCAATTTTTCAAATATTCCTTATCTCCCTTCTTATTCACTGTATTGTTCCGTTGCATATTTTCTCTTCCATAAAACATTCCATTATCAATTAATTTTATACATATTCCATTTGATCCTGATCCAAATTGTTGTAAAATATATGTAATCCATAAGGACCAGGTGATGTTTCCTCATTTACTCTTTATAAAACATCTTGAACTTTTTTCATAACAATGTTATTATTTAATATATCATTATCTTGATTGCTAATATCTTTCATATTCCATTTTATAATTTCCATAACTTCATTTTTCTCATATACCTTTTTCAGAAAAATAGCTACCTCCTTTTCAATATCCTTTTGTTTATTTACTATATAACCATCCACCAGTATGACTTTTTCCATCACAGTTTTTTGCTTCTTAGAATTATTTCCTAAAAAAGTGATGCTTCTTTTTTCTCTTTAACTAAATTTTGCTGTCTCTTTAATACATTTTAAGCTCTTTTTATTTTCTTAACATAATTCCATTTCCTTTATCATATATATTTTATTAACCCTATATTGCTTATATAATATAGCCATACTTTTTTCCTTTTTAAACAGTCATATTTCACATCACAGTTCATTCTGCTACATCTAATTTTATATTCACCCAACAACTATGCCCAGTGGTTTCTCAGCTGCAAGACTCAAATGATGTTTATCAATATTTAATCCATTCAATTTCTTTATTCCTTTTTCTATTTGGTTTTTTTTTTTTTTTTGATATTTTCATCACTTTCTCTGTTTTCCCAAATTTCATAGTGGTATGAAAATCTACTGTTATTCTTCCTCCTTGAATTTCTCTTAAAGTTACTGAATGTAATATGTATATTTATTTCTGTCTTAACTTAATGTCTTACAAAAGTGAATTTTCTTTCATTACATAACATTAAATGCTCAACCTTCATCATTTCTTTATTTTATGACTTTATCTTTCTTTCATAGATTACAATTTGCATCTCCCACATTGAGTATACTATGTTCATGATCCCCCATGGTATAATTGATTCAAATAATTCTTCTATCCTTTTACTCTTTGTATGCATATAGCAATGCAATTTGTACTGTAATATTTTTATATTTTAAATCAATGCCAGAAATCTGACTATTATATGGTTTAAGATTATAATACTATGCCAATAAACCAATTTGCTAAATCTGACCAAAATTCCAAATTATTTTGTTCCCCATAACACTTCTAAGTGCTTTCTGTTTTCAGTATTAAAAAAAAACTTTATATCAGCCAAAGAAGCTCTCAGGTATTGCCATCAGTGCATCCGTAGCCCACGTTTGTGCTAATTTTATTTTGTGGCACCGGGAGAGCATTTTTATTTTTAATTTAATATTTAAGAAACGTATATGTCTATGCCTGTTTTTAGATGATATTATTTTTTTAGAGAGGAGATGTTACTTCCCTGGAGTATGTTATTAACTATATCAAAAACACTGCATTCTTTTTAAAATTCACATACATTATTAAGCATAAAACAATTTATTTTTTGGATGTCACCGTTTTCAAAGACAAAATAAACCACTGTTTTGGTTTCACCATTTTTTTGAAAATCTACTTTTCCTAATGCTAATCTCCAGTTTCAGAGTCATCACTCTCTCAGTCAAAAGTCCCTTATTAAAGGCTAGATGGTACACATTTCAAGGTTAATTTCTGATGACAGGTTGTTCAAAATGGAAATGGATAAACTTGTAGACATTTTAAAGAGCAGAAATTTGTCAGAAAAATGTATTGCTGAGATGTTTAATGAGAGTCAGTCAGGGAGAAGGTAGGTAACAAAAATTTCATCCCCAACAACTTATCAGGTGTTGACAAATCTAAGGCAATGATCATTCCTTTTTCAAGGTATGCTAATAATGTCAGGGAGGTGAATATAACAAATTAGTCATTGGCCTTTGATAAGGAAATGAAACAAAAACTGGTATCAGAACCATTTGTGTACAGAAAGAATATGAATATTAAATATAGTTTTTAAATCTGAACACCATACTGTTAAGAGCAAGAATCTGGCCAGCAACCAGTGCATGAAGAAATGTGGATGTAGTAGATACTATAGATATATTGTTAATGACCTTACTATTTTGGTGAGTGGTTTTCCCCAAAAACTTAGTAAGTATAGGTAATTTTTATTGTGACACTGGGGGAGATTTATTTAGCAACCTGCCTATGATGTAAGCTTTATTATGTAGGCAAAGCAGAAAGGAGGATATATGAACATGGCTATTATATAAAACATGGTAGCATTAACAATGCACCGCACAAGCACTCTCTAACATGCAAATATGTTAAACATTTTATTTTCTTTGTACTATAAAAGATGCCCATGCCATCGGGGTGCGGGAGATCACACTGAATACAGGAAGACTGTGTGACAGAAATGACTGAACATTACAGTTGAACTAAGACTAAATGACATCTCTTTGACTAGCAGCTTAAAGGACTGCCAAGTTATGATTGCTATTTCTATTTATAATTATTCATTATGTAATCGCTGGTTATTTTTGTTTCAGCAATGTTCGCCTAGGTTACATAATTATATTACAGACCAAACAAAAAGCACACCTTGCAAGGTTTTAGAAAACAAATTCAAAATGTTGCCTTTTGCAATTAAAACAAAATGTAATTTGTGCTATATACAACACATTTATTGCAATTTAGCTTATTTTAATGTTGTTACCTTTATAACATCATGTTATAAAAGTAACAACATGATGTTATAAAGGTAACAACATTAAAATAAGCTAAATTCTCACCTTTATAACATCATGTATAGTCTGCGGTGGTGGTGCTGCGGTAGCGTTGTCGCCTCACAGTAAGACACTGTCCAGTTCGACTCTCAGAGCGTCTTCTGCATGGAGACATGCGTGAATGGGTGTATCTTCATTGAAGGTTGTGTGTCAGGGCTGGTAACCCGGTACGTAAAAATCCACTACCAATCATTAGCGGACCGGAGTTCCGCTGTGGCGTCCCCTAACCAGGAAAAGCCGAAAGTCACAACAACAACAACAACAACCTCTACAACATCATGTAACCTTTTAGAGAAGACTGTCTTTTTAAATTGCACAGCACAATACGATCAGTTGACATGCTGTCTGATCACAAGACTGTGTCTTGGTTTTAAACAGAAATGCTTGCTGTATGATTTAAATCTGATGATGTGCTTTCTGTATTTGGACAAAAGTGCTTAATCTAATAAATTTATTCTCTGTTGGACTCATGCTCCGACTTATGATTTTATAAGTTTTATCCCTTGAAATAAGTATAGACCAGTATTCAGTGTTTTCAGTTTGTCGGTTATTGCTTTATGTGGAACAATGTCAAATGCCTTAGACAGTAACCACTGACCATCCATCATCAAGTACTGAAGTTTACTCTTCAAAGAATATCAAAATGCAACATTCGCCCTTAACAAACACATACTATTTAATAGCAAGCAGAACGAAGTAATTTCCCTGTGTCATTCAGGCTGAGATCTCGTAAAGCTCTTTCCATGAATTTACATAGAATAATAGTCAAGCTGATTTGTATAAAATTTGTAGAGAGTGGCACACCTTTTATTGATTAGGTTGAATCACTATAGGCTGTAATGAAAGGTCAGGGGTGTGTCCACATGTTAACATTTTGGGTAAGATTGACAGGACCTTTTATTGATTAGGTTGAATTACTATAGGGTGTAATCAAGGGTCAGGGGTGATTGATAGGACCTTTTATTGATTAGGCTGAATTACTGTAAGCTGTAATCCATGGTAAGGAATGTGTTCACATGTTAACATTTTGGGTAAGACTGATAGGAGTTTAGTTGTAGTTTTCTTTGATTTTCAGGGGGAAACCAGCAGATATGTTGTCTCAGCACAAGGAAGCTGAATTTTAACTTTACTTGAGCCATGTCTGTTTCAGTTCCCCTTGCATCTTAAACATTCTGACATATTTATTTGCTTCCTGTGACATTTGCACAAGATTTATCTACAGGTGAGCTGTGGCTGAGTGACCACTTCATTGTATGCATTCATAAATGATCCCTTCTAGTTATCTAATAGACTATAATTCTGTCTTGCTATTGCCTTCCACCACCAAACTAAGCTCATAATATGATCTGGATGATTTGATAAGAAAGGTAATTAGTGCTGTATTTTTTAATTTAGACTTGTTTTATGACTAGAGCATTTTTTGAAAGCTAAGTAGTGCCTTTTTATTTATTTTTTTTTAAGTCTGTTAGATATCTCATGAAATTTGTGACACAAAGTTGTTTTTATTTTTTGGTTGAATATTCCTGTTTACACGCCTGTTTGTTACTGGTACATGTTCATGTAAATAAAATGTAATATTATCATTCAGCTCATTGGTAATATCTAGAATCAAATCTTTAAGTAACCACTTTTATTTTAATAAGTATGCCATTTACCACTTTATTGTTTCTATCAGTAAGGGTTAGGAAGAATGATTTCTTTATGACTGATTGTAATTGTGTTCTTAAATTCTTAGGTTAATCATGGTGGCATCCAAATCTGTTTTAAACACACAAATGCTCCTCTTTGAGTCTGTATGATGTTGAAGGGTATCTGATTCATGACTATGCATCAAAATGCTGAACGTGTATAGTAAAGTACATGGTATGCAGGTCCTTATATGCACATACACACCCACTGGAAGACTGACAGTCAGACAGTGTAATTCAAATGTTACGCATAAATGCATATGTGTTCCACTCACATAAGGCAATACATGAGCATTTGTAGGATTGTCTAAATGTGTATTTAGTGTGTAATAGGTTCCTTATAGATGTGCACACACACACACACACACACACACACACACACACACACACACACACACACACACACACACACAGAAAACTCTCAGTCATACAGATATAACCCTGATAGCTTTGTAACTGTTAGACTAAGGAAGATAATGCTGCACATCTAAAGAAGTGTATGCAGCCATTTTCAACCCTATTTTATGGCATGAACATCTGTTGATTTAAGAAACAGACCAACACATAACATGGATTGATTTGCTTCTGGTTTATAAAGCATGCAGATAATATTTTTTATTTTCTGCAAGGATAGAATGCCAGTTGTTAAGTATGACACTGAATAAGTAATTGTCACATATTTATTTTATTTATTTTTAACTTTTAATTGATAACTTTTTCTTTTTTCTTTTTTTTTTTTGTTCATAGATATTGCTCGGTCAGAAATATGGCACATCTGTAGACTGGTGGTCTTTTGGTGTACTACTGTATGAGATGCTGATTGGTCAGTCACCTTTTCATGGTCATGATGAAGAAGAGCTCTTTCAGTCGATTCGTATGGATGATCCATACTACCCACGCTGGATCAGTAAAGATGCAAAGGATATTCTTGTTAAAGTAAGCGATTAACTCCAGCATCCTGCATTCTATATATATATATATATATATATATATATATATATATATATACATATGTCTATGTGTGTGTGTGTATATACTTTTTTTTTTCAGTATACTAAATGGTTTATAGAAAATCAAAGTATTAATAGATTAATAGTAAGGTGAATCAAAGCTGCTTGTGTTCTGATCTACTGCCCAACTCATCACATCCGAGTGCACCTCCAGGCGTCTCTGCAGTGACCTCCTACTGCTCCTCTAGGTGTCAAATACTGATTGTTCATATTTGCATTAATAATTCCAAAACCATGGTACGTACAAGGTACCAGGATGTTTTGTCTTGAAGCATATGTGATGGAAAGCACAACTGTATTGATATTTAACCCCTCTCAATGAGTGTTTGCTAAAACTATAAGGTGATAACTTCATTTTTAAAGGCTGAAGCCACACCCACTGGGAGTTAAAGGTACACATTCAAAAGAGCTGTACTGGAGGGAATGACTTACTGTATCAGCTGAAATGGTAGCTATAGCTCAGTGACCTTTACAATTCAAAGTCAAAATGGCTGACCCTAAAATTCAGAAAAAGGCTCACTGTTCGCAATAATTACCCACTGCAGTTCAGTCAATTACTACAACAGTGAATAAATAAGATTCAGACATCTTTGGCTGTAACGAGAAAAACCTCATTATTGGCTCATTAGCAAGTCAGTGAATCACACACTAGCCAACACTAACACTGTCAGACCTGAAGGTAGTGCTATTTCCCCTAATGGTTAATGTATTGCTTTGTCAAAGGCATGTGCTAAACTTACATGTACAGACATGCATGTATATGCAAGCACACACACACACACACACACACACACATTTATGCAGCTTCATTCATTCCACTGCATACACATAGACAGACACACACACACATGCACACACACACACACACACACACACACACACACACACAAACTCTTGATTTCCATAACTAAACCCCCTAGTATGATCACTCAGGCAAACATAGACATGGACATACACACACACACACACACACACACACACACACACACACACACACACACACACACACTCACACATTTATGCAGCTTCATTCATTCCACTGCATACACACACACACACACACACACACACACACACACACACACACACACACAAACTCTTGATTCCATAACTAAATCCCCTAGTATGATCACTCAGGCAAACATATAGACATGGACACACACACACACACACACACACACACACACACACACACACACATTTATGCAGCTTCATTCATTCCACTGCATACACATAGACACACACACACATGCCCACACACACACACACACACACACACACACACACACACACACACACACACTCACACATTTATGCAGCTTCATTCATTCCACTGCATACAAATAGACACACTCACACATGCCCACACACACACACACACACACACACACACACACACACACACACACACACACACACACACACACACACACACACACACACACACACGACACACACACACACACACACACACACACACACACACACACACACACACACACACACACACACACACACACACACACACACACACACACACACACACACACACACACACACACACACACACACACACACACACACACACACACACACACACACACACACACACACACACACACACACAACACACACACACACACACACACACACACACACACACACACACAAACTCTTGATTCCATAACTAAACCCCCTAGTATGATCACTCAGGCAGACACACACACACACACACACACACACACATTTATGCAGCTTCATTCATTCCACTGCATTTACATAGACACACACACCCACACACACACACACACACACACACACACACACACACACACACACACACACACACACACACACACACACACTCCACATTCACATGTGCACACTCACAGTCCCCCATGTCTTTAATGAACTTACTTGCACCACAAATACTCCTGTAAGATAAATGAATGACTGCCATGTTTTATGGTGGTCACTTTTTTCCTCCACCAGTTAACTTTTATGAAGTTACTTAAATTGTGAACGACTGGCATTTTCAGGAAATAGAATATGGCTAATTCATATTAGCCATGATCTGTGCTGAGGCCCTATGAGCACTGAACCTAAGAGGTAAGGTGAACTAAGAATCAGAAGGTCTTAAAATGAGGGGAAAACGACCACAGTAAGGCTTTCCTCTCATAGTAAGCATTTGCAAATCCTGAGTTTTTATTGACAGCTCACTGGTTCTAAAGGATAAAACCTTAACTATAACAGATTCTTTAGTACACTCCATTCATTCTATGATGGTTGTGCAATTTGTGCATGAGTATAGGTACAAGCGCGCGTGTGTGTGTGTGTGAGTTCATGCCAAAACAGCTTTCTAAAGCAGCTTTTGAGATTACTTATTTTGAGGTGTAGAAGACAGAACCATATTACGTAACTAGTGATCTTGCCCTGATGAAGCTAATGATGGAGGTTATGACTGAGTAGTAAATACATACTCATTCTGGGGATGGAGGTAGTCTGGTTCATTGCAATGTCATCACTTTCTGGAGAAAGATGTGCATGGCATGCAGCATATGGGCTGGGTGCGTGTGCTTAATTGAGCTAAGCTATGCCTGTCAGTAGATTTCACTGAACATGTGCAGAAGTTGTATGCATATAGCAGTAAATAAGCCTAGAAGCACTCATGATAAGGAATATAAATCATTAGTTTTACCATATTTACAGTGAAAGATATCTGTATATTTCTAAATGTTAAACAAATACTTTCAGTAAGAGAATGTCATTAAGGTATAAGCAATAGAACTGGTAACTTTATGACTATATAACAAGTATTTTACTTTATTTGTTTAACTTTGCATGGTATGTACATTTGTGGGTTAAGTGAATGTCAGCTACAAGTAATATGCTAATTGGAAGTGTTAAAATGCTGGGGATTTTATTTTTTTTTGTTCCTGTGTAACAAATTCCTTTCGCCTATTGTCTATGAAGCAATTAAGACCTAAAAAAAGCTCAAGAACAAATGAATGTTCCAGTTTGTGAAAATGCTTGATTCTAGCTTGCTTTGCTTCCTGCTTGCTCCTCGAGCTGTTTTGAAGAAAATCTAGATCAATGTTCATCGCTGATAGCTGTGAAACAGGAAGGAACTTTCTTTTTTCTTTCTTCCTTTTTTCAAGTATATATGTGATAAATCTATTCATAATAACATATTTTAAACATTTATTTAGAAGGAAGAATTGGTAAAACAATAGCTCTAATCATTTTTTTCTAATGAGCTGTTGCTGACATATAATTTGCTTACATTTTGCTGAATGTTGATGGTTTATTCTGTATTGTTATTAACTCTACCTCTGCATATTAATGGAAAGAAGTAAAGTTTTATGTTTGTTACTGATTACAACAGTTTAAAAGAATTAAGAAGAATGGGAAACCTACAGAGGAAACTAGCAGCTGCTGTGGGCTGTGAGTTGTCATTTTCTTATGCTGTAATCAAATTCTAATGTCAGGATGCTAAGATCAGAAAGGCAGTTCACAATGGCTAAAAATGCACATTCAAATTAAGCCAAAATTATTGTATATATAGTCAAGATTGCTTGTGATACAAGAATTAATAAGAAGAGTAAACATCTTATGAATAATATGTATATGCACAAGGAATGAAATGTCTACTATGTAAAATTAATAAAAGAGCAATATCAGTAAGTTAAGAAATACATACACATACTGTAATCACTAATATAAAGCTGATGATTAAATAGCTCTTTGATGGGAGATTTTAGAAATACAAGTTATATAGAAAAAGGTAGAACATTAGTGGGCAACTAAGACAGATAAAATATAGTTTAAATTTGATTATAAGAAAGAAATGTATTACATATACCTGCATATGGCAGAAATGTGAATGTACAAGGTCTCATATTAAAATATAATAATGTTTGAAAATATTCTGAAAGATGAAACTTGAAGCTTGGTCATGTGAACTTTGAAGCTTTTTGCATATTGTATGTTATTAGATTCACTAAGACTACCTAAAATAATTAATTCCATAAGTAAGAGTTGTAATTTGAGTGTTATACTACTGAATCAATACATCCATTTTGGTAAAAAATAAAGTAGATTTTTTCAATATTCTTGAACCTGGGAAGGAAGAATGAGATTTGAATTAAGCACATTGTAACTTTTGAATATGATTTAGACTGCAACTATTTTTTATGACTGCATAAAAATAGCAAGATATTCTCTTTGACCTCAATAATGTACATAGTTTTATGAATTAGTTTAATAAGCAACATGATTTTTAAATATTTTGATATTTATCATGTTAAGAGTGTTACACAATTTTGAGATATAGATACTTGTACTTTTAAAATTAATTCAGAGCTATAGTTAGATTTATAAAACATGTATAAATCTTTTAGCATGATAACTATATATGTACATTGATTTTCCTTTTGTATAATAATTTAGTATAAGAATACCTGTCATCTAAAAGTTTACAGATATTTTTATCCCTTCAAGTCCCTCTCTGTTCTACTTATTTATTTAGAGATTCAGTTACAATAATGTTGAATGAGTGAATAATTTAGGAATAATTTAATGTATACTTTACACTGCTATTACAAAAATAGGTATATAGTATACTATTTGTTGGATTATAAACCAGCAAAACAAGATACCAATAAAGTACTCTGCTGCTTGCCAACGCGTTTCTTTTTTATTTGTTGGATTATTTTATATTTGTGATTAAAAGAAGACTATTAAACATTTATGTAGTAATGGGGAATAGTTTTAAAAGTCAAAATATGTAACTAAATAAAATGTTTCTTAACATGTTTAGCTTATAAGCATACTATTATATTAATTATTTGTAAGTCATGGTAGCTTTTGGAAAGTTTTTTGATGAATGTTTAGGCATTGGTAGTATAGTAGTTTCCCTATTCAATAGGCAAACTAGGAACTTTGGCATCCATGGTAGGTTGTGTTTGATTAGTAATATATACAGTTACAGTTGCAGACTTGTTTTTTTTTTATGAGTTTTAGTAGTTTAGTTTATAGACAGGAAGAATTTAAAAAAATTGGAATGTTAAGATGGTGTTGGAGGAATGCACCAGATTTGTAAATACAATTCAGTTAATATGGTGGGTAAATGTGTCATATTATCTTTTAAAAGAAATCTTTTTAAGTACGTAGTATGGATAGTTTTCATCTAGTATCAGCTAATGTAAATGGATTAAATAATGGTAACAAAAGGAAATCAATAATGCAATATCCAAATTAAATTAATCCATTAAATCCAGGAGACATTATAATCTTGGAAAACACTTACTTGATAGATAAAGATATGCAATATTTTAATTAATTAATTAATTAATTAATTAATTAATTAATTAAATCCAGGAGACATTATAATCTTGGAAGACACTTACTTGATAGATAAAGATATACAATATTTAACTAATTCAGGTTATGAAATGTTATCATCTGCTTCTTTTAAAAAAGTAGAGAAACTGCTATATTTGGGAGAAAATCTAATGTAATGCCTAAGGTCATGGAATCCATTAATGATTCCAAAGGAATGTATATATTTGTAATAATTAAATATAATGGCAAACTCTACACAGTCACTAATTTTTACTGGATCCTTGGAATAGGTTCAAGAGTGACTAAAGATCCCTTAAACATACTACAAAATCATTGGAAGGGTAGTTTAATTTTAGCAGGAGATTTTAACTGCATATCTAATACAGAAGATACAAGTGAAGAGAAGAAAGCTAAAATTCTGGCATCAGCTAAAGCACTAAATAAATGGATTAGTAATAAATTAGTTGATTTAATAGTAAAAACAGATGTTAAGTCATTGTTATTCACTTGTTATTCATAAGCACATGGGACACAAACTAGAATTGATAGGATTTATGCCTCTACAGACTCACTTAATAAAGTGAATTAGTTCAAAACTATAACTTGTCCTTTATCTGATCATAATGCACTAAGTTGTAATATATTAATGGGTATAAGGAAGTCTCAGATTATATATAGAATCCAAGTATATATGATGAAATTAAAATAATTTAAGAGTTACCTTAAGGAACAAATCAAGAATATTTTATCTTTGAATGATAATGGTCAGGTTTGCAAAGTCATATTATGAGACTCCTTAAAATGCATATTAAAGATAGCATGGGAAGATGGGCTAGTAATAGAATGAAAGTGTGGGATAAAGAGTTGTTAGAATAGAGTAGTGCACCACGCTCCAACCAGATCTATTAGAATTAAGGCCAAGTCTGCCTCATGGCTTTCTTATGAAACCAAACACAAAATTCACCTCAGAAATAAATATTGGGCCAATGACTAAAAACCCTGCTGACCAACAAACCTTTAGACAGCTAGGAAATGACACTGAGAAGGCCATACTTTCTGATAAACAAAACTACTATTTAAAATATCAACAACCTACAGAAATTCTGGGCTAGCATTAAGCAGTTACTCCACCCAAGTCAATCCACTACACCAAACCCTCAAAATACAGACCGAAAAAATCCCATCCATACAGCTAATACCTTCAATACCTTTTTTACAGATGTTATCCAAACACTAGCTAGTCAACTATCACCTAATACCTTCACACTACCTTCATACTCCTCAACCCCACCCCACCCTTTTCATTTCAAACCTGTCCCAACCGCATTTATTCAAACCCTTTTGAATAAACTGAAACCATGCTCTCTTTCTGCAGACCTACTGCCTTCTGAATATGTACAGCTATCATCCAAGGCTATTGCCTATCCTATTTCCATACTGATCAACAGAACTATTACTGAAGGTTACATCCCCATCTTATGGAAAGTCTCCCATATTATCCCCCTACATAAAGGTGGGCATTCCACTGAGCTATCAAACTATTGCCCCATTGCCCTACTTTCTCCTTTAGCTAAAATTATGGAGAAATGTATCCATAAGCAACTACTCCACCACATAATCGAAAACAATTTACTTTCCAACTGTCAACATGGTTTCAGACCTTCACACAGTACTACCACTGCCCTCCTTTCCTTTACTGACTACATTAACAGGCACCGAAACTTGAATAATCTTTTTTCTGCTCTATTTATCGACCTGTCTAAAGCGTTTGACATGGTAAACCACCAGAATTCTCATAAACATACTAAAATCTCTGTCATTAGACCCACTTTCCATAAAATGGTTCCAATCCTACCTAGACAAACAACAGCAAACGGTACTTTGGCATTACACTTTATCCACCCATCTACCCATTACCTTAGGTGTCTCTCAGAGGTCCATACTAGGACCTCTTCTCTTCTTTTCTCTTCTCTATATTTATTAATGACCTTCATCTAGCTATCCCACAAGCCGCTTGCATACAATATGCTGACGATTCCACATTATTATGCTCAGCTACATCCTCCCATGACCTTCACTCTCTCACCCAAAAAGTATTTAACATAGTTGAACAATGGTTCACTCAGCATTGCCTTCTTTTGAACCCATCAGCATTGCCTTCTTTTGAACCCAAAGAAAACCAAACTCCTCCTCTTCACTCCTACTCAAAAGTCCTCTCATTTCTCTGTGACATCTTTCAATGGTACTATAATATCTCCAGACTCCACCACCAAACTACTGTCACCATCGACAAAAATCTGAACTTTGACATCCACATCAACAATACTATAAAGACTGTCAACAAAAAAATTGGCACTCTCTATAGGATTAAACCCTTCCTTTCCCCTACTGCTAAAACTACTATCACTCACACTCATTTGATCTCTACACTCCTTTATGCCTCACCCATTTTTACTAATATCTCCAAGAATAACCTCAGCAAATTAGAAATGTCCTATAATAACATTGCATGATTTGCTACAGGCAACCCATTTCGAACCCACCATTGTATAAATTTAAACCAGCTAGGATGGTTAGAACTACAACACCTGATTAAATTTCACCAACTAACCATTGCCTACAACATTCTTTATAAACCTTTGAATACTCCAAGTTTATCTAGCCTCATTACCCGCTATAAAAATCTGAAGTCCTTACGCTCATCACACAAACTTCTTGTACACACCTCCAAATCTAATAACAGGGCTGGGGATTCTCTCTTCCCTTATACTGTAGGTAAATCCTGGAATCTTCTCCCTAATGACCTCTCCTCACTCACCTCTTTATCTGTCTTTAAAAACAGACTTAAACTTTACCTCAAATCATACTGGCTATGCCCCTGTTCCAAACCTGACTAGTCCTCTACCTCTACAAACTCAACTTACCTATCTAGTCCTTACTATCCTCTGTTATATCTTCCGTCTTATTATAGTTTTTTTATCTACCTTTTTTACATTATTTCTGCCCTCTTTATATACCTTTTGTTAAGTAAATCCATTGTAACATCACTACACATCCAACTTCCTTTTTCTATTTCTGACTTAACCTGTACTATGTCTCCATCCATTCAATTTGCACTGTTTTTGACTCTTGACCTCAGTGTACATCCTGTTACAACCTCTAGGTTGTACTGCATATTACCATTCTTGATGACTTTTTTACTATGATAATTGCTATTTTTATTATAATATCTGATTTTTGTTTGTTGTTTGTACTTATATTTTGTATTGGATCATGCCTTGGAGCTTATCTCCCCAGGCCTCTACTGAAAATGGACATATATCCAGTTAGACCAGCCCAGTCAACAAATGTAAAATAAATAAATAAATAAATAATAGAAATGCAAGATGCAATCCACAAAGTGAGGTCTGAACAACAAAGAAAGAAATTAGACAATACTAAAGTAATCAAAAATGAAAGACAAAATATCGAACAGCTTTAACACATAACATGTTGTAACTATCTTAGATTTAGCAAAAGGAATGAAAAATTGTCCCTAATTAGCTTATATATATATATATATATATATATATATATATATATATATATATATATATATATATATATATATATATATATATATATATATATATATATATATATATATATATCAAGATAGCTTTTGATTCTTTAGATTGGAACCACTTGTTTAAAACCTTAGTACCATTTGCATTTCTAGAACAATTTATTGGAAAATTTAAAAAAATTGTACAGAGACTCCAAAGCATATGTTAAAATTGGATTTTACATTTCTCAAGGATTTACTTTACACATCGGCACAAAGCAAGGGTGTCCCTTGTCCCCTCTACTAGGGTTATCGAACCCTTAGCCAACAGTATAAGAAGCAATATAAAAATTTATGGATTCTCAATTAACAAGGATTGTCAATCTAAAGTATAGCTTTTTTGCAGATGATACTTCACTAACTGTAGGAGATTTAAATTAGTCAATCTCAGAAATAGATGAGGAAATTGAAAAGTTTCAAGAAGTATCGCTGCTGAAATTTAATAATAAGACAAACTTCAGTGTTAAATCAGTTACTTGATAGTAAGTTTAAAGATAAATATAAATATAATTGGCAAGGAAAAGAACTTAAATATTTAGGAATAAAAATCTATTGTGATTTGAGTAAGATTGTTAATAATAATTTTGAAAAAATAATTAAAAAAATGTTACTTCTTATTAAAAAATGGAATAAATGTTTTTTTTTTACTTTTGAGGATAGTTTAGTAATTATTAAATGATATTACCCAAGGTAATATGTATGTGCATATTATATATATATATATATATATATATATATATATATATATATATATATGTGTGTGTGTGTGTGTGTATATATATATATATATATATATATATATATATATATATATATATATATATATATGGGTCTACTTCACTAGACCGACATACCACATGATTGACAATCGAAAACACCAAGCCCAAAAGAACAAAACTACACAACACTGAAACTGCACATAAGCAACTGTCCGAATATCGACTTACAAAACACTGACACACAAAAACTACAAATCCACACTGACCACAGTAATATATTACTACACAATGTTTCCAATACTGTTAGTAAGCACAAAAACATTCCCCACAACCTATGCTAAATAAATTCCTCTTATGTATTAATAAAATCCTTAAATTAAACCCTTACTTAGTACACTTTAACAGATAACAGACTACCCATAAATCAGTTACAAAATAAACAAACCTTCCTAGATTGGAACATCCTGCACTGCCATTACCCAACTAATTCAACTACCCCATGCATCCCCGAAAACTATATGACATAAACACAAGTTGCCAAGGACTAACAGCACTTACTCACAATGCCATTCAACTTTGTCTGCTATTGTAGGGGGCTGCGCCCCCCACACCCTCTGCTAAATATATATACCAACTCCGAGATGTTACAAATATGGAAGTTGCTATTTCAACTTACAGGGAGGGCCTGTGAGACTCTGCCCTTCCACTGGTGCATAGGTGTAGTGGACGGTGACCTGGCATTTCACTTGTATGAAGTTTTGCTGTTCTGCACATTCATTATTCTGGGCTCAGTGTTTTGAATGTCGACCATATATTTCGATCTACTGAAGTAGAACTATATATATATATATATATATATATATATATATATACACACACACACACATGTATGTATCGCATTCAATAGCTTTAATACCTGACAAAAATGGAAAAAAATGTTAACTTCATTTCAATGGTATTCTAAAAAGCCAAGAATTGCTTAGAGAAATCGTAAATATTATAGGAGTTTGGTGGTATTAGCATCCCAGATGTAGAATATTATTTTGTTGCTACAAATTTTAACTGTATTATACTCTGGATAGACTCAACTTACACTAGTTAATGGTGCCCCATTCAGGAGCAGATTATACTAAAATGTTATAAGTTTATCAAATATGATAAATTAGAAGTATGCAACAATCCTTTCATCTGGTTAATAAAATTTACTGTAGAAGGAAATCCATTTTAATCTTTAGACCTTGCATGTATGAAATTAAGCTGTTAAGAAATATGTTTTTAAAATTCCATTAATATCAAAATGTATTTTTTGTGCTTTCCCTTTGCATACACATTTAGATTTAAGGAAAATCAGAACAATTGTAAAATTAATTTACTAAAAAGGAATGGATTAATGTTATTTTCTGATTGCTCTGAAAAAAGGAAAAATTAACTCACCTGAATATTTAATGAAAGATTATAAATTGGATGAATCTGTTGACCAGTTAATATTATCCATCAGTAAGTAATTAAATAAATTTGTAGATAATATGAGTAAAAAGGAACAGACATTCCCCATTATACAAACATATGAATGATATCATCAGAGTTAAACTGACCTACAAAGAAAGGTTGTCCAAGTTATGCAAGTTAATTATAAATAATAATAATAATAATGATAATAATTTTGATGCAAAATTCTGAAACTTTGTTGATAGTAGTTAACTGAGCCACTCAAGAGATGGTAAGAATAACATTCAAAGTCAGTTAGTCAAACTTCTTCAAGTTTATACTGGAAAGTTTTTATGTGGAAATATATACACAGAATGTTTGTTTCTCCCTATAAAATATCTAAGTTTAGTAAAATGACTTCTTGATTTTGTTGGAGATGTAGTAATGATGTAAGAGCTGATTGGATGCACATGTTTATGGATTGTTAAAAATTAAAAGTATATTGGGAAGAGATGCATGTTTTTAAGGGATCATGGTCTGATAATTGTTCCTTAACTTGTTGTACTTCCTGTATCTGTAAAAGCCAAACAGCTAAAAATATTTTGAGTTTTTTTGGCATTTGCTAGAAAAGTTATTCCTAAAAATTGGAAATCAAACTCAGTTCCTGCAGTCAAATAATTTTTAAATTTAACAGCAATGCTATGTAAAACTGAAAAAGAAGTGATCCGAATAAGATATATACATCAGACTAAGACTTTAGTGGTTGGGATAACCTTAAAATGTTGCTACTGAAATACCAAGACTCTTAATGTGTTAATTGTATACGATTACCTTGATGAGTCAATGTATTCATAACAGTGTATAGCAGTAAGTGATGCTGAATTGGTTCCTTTCTGTATATATTGTAAATATGTTTAATTAATAAAAATATTTCTTTAAAAAAAGAAAGGGATTAATTATAGAAAATTGGAAATTTCTCCTGGCTGTCTCTCTGACAACGTACACCTAGACTGGCTCTTGCCTTCATGATGGGGAATGCATTGGTGCAGTCAAGGGGGATCTAGATAGTAAGAAGGCAAAGGCACAGAAACAAGTATATTAACAAAAATGTATCTGCATTTGGTTTTGAATGTTTCAGTAATGGGTTATTCACACATTTATCTAGAAGAAATGCACCTCAACAGCTAGTTTTGCATCAAATAAGGCATATTTAGTATTTGGCGAAAGCAGCTTCCAAGTGACCTCACCATATTTATTACCCTACATCTTCTGATGCTTTTGCTCTTGTACAACAGGTTCATCCAAGTGGGAGCACAAATGTGGCCTGAAACTAACTCCTTTTCATATAATTTTCCTCAGTTTTAGTCACAGTAGTCATACTTACTAGAGGCCATTTCAGCTTTAAGTTTGGAAGTCATTCTTGAGGCTCAGTAGAAAATGGAAAACAAAGCAGAAAAGGGTGCTATTACAGCACTAATTCCAGATGTAGTCTAGGAAGCTGTTCAGACTAGTGGATACTGGAATGAAGTATGTATCTTACTAGTGCAATATATGCATATGGTAGCAAATTTAAGCTGCATTTGAATCAAACTATGAAAAAATAGCACTGAAAAAAGCAGTGCTGCTTATGCTAACAGGTGACAGCGTCCTTGCCATTCCTGTTGTGGTACAGAGAACGACTTCCTGTTTTCCAGGCAACTCATCATCTAATTGATAGAAGTGGACATAACAGTAGTGCTTCAGTTTACTGAATGGTTGATCATGGAAATGATGCTGGTGAAAACTGATCAATTGAAAATTGCTTTTTTCTTCAAAATTCCTGAGTAAAGCAAGAATATGCAAAGGGCTGCCTCCAGCTGAATATAGCTTTTCACAACAGACTGCATGTTTGGGTGTTTGGATATTCCAGTGAGGGTCACAGCATACAACAAGTGTACCTTTAACATGGGTGGCACTAGAGATGTTAGCCCCATCTACCCTACCATCGTACCTCATGGCTCTTACCATAAGTCATTTCAATGAAAGTACAATTTTGATTAACTATTATATATAATATGTACATCATGAATGTAACATCATTTAGAGATTTTATTTTACTGGTCCAATTTACAGTAGTTCTGTATGATAATGAAATCATATTATAGCATCCCTAAATCAGAGTACCTTGTTCTGTTTCCTTTAGCTTTGACATGCACTTTTCTCCACACTACATTCTATCACACAAGTTCAATCATATACGTAGTAAAGAAATGTGGAACAATATGTGTCTTGGTGAAACTGATTCCCTGTTATGACCAGATGCTACATTAACAGGCTAGTAGTTTGGTGCTAAAAGTAAATTATAGGTGCAATAAGCAAAAGTAAACTACAATATTCAAGCATATAGTGAAGCCCCTACAAATTGTATGGTTTTCCAACATGTAGTGGAGGCTGTTGATATCCAGAGATCCCCACTAAAGATTTTTTTGAAATTATAAGCCCTTCCTTTACTTCTCATCACAACAGCCCCTGAAAAAATGCAGCCATAATGTACAAAGAGCAGATGGATTTCACTATGCTGCCTTACTTAGTACACAGTGTACTTCCCATGGCAGAGTACCATGGCCAGTCCTTCCTTATCCAGAAAAAAAAATCTACATTTAGGTTTGCCTCTATATTGTCCTTATATAACAGTTCATTAAAAAGCGAGGGAACCTCAGGCATACCTCTCAACCTGGAAACTTCAAAAATTTGGACAAAGGCTCATGGAAAATAGGTACAAATCTTATGTTGATTAACATACAATTTGTATATATAATTATGTAACCCCACCCACTCCAATGGAATTGTGGGATACCAATGTTTAAACAAACTGAAGAACAGACAACCAAAATATGATCACAAAACACAAAATAAGCAGAACAGTAGTGTTTTATTTATATTAATATTTGAACTTGTGCAAAACTAAAATACAATTTTCTTTCATAAAAATAAAAATTAACTGCTTCTGTTCTGACCCTTTTATTTCATCTTCCACAGTCTACCCTACCTGCCATGTTCCACCAGCTGTTACTGTTAAGAAGCCATGCTTTATACTTGCACTTGCAGTAATGACAATTCATGACTCTCAGGCTACAGGATTACACAAGACTATTTCTATACCCTCCATTGCTACTTGGCCTTTTCATGATCTTTGTACACCTTTCTTTTCCCTTAGTTTTCCTGTCCTGAAGCAGCTTATTGTCATCAGTAAAAGCTAGATTTTATTTGATGTCTAGATTCAATTAATTTCTACTACAGGTGGTCGTCATGCACAACAATGCATTTGGGTCAGTCACTGGAGTTCAGATTTCCCAAAAGCAAGTGTCTGAAATGTAAGACTTTCTACAAGTAAAAATATTATCCTGGAAAATGCATGTTAGGTAGGTAACACTGTTTTGACCCCATAGTGAAATAGTAGTCATATTCAGATTGCCCCCCCCCCCATCAAACACAGTTTCCTTCTTCATGCTAATCCATTGTTTATCATAAGGATGACCATGGGTTTAGACTAGAACAAGAAAAAAGGGTGATATAATATGCAGTCTGAATTCAGGTGTATCATATTTGGTACATACTGTGAAATGTTGCCTCATGTTACATCCTGCTACCATTTTTAATATTAAAGCATTTCTATAACTTTAAATACTAAATTTGTTTGCAATGGTAGCAATGGTTACTCAGTTTTTATATTCTGCAGTCTGGACAGTGTCCGTTAGCTACGCTTCAGCAAAAATAAGTTGTTTTCCCCATGGGGACAGTTATGTTATTGAGGCCAGTGTGAGTCAGATGGTCATCCACCCACTACTGGTACACTGCCAATAATGAAAGCACTGCTGGAGTCTGCAGATTTCCATATTCTTCTTAATGTCTTTCTTTTATACAAGTAATGCATTCTACTCCCTTTCTGATAAACAAAAGTCAAGTTCTTGAAATGACTGCAGCATAACCTGATTGCACAACACTGCCTCCATCTTACCTTGCAGATATCAGGGATGACCAGCTTCTGTTTTTATAACTTTTTCATCTAGGTAGTAAATATCTCAACATGCCATTTCCGGGAAAAATAAAGAACTACATCTATTTTTTTACAAGGCACAACTTTGGGGAAAGCAGCTTCATTTAAAGACAATAAAGCCAGGATATTAGTCCATACTGATGTTTTCATACAATGAGTGGAATTACAGTCCCTCCTCATATGAATAAGATACAGAATGGTGATCACTACTCATATATAGCTACAATAACTCACAACAGTTCAGATGATAAGTGTGTCCAGACTATTAACAAACAGCTTGACAGTTCAGTTGTATTCAGAATTTGTTCACAATGCTAAAGGGGAATAGTATTCGCAAAGTGTGTCCTGCTCATCCGTGTCCTAACTTCACTTAATAAACTCCCATACAGCTCAAAAAATGTGTGGTTCAGGTATTAAAAGAAAGGCTTAAAATAGTCAAGGACAAAAGCACCTATAAACAACATTTATTTCTGGAAAATATGTACACACTTGGTACATAACAAAAAACATAGACTGGTTAACAGATAAGCTCCAAAGCACTTCAAACAATATGTCCAATTCCAGGTAGTAGGTTTGCCAAATCTGAAATAAAACATGCATTGCATGTTTAATCTAGACTAGAGACATTCTGTGAAAATCTGGACAGTGTTGAGCTAGCCTAGCAATGATTGATGAATCTAGTCCAGAAAGTTCAGATACATTTTCTTATTCTCACTCTCAGTGGGAGCATGTTAGCTATGCAGGAAAGTGCATAATAAACAATAACAGAACGAGTGGTTTGAGTCCCAGTAGAACCTGTAAATAACTAAAGTGAACCTCTCTACTTCCGTGCATAAGAATTTTGATTTGAACAAAGTGATGTGGAGGAAAGACTTCAAATCAAGTAAAACGTTAATTGAGCAGCAGGTTTTTCATTAACATGTATTTTTGAACAAATGGAATGAATGAATGAAACTCTAATATATAGCATTTATTTCTGACTATAACATAACAAAGAGCACTTATATAAGCAGAGCTATTCCTGCCGTTAACATGAAGTAACAGTTTCTGCAGCCATTAGAGTTTCAAGCATTAAGCACTGAAAAGTTTCTGCAGCCGTTAGCACTTAAATAACTAAAGCTATCCTGCTGTTGAAGTAAAGCAGTAAAAGCACAGTTTTGGTAGCCTGCAAAGCTATCCTGCCGTTAAATTAAAGTAGAAAAAAGTACACCGTTTCTCCTAAAGCTTAAAGAAGTGTCTGCAGCCATTAGAATTTCTAGCACTAGGCACTGAAATAACTGTCTGCAGCCCATAAGCACTAATACACATATGTAACATAACTTGCAGCCGTTAGCAAGAAGTAAGCAAAGTTTCTGCAGTCATTAGCAATTAAATAAGTAAAGCTTGCCTTCCGTAACCCCCATAACAGTTTCTGCAGCTAAGAGTTTCATACACTGCACTGAAATAAGTTTCTGCAGCCCTTAAGCACTAAATACATGATACGTAACACAATTTGCAGCCATTAACACTTAAATAAGTAGACAAAGTTTCTGCAGCCATTAGCACTTAAATAAGTAAAGCCTGCACCTGCCATAACCCCCGTAACAGTTTCTGCAACTATTAGGGTTTCAAACAGTGCACTGAAATAAGTTCTGCAATCTGAGCTATTACCACTTATATAAGTAAAGCATACCTGAATAGTTTCGGTAACCTGCTTGCCAATGCAGTAACAGTTTCTATAGCCATTTTTTAAAGTAAAAAAAAAGGGCACAAAAGCTTGTAAGCACTTAAGTAAAGAAGCTTCAAGTTAAAAGAAAGCACCTTTTAAATACTTTTTTTACCTGGAGTGGGAGGAGTACTTGGAGCCAAGATGGGAAAATAATTTGTGCTGTGTGCACACGGTCTGCAGACGCAGACATCATCGTGCATGCCATCACGCGATAGAGTCAGAAGTTAAAAAAAAAAACAAACCCAGAAAATTTGGAAATTGAAGGGGCCATGCAGGAATTTGCAGAGTAATTCAGTACAGTTGAGAGGTATGCCCTCAGGTATGGTTCATCATTTTTTTACCTTCTTCAGTACACTCCATTCATTCTGTGATGGTTGCACTGTATTTGCTTGTGTGTGTGTGTGTGTGTGTGTGTGTGTGTGTGTGTGTGTGTGTGTGTGTGTGTGTGTAAATTCATGTCCATTCACCCTTACGAAACAACCTTTGAAATTACTACTTTTTGGGGTGTAAAAGACAGAAACATAATACTTAACTTTCTGGTAACTTCTGTGGGACTTCCTATTATCTTCACATTTGCCACTAAATTTGGATTAATAGCTGAAAAAATTGTATAATCTTAGCACCTTAAAACTGATTCATCTTACTTGTATTTGTACAGTTTTACTGCTAATCTTTCATCGCTTTCATTTATCCACTTTAACATGTACAAATTTAATGAAGAATGGCATTAAATATACTGATCCCAAGGGTATTGCCAATATCCTGACAGATTGATTTAGTGCCAACTTCACTCCCCTCTTACCCCCTAAAGGGCCCATCTCAGTACCAAAAGATTGTCAAATTCCGATAATCACAGCCACACAGGTAGAAACCGCACTCTCCAAAGCTAAGAATACAGCTTCCATGGGACCAGATGACATCCCAGGCTGTGTACTACATGAACTACAAAATGAACTGGCACCCCACCTAAGTGTCATGTTTAATCATAGCCTCACCTCAGGCTTCGTGCCCACTGAGTGGCATACAGCTACAGTTATCCCGCTCCACAAGGGAGGATCCACCTTGGATCCTGGGAACTACCATCCCATCAGTCTGACAAGCCTGATCTGCAAGGGCATGGAACACATTATCATGGAACTTATAAACAAAGACATTGACAACCTCCAGACACTGGACCCCACCCAGTTTGGATTTGTGAAGAGCCGATCTTATCTCCTGAATCTGATTGACTTCTTCGAATCAGTCTCCAGAGCTGTGGACGAGGGTAAGCCGGTCCACACAGCCTATCTGGACCTCGCCAAGGCCTTTGACACCATCCCCCATTCTGGAATCATAGATAAACTTACTAAGCTGGGCATAAATCCCTACATCACTCGATGGGTTGCCAACTGGCTTACTGACAGAACCCAGACTGTAAAAGTAGCCAACTCCAAATCCAGCTCCAGACAAGTGACAATTGGACTACCTCAGGGTTCAGTCCTGGGACCACTCTTGTTTGGCAACTACTTCTCTGAAGTACAGGCTAACACTAAGGAACTCTGGCTAACAAAGTTTGCAGATGACTGCAAACTGGGAGCCATTATTGAATCCCCAAATGATGTGGATATTCTACAAAAGGGCCTTACAGAAACAGATGCCTGGTGCCAGAGCCATGGGCTCAAGCTTAATGACAAGAAATGTATAGTTATCCCCTTAGGAAAAAAACATGTACCCATGAACTACCACATAGGTGGCAGGACACTAAACATCGAAAGTGTGATGATAGACTTAGGGACACAAGTGGTCTCACTTTCGATAACCACATCGCCACAACAGTCAGGAAATCCTTCTATGTGGCACACCTCATCACTAAGGGTTTTTCATCCAGAAACAAGGAGGTCATTGTCCCACTGTACTCATCCCTCATTAGACCCATTATAGAGTATAATACCCCATTTGGTATGTACCTCACAAGACATCTGCAACAGCTGGAAAGGCCACAGAAATACCTCACTAAAAGAATCACAGGTCTAAAGCAGATGCCATATGCTGACCGTCTAAAAAAACTCCAGCTATACCCTGTGGCATATCGTCTACTCAGAGGCGATCTCTGCTTAACATACAAGGCCATGTCAAACCCTGAGCTATTGGACATGTGCCACTTAAAGAAATCCCAATTCCTCAGAGCCACATGCTCCAGGGATCTAAACCTTATCATCACAATGAACAAAACATGCTGGAGGGATAGGTTCCTGACCCAGATACTCCCCATTCTCTGGAATAGACTGCCCATACATGTCAAGCAGAGCACCTCATTGGCCCTCTTCAAAAGGAAACTTGATTGGATGGGAGATAGGAAATTCACCCCAGGGATCATGTCAGACAGGGGCCCAGAGAAGTAAATATTGTGGGAAAAAATTTCCAGGGAATTGTTATGGCTAGGCTTGCATAGGCCTTAGGGCCAATAGCCTAGTACCAACCTATGAACCTTTGCTGTTTGCTCTGCTCCTCCATGCTTACTCTTTAGACCACTGTATGACTCATTTGTTTCCTCTGGGTGAGGACCCTATGACCCATTCATTACTGTGGGTGAAGGTTGGGTGTACATGGGGCAGCTTTATCACTCTGAGAACGATTGTTTTTTTTTTTTTTTTTGCAAACCTAAATCCCCACATATGCTGCATATGATCCACAAAGTTGTCATGCAGTGGGCCTTTGTGACACATGCAATGCCTCCCCATTATATGATCAAATAACCCTATTTCTCTTGCCATGTCCAGTGTCCAGTGTGTTGCAGTATCAGTGGCACAACAGATGGTACAATCAGCTTTAGTGTTGAATGCTGACACTGCAGTGGAGCATGGGAGGTGCTCCACTCTTGAATGTGCCATCTTTTGGATGAGAAATTAAACTAAGGCCCCATCTGCTTGAGTTGGTGGTAGCTCAGGTGGTTGTAAAAGATCCCACAGCACCTATCAAAAATGGTAGGAGTCCTTTATTTATATACAAAAATAACTCTTTTTTACATATTTACAAATATTTTAAACATTTACAAGTATACAAAGATACATGCCAATACACACACACACACACACACACACACACATATATATGTGTATACACACACACACACACACACATATATATATATATATATATATATATATATATATATATATATATATATATATATATATATATATCCAGATCCGATGACACAATCATGCTAAATTTTCATTGCTGTTAGACCCCACACTTTTTCATAACCATCCATTTACCATTAAACATAGTTTCATTTATTCTTTCATTCCATATAACCCATATAAAATAAAATACATTTTTATCTATTCTTTTTACATATTCTTTACTTCTATTCTTAAAATATCTATATTTGGTCATATCCATGTTTATTTTATCCACTTCATTTATATCTTCAAAAATATTCTTTACATAGTTTTCTCCATAACTTTTTTACTCTTTTACATTGCAAAAACACATGCTCCATAGTCTCTTCTTCTTGACATTGCATATTATATCACTTTTCTTCTTATATAGCATATTTTATTTTACTGGTGATTTATCTATTACCACAAAAAATCTTGACATTCTGTTTTCTGATGACACAATTTGCTTCTTATTTTTATAACTTTAATTTTTTTCATTTGTTAGATTTTCCCATGGTTTTACATAGTAATGTTTTATAATTACATTCTTATACCATACTTTTCTATCTTTTTCTATATCCACAATTTTTATTTTCCACAAAAATATTTTTCTTGGTAATATTTTACTCCCACTTTTATACACTGTTTTTACCATACCTCAGAATTTATCATACTTATATTTGCACAGCTTTACTACTAATCTCTCATCTTTTTCATTTATCCACTTTAACACTTTGTACAAATTTAATGAAGCAGTGTATACCACTGGGTTAATTAACTCTAAATCTCTTTCTTTTTTATTTACATACAAAACTCCTCTTTTTGCTGGGTTTAATCTAGAACCCCATATAAATGAAAAAAAAAAAATCTGCAATAATGCCTTTTCAAATACTGTTGGCAATATAAATACACTTGCTAAGTATGCTGTTTTTCACATCAGTAGTGAATGTATCAAATAAGCATTTTTCTGAGTAATAATTTATATGCTCTCCAGAAAAGACAGTTTTGTTTTACTTCTTCTATTGTTTTTTTTTCATTGAATTCTACTTTTATCTTTATTCCCAAATTTTATACCTAACACAGAATTTTTATTAATTGTAAAATATATACCCCAATCTTTACTACATCACCTAAACCTTTACTTCTCTGTTTATTTAAAACCATACATATCATCTCTAGACACTAATTTGTACAAATTATTGCTTCTTTTATCTAACTTTTGTTTTTCGCAATTATTTGAATGCCATTCGCCTGTGTTAACAAAACTGGAATTCTTAATACTTCAGGTGTTATATACTCTGTCTCCTTCATTTTGTAACTTATCTCACATAGTATCACATTCATAACTCTTGCAAAGGGTATGCAGCTCAATGGACATACGTGTTTTACATCACACTTCATATCTACCTCTTAGCTTAATCAGACATTTACAAGTGTTTTTACTTTATCATACATAATTTCCTAGCTTTTTCACTTGTATTATTTCATTACTACTCATAAGATTTCATGTATAGTTGTGTCAGATGCCTTATTAAGGTCTCCTATCATGATTTTCACTTTTTCTTTGCTGTTCATAATATCATCCACAATTTCTGTAACTATCATTAATAATTCTTGACAATCCTTCCAATTTATACAATATATGGTATCTTCCATAATATTTTCCATTTTAGTTTCAAATTTATTTTGTATTATATTCATAAAGATCGCAAAATTATTATTATTTGATACTATTGGTCTCCATGTTTTTAATTGCTTCTATTTTCCTTCTTCCATATGACTTTAAGAATTTCACTACATAATTCTTTACACATAAAATCTTCATTTAAGCATTAATTCAAAATCTTTAAAAATATTTTTTGCCAATCCCATAAATTTGTGTATATTTCATATCCTTTTCCATCTTGGCCTGCAGCCAAATGCATATTTACTTGTCCTAATAGCGAATTTAAGTAAATCTCCCTTTCCAAATCATTATACTATCTTTCTGTTATCATTTTTACTTTCCAAGTTTTTTTCACTAACTTCTTTTTTCTTTAAACATTTCTTATACATATTGTATTACACTATTCATAATCTTTTCCTGAGTTCTTTCTATTTTTCTTTTTACATTTTTTATTTCTCTCATTACACTACCATCTTCATTTACTAATCTGCTTAAGTAATGCTATACTTCTCTTTTTCCCCTGTAAAAATATATTTGCCTATAGAACAATTATTGTGTTTTTTCTTGCTTTCTTTCATATAATTCTAAGTAAGTCAAAGTACTTTCTATCAGGTTCTAAATCTTGTAATGCATTGTTATATATTCTTTTATATTTTTTCCTTCTCTACTTTTCTCACATTATATTGCCACTGTAAAAAACATTTTTTATATTTTTTCCTTAATCCTATCCACCATTCAGACCACTTTTTATAAAATGTTCTCATAGTAAAATGATATTTCCATAACTATATGCTAAGTTCTTTCCTTCTTCAATACATGCTACTCATTTATCCTTTTTATTCTTTTGCCTATTTTTATATATTCCTTGTTTTCCTTTATCTCTAGCCATATTACAAGATGATCAGAGAATCCTGTTTCACATACCTTCCCTTCTCCTACAACTAAACATTCTGATACTATAAGATAATCTATATCAGTTCTATACATACCCTTCTTGTAAGTCCATGATTTTTTGTTTCAAAGTTTTAACTTAGCACATCTTATAACTTCTAACATTTTGCTTGTATTATTTCCTTTCTTTTTACACTTGCCATAAATTACAACTAAAGTCTCCTGTTATTATGATATTAATATTTATTATTATATAGTCTATAATCTGATGAAATAAGCTTTCCCTTTCTTTACAATTAGTATAAGAATATATATATATATATACTTCTATATACTTGTTCTTTCCATTTTAAATCTGCAATGGTTAATTTATCCATTTTTGCTAAAGTTACATCTATGTCTTTTTCAACACTTGCTTCAGAAACTTATTCTATGTCTTCTTTATTATTTTTTTCTCATCTCATTTTTCTTCTGTTTCTACTATTTCTAAAATTTCTTCTCTTTATTTTTCTTTTTTTACTCTTATTTTCATTGTTGCAATCTATCCATACATGTCCAATTTTGTTGCATTTATAACATTTCAATTCACATTTTTGCATCATGTCCCATTTACCCACACATATAACATTTTCTTTTGTCACAGTTACTTATCAAATGTCCTTCTCTCTGCCACACACACACACACACACACACACACACACACACACACACACACACACACACACACACACACACACACGCACGCATGCGCACACACGCGCACACACAGACACGCACACAGAAAAAAACATGTTTTGGGTTATCCCCAATATTTTACAACACCTCTAGTCCCCTCCACATTTATCATGCTTGGCATATGTATAATATTTTCTCTTTCTGTTTTTAACACTATATCACAATCACAGACACCAGTCCATAAACCCCTTCCATCATAAATGTTCGCAACGTGTAGTAGTACTTCTTTATATAAAACTTTGAAATGTCCTCTCAAAGTCTCTCTTTTTACCTCTTTTCAAAATTGTACATGAAACCTCTTTTTTGTTTCCCTGTTAAATGTTTTTATCACATAAAGATTCCATGGGTTATAGTCTTTCTTTTTTAATATTCTCCAAAAAAAATTTCCATTGAACAAAAAAACAGTCTGAAATAATGTCAGAAAATGTCTTGTTACTAATAAGAATGAATGCTTTTACCTTGTGTGCTTTATACCCAAAGGAGCTATTAAATTGTCCCACATTTCATACCTGTCCATTTCTTTGTCTTTTTCACTTTGAATCTTTACCATGTACTTTTGTTTTTGATTTTCTTCAGCCTTTTTTTCTTCTACTCCACGTTTGCCGTGTTTTACTTTCTCTGCATAGGTTTCCATCTCACCACTATTCTTCAGGATTGTCTCTGCAGCCTCCTTTTGTATTTTCTTCATAATGTACCCCACAAAAACATTTCTTTCATTTTCTGTCTCACTCTACACCACCATTTCTTTAAGCTAATCATCCCACATCTCTTCCGACTGGAGCGTTGCAATTATACATCATTTGCTGACTCATCTCCATCTAACAAATTTCCTTGAAACATTTTCTCAGAATCCTGGCACATTCTCTGGTCTCAATATTTGTTTTCTCTCCCACTCCTTCATTTCACATCTCCATCTTTCTCCCTGTTTCTTCATAATGCCTCTGCACTTGGAATGGAAACAGGAAGTGCACCTCCAAAGTGGGTCGTACTCACAGCAGTGAACAGTAGTAGACATTCCCCAATGCCCTGGGTATATTTCCCATAGGTAATACAAATACCACCTGAGGTCTCCCCTAAAAAGAGGCTACTAGCTTAGTGGGATTACATCAGTCAATAAAGAATAAATAAATTAAATAAAAAGGCTATTTGATTCCCTGTCAGTGGTGAGGATGGTACCATGGGGAATGTACCCATGAGCACACACCCCCCCCCCTTCCTGGAGCACAGGACAGTAGGCTTATGCTTTAACATTCCTGTCCTCTGCCACCAGCTCCAACATATGCCTGAGGAACTAGTTGAACTCAAGGTGTCTTCCTCACAATCAGGCTTCATCCCTTTACATTACCAGAGTTAGCTAATTAGGGTTCCCTGAATGCAGCATACTAAAAGTACGGATTTCACCTAGAGGTATAATAAACAAAAATGGAGACATTGTTTTCAATGGTACTTATGCTCTCTTAGGTTTAAATAACTTCAAACCTAACCTGTCCCAAGATACTAGAACAAAGCTGCCATGGTTTGTATGTGTGTGTGTGTTAAAAGATAACTGGGTAAGTCTGCTGTTACATGGATACTTTTGGTATGAACTTCGCCATAAAGACAAGGGGAAAATATGTATATATAAAATCTATGATTAAACATTGTACTAACAAATGTCACAATGTGAGTGATCAAATAAATTAAATTGATAGCATGTGTGATCAAGTGTGTATTGTGAATGGAATTACAAGAAAAAACATTTTTTGTGGGGGCATTCCACCCTGCAGCACCACACCCAATGAAAATTGTAAACAGTTTTGTTTCTGGAGCAATAGCTTAAATAATATAATCTGTCTACTAAATTTCTGACAGATTTTCTTTGGAATAAATATCATTCTAATGCACATTTCACTGAACTATAAGCAAAGCGGAGGGGGATTGGTCTGAAAGTACCATTACAGGGGCAGTTACAGTCTTCTAAATATAGCCTGATCAACTCAGCTATTTCACATTTGTTAGTGAAACACTAACTGTAATTTTTAATTGTTAGAAGGCACAAACTATGGTCATATTATTCTAATGTATTTTTTTAGAAATAGAAAGAAACCAGCTTACTGAACTCTACTCCTAGCATTGTGCATTTAGTCTACCAGGGAAGATAACTGCAGGAAAAAACACAAAACCTTCTGTCTTAACATTGCCTTCAGGAGTGTATCTAGACATGCAACTTGCAAACCAAGGTTTGCAAGTTAATGTTTAGGAGGAAACATTTTGCCATTTACAAGGTCTTCAATGGTCCCAACTTACTAAACAGGTACAGATAAACAACCAAAGAAGATAGTTGTGTGTAGAGTGATGCATGCTTGTTATAGTACTAGTTATCAGTTTAAAGATGTCTAATGTAATGTGCTTCTTCATACTTCTAAATTCTATCCTACACCCTGTTAAATCCTCCTCCAAATCTCCTCTTCTATCTACACCACCACCTTCTGCCCACTGGATCCCTCTCTGTTCTCCGTGTCCTCCCCTGGTCTGCCTTCTTTCCAGTTTTGCAGGGAACTGTAAATAGCATAAATATGCAAAAGACTAAAAAGACGGATGACCTTGATCGTATTCACAGACTGACCTTCATTTATTGGCAATCAGTTATTGAACAACATTTTTAAACTTCATGTGTCATTGTCGAGCACATTTGCTACTTTATAATATGTTCAGACATCTCCTGGGCTGTAAATCTGTATCATTTGCTACTTTATAATATATTCAGACATCTCCTGGGCTGTAAGTCTGTATCATTTGCTACTTTGTAATATATTCAGACATCTCCTGGGCTGTAAGTCTGTATCATTTGCTACTTTGTAATATATTCAGACATCTCCTGGGCTGTAAGTCTGTATCATTTGCTACTTTATAATATATTCAGACATCTCCTGGGCTGTAAGTCTGTATCATTTGCTACTTTATAATATATTCAGACATATCCTGGGCTGTAAGTCTGTATCATTTGCTACTTTATAATATATTCAGACATCTCCTGGGCTGTAAGTCTGTATCATTTGCTACTTTATAACATATTCAGACATCTCCTGGGCTGTAAGTCTGTATAATTTGCTACTTTATAATATATTTAGACATCTCCTGGGCTGTAAGTCTGTATCATTTGCTACTTTATAATATATTCAGACATCTCCTGGGCTGTAAGTCTGTATCATTTGCTACTTTGTAATATATTCAGACATCTCCTGGGCTGGAAGTCTGTATCACTTGCTACTTTATAATATATTCAGACATCTCCTGGGCTGTAAATCTGTATCATTTGCTACTTTATAATATATTCAGACATCTCCTGGGCTGGAAGTCTGTATCATTTGCTACTTTATAATATATTCAGACATCTCCCGGGCTGGAAGTCTGTATCATTTGCTACTTTATAATATATTCAGACATCTCCTGGGCTGGAAGTCTGTATCATTTGCTACTTTATAATATATTCAGACATCTCCTGGGCTGTAAGTCTGTATCATTTGCTACTTTATAATATATTCAGACATCTCCTTGGCTGGAAGTCTGTATCATTTGCTACTTTATAATATATTCAGACATCTCCTGGGCTGGAAGTCTGTACCCCACCCAGTTTGGGTTTGTGAAAGGCAGATCATGCCTTATGAACCTGATCGACTTCTTTGAGGCAGTCACCCAAGCCGTAGATGAGGGTAAGGTGGTTCACACAGCCTATCTGGAATTATAGCTAAACTTACTAAACTAGGTATAAATCCCTATGTCACAAGATGGATTGCCAACTGGCTCACTGACAGAACCCACACTGTAAAAGTTGCTGACTCCAAATCTGACTTCAGACCATTGACAAGTGCAGTACCACAGGGTTCAGTCCTGCGACCTCTCCTGTTTGCTATCTACTTCTCTGAAGTACAGGCTAACACAGAAGGCCTCTGGCTAATGAAGTTCACAGATGACTGCAAACTAGGTGCCATAGTCGAGTCCCCAAATGATGTAGACATCCTACAGAAAGACTTCACTGAGACAGATGCCTGGTGTCAGAGGCATGGCCTCAAGCTCAATGCCAAAAAGTGCACTGTCATCCCCTTTGGTAAAAACTCTCTACCCATGAACTACCACATAAACGGGAGTCTACTTAACGCTGAATGTGTGATAAGAGACCTTGGGACTCAGGTGGACAGTAGTCTCTCCTTTGATAATCACATTGCCACAGTAGTCAGGATATCCTTCTATGTGGCACACTTCATCACAAAAGGGTACCATCCATGAAAAAAGAGGTCATTTTTCCCCTCTACTCGGCACTCATTAGACCCATTATAGAGTACAATGCCCCTTTTGGAATGTACCTCACAAGACATCTACAGCAGCTGGAAAGGCCACAGAATTACCTCACAAAGAGGATTACTGTCCTTAAACAGATGCCTTACACTGACCGTCTCAAAAAAACTCCAGCTTTACTCTGTAGCATATCACCTACTCTGAGTTGATCTCTGCCTAACATATAAAGGTATGTTAAACCCAGAGCTGTTGGACATGCTACACCTAAAGAAATCCCAATCCCTCCGAGCTACACACTCTAGGGACCTAAACCTTCTCACCACAATAAGCTGGAGGGAAAGATTCCTGTCCCAGAGACTTCCTATACTCTGGAACAAGCTACCCATCTATGTCAAGCAAAGTTCCTCATTAGCACTCTTCAAGAAAAATCTTGATGATTGGATGGGAAATAGGAAATACACCCCTGGGATCACTACTGTGGCTCTGCTCAACAGGGGCACAGGAAAATAACTTTTTTGGGTGGCATAAGCCAGGGAACCTTGTTAGCTAGGCTTACGTAGGCCCTTGGACCGATAGCCTAGTACCTACATATGAATCTATTTGCTACTTTATAATATATTTAGACATCTCCTGGGCTGTAAGTCTGTACCATTTGCTACTTTATAATATATTTAGACATCTCCTGGGCTGGAAGTCTGTATCATTTGCTACTTTGTAATATATTCTGACATCTCCTGGGCTGGAAGTCCATATCATTTCCTACTTTATAATATATTCGGACATCTCCTGGGTTGGAAGTCCATATCATTTCCTACTTTATAATATATTCAGACATCCCCTGGGCTGGAAGTCCATATCATTTGCTACTTTGTAATATATTCAAACTCTGATTAACAAATATTAGATACATATCATGTACTGCATCACTAATTCTGTATTTAGGATAGAACTACTATTGCCCACACCCACCGTATCTCAACTCTCTTCTTTGCCTCTCCTATATACACTACACTGCCAGATTTGCTACTAGCTCCCCTTTTAGAACCCACTACTGCCAAAATCTGAAACAACTGGGTTGGCTGTAACTGCATAATCAAATTCTATTCCACCAACATATTATTGCCCATAAAACCCTTTATCACCCAGGCAACACACCAATTCTCATGAGTCTAATCATCCCATATAAAAATCTTACTAACCTATGCTCAGCAAATAAACTACTGGTATCTTAACAAAAACCCAGTAATAAAGCGAGGGATTCCCTTTTCTCTATCACTGTGGGAAAAAGCTGGAACCTACTTCCTGGTGAACTCACATCTCTTTCTTCAACTGCACTATTCAAAAAGAAGCTCAAACTATATCTTACAACCCACTGGCCATGTCCTTGTATTAACCCTGACTAAGATTTCTCTTCCTGTTATCCTAGGTTATAGCACTAAACACTACTCACTTCATAGCCACTTTAAGACCACTACCTTCTAGGTTAAACTATTTGCACCAAAGAAAGACTGTATGAACACGTTACTGCCTTATAGATCATTTACTGCCCTTAACTAACCTTGTAAATAGCTATCTATTCTCCTGTGCCATATTTACAACTTTGATTTGGGAATCTCTCTCTTTCTTCTGAATACTCTTTTTCTATTATTGTTTGGTCCACAAAAAAAAAAAAAAAAAAAACCTTCCAATTTTTCTATTTTTTTTTTTTTTTATCTATCATGATTGCTAAGTTACCATGTAAACAAATGTTTTGTCTGACAAGTGAACTGTAACTGTAGTTGCAATGTTCTGTTTGTTTTTACTTCTGTTTTTATATGGAGCTTTTCTCCCCGGGCCTCTACTGAAAATGGACATATATCCAGTTAGACTAGCCCGGTATAAAAAAATAATGGTAATTATTTTAGGGTGAGAAAAAGCACAGGATTAAAGGGTACAAATAAAAAATGGAACACTGTTTCACCAGAGAAAGTGAGAGAAAGGGAGAAGCCCGGAAAGTGGTGTGCAGTTTCAGAAATCCTGGTTACAGTCCTTCTCAACAGCACAATAACTTTGGGTGCATAATTTAAAATCGAAGTAAGGAGTTGTTGACCAGTCCAATCTTTGCATTTTCAGGCATTAAGCAAATCCAGTACAATAAATTAAATAAACGTTGTTTTGTTTTAGTTGTGCTTCTGTTGCTCATATTCTAACAGAAATTCTGGTCATGACACACACATATTACAAGCAAAGACTGTGGACATACAAGTAGATGTGGTTAAGGATCATATGTCATGCATGTTATAAGTAGTGCTGCAGATGACTCTAAAATGGACTTGCACTTTTCTTTAAATTGATATCACACCTGCATATTAAACTCAAAAGTATTCATGAATAAGCAGATAACTGTGATTATCTGTCCAGTGTAAATTACTAAGAACACTTTAGTAAAACCCCAGCTATTTTAAATAATATTCAGAACTTGCTAGATACTGAGAAATAACTTCCAGACATTAATTTGAATATAGTTATGCTTATTCCAGTAATTCACTATAATGTTAATTATAAACTAAATGAAGCTTAAGCTGGAATACTTTAACGTTATATCTGTATTTAATATTTCTGAACATTAGCAGAAATTTCAATATAGTACTTTTTTAATTTTTTTTCTATACATTTATTGCAATCATAATGAGGTCATAGTTTGCCTTTTAACAATTTGATTATAATTTGATTACATGACAAATTTTCAAAATTTGAAAGACTTTGCAAGTAAGAAAGCTGGACAGGTTTTCTTCACTTTGTTTGTGTCTTTCGGCTTTACCCGGTTAGGGGTCGCCACAGCGGAACTCCGGTCCGCTAATGATTGGCAGTTGATTTTTACATACCGGCTTGCCAGGCCTGATGCACAACCTTCAAAGAAGGTACGCCCATTCACGCATATCTCCATGCAGAAGACGCTCTAGCTGAGAATCGAACCGGACAGCGTCTCACTGTGAGGCGACAACGCTACCACAGCACCACCACCGTTTTCTTCGCTAAGCCCCTAAAATCTTTAACTTTGATATCATTGTTTAGTTTTGCTTTATACATTTAGACATTTCCCTCACAACTGCTGAGATCTCAGAACATAAAAAAGTAAAGAGAGCTCCACTTACTTAGTTATCATTCGCAGGTAGAGGACAATATAATCATGACAGCCTATATTTTGTCTGTGATATAAACGGTAAAACTTTGAAACATTTTTTACTATTCCTTTTCTATGGTTTAGTGTAAGTCAAATTTAATATAATTTATCAAATGCTCTATTTATTTGTTTCTTAATGGGGTGAGTAGACATGTACCATGGAAGTTTTCAGCTATAATTCAAACACAGGTCAAGTTCATTACAACTGCAACCAGACCACTCAAATAAATACTACAAATTTATATGTAAAGTATAACAGAGTATAAAGGTGTTTATTTCCAGTAGAAGACTGTACATCTTCAGAACACTAGGTCAGAAATCTGCCAGCTTGTAACAAATATATAATTGCAATAAGCAGCCAGGTTATTTTAATTATTTTAAAGAAATTTCAGAACAAGCAAAAAATATTCAGGCAAACGGACAACTATAGCATCTTGAAGCATAGAACATGAAGATAAACATGATGGCTTGTAGCATGATTAATGTCTAAAAGTGGTTTGTAATGGAAAACTAAACAAAAAGAAAATAAATAAAGCATTATTAATGCTAATGGTTGCATCAATGAATTAGAATAATATTCATAAAATAAAAATTTACAACAAAATAGTAAAGCATATATAATTTACCGTTAGATCATTATAGTAATAAATGAGACAAAGTGAAGAAGAGGAAGACATTTATGAATATTAACTGCAGAGAAAACGAAAGAGAGAGAGAGAGAAATAAAGAAAATACTGAACCTTTTTGTACAATGTTTTATTTGTTCAGTAACATTTTCATTAGTTTAATTAAAACTTTTCAAAAACAATGTAATTTACTCTCAAATATTAATTTGGGTAGAATTGGGCTAGCAGTTAAAGTTACCATAGTTATTTTATTTCTAAAATGGATATTTAGCTTTTGCAGCCAATCTTCAGAATGTAGTAGTGCTGTTTTCCAGTTTAATACTGTTGCAAGGTACTGTCAATATAAATTAAATATTACTACTAAATTAAATTAAAGAAGTGATCTTTGTGAGAATGCAAATTGAATAAGTGTAGGTACATTGAAAATAAGAATTTAAGTAACATAATCATCCAACAAAATAAAGTTCCAGCTTCAGACATATTCTGTAATGAAGTACTCCATGTACTTTCTCCTGCACTGTGGGCATCTACCTCATTCGTGGGGAGCACCTTTACTACAATAGTACTAAAGCCTCATGCTAGCCATCTGGTGTATATTTTATGTAGGACTGTTATGTTTCTAATACTGATTCTGAATTATGCATGCATATCTTGGTAAACAACTTATTAATGTTTATATTAATATATAATTAGCATTATGGCTTCATTCTAAAAGGCAGATACAAGACAGCATTAAAAATCACACCTGATACTTTAACACAAAGCTTACATGGTCTTTTCTATTCTACAGTAAAAAAAAAAAGAAACAGCATTTGTTATGGAGGAGTGAAGTACCTGAATGGTGTGTTGCCACTTTTTAACTTCCTGTTATATTTTAACAGATTATTAATGATTCCAAATCTAGTGTCAAAACTGTACCTTACATTGTATCTCTTTTAGGGTCTATAGCGGAATTAACAAGGATGATGTTATTACTACTGATGTGTGCAGCTGTAATCAACCTACTAGTACCCTCCTCTTTGGGAACCACGTTGACTTACATTATCATTCAGTTTGATATAATAAACCTACTAGTACCCTCCTGTTTGGGAACCACGTTGACTTACATTATCATTCAGTTTGATATAATAAACCTACTAGTGCCCTCCTGTTTGGGAACCACGTTGACTTACATTATCATTCAGTTTGATATAATAAACCTACTAGTACCCTCCTGTTCGGGAACCACTTTGACTTACATTATCATTCAGTTTGATATAACAAACCTACTAGTACCCTCCTGTTTGGGAACCACGTTGACTTACATTATCATTCAGTTTGATATATTAAACCTACTAGTACCCTCCGCTTTGGGAACCACGTTGACTTACATTATCATTCAGTTTGATATAATCAACCTACTAGTACCCTCCTGTTTGGGAACCACGTTGACTTACATTATCATTCAGTTTGATATAATCAACCTACTAGTACCCTCCTGTTTGGGAACCACTTTGACTTACATTATCATTCAGTTTGATATAATCAACCTACTAGTACCCTCCTGTTTGGGAACCACTTTGACTTACATTATCATTCAGTTTGATATAATAAACCTACTAGCACCCTCCTGTTTGGGAACCATGTTGACTTACATTATCATTCAGTTTGATATAATAAACCTACTAGTACCTTCCTGTTTGGGAACCACGTTGACTTACATAATCATTCAGTTTGATATAATAAACCTACTAGTACCCTCCTGTTTGGGAACCACGTTGACTTACATCATCATTCAGTTTGATATAATACACCTACTAGTACCCTCCTGTTTGGGAACCACGTTGACGTACATTATCATTCAGTTTGATATAATAAACCTACTAGTACCCTCATGTTTGGGAACCACGTTGACTTACATTATCATTCAGTTTGATATAATAAACCTACTAGCACCCTCCTGTTTGGGAACCACATTGACTTACATTATCATTCAGTTTGATATTATAAACCTACTAGTACCCTCCTGTTTGGGAACCACGTTGACTTACATTATCATTCAGTTTGATATAATAAACCTACTAGCACCCTCCTGTTTGGGAACCACATTGACTTACATTATCATTCAGTTTGATATTATAAACCTATTAGTACCCTCCTTCCTGTTTGGGAACCACGTTGACTTACATTATCATTCAGTTTGATATAATAAACCTACTAGTACCCTCCTGTTTGGGAACCACGTTGACTTACATTATCATTCAGTTTGATATAATAAACCTACTAGTACCCTCCTGTTTGGGAACTATGTTGACTTGCATTATCATTCAGTTTGATATAATAAACCTACTAGTACCCTCCTGTTTGGGAACCACGTTGACTTACATTATCATTCAGTTAGATATAATAAACCTACTAGTACCCTCCTGTTTGGGAACCACGTTGACTTACATTATCATTCAGTTTGATACTTCTTAAGATGACACTTTCGCATATTTTTCTAAAGTGTAGTAGTCAGTCTAAAGAGCCTATAGTTCCCTACTGGCACTGCCTATCTGTACTTCTGTAGAGAAACCACAGCTACTTCCTTCCAGATGTCTGGGATGTATTTTATTGAAGAATAAGTCATTGAGAGTATCAAGGCCAGTAGCTGTGCTGGGTTTAATTCTCTTCCTGGCATTCATTACCTCATCAGTTATAATACTTGGATATGGTACAGAAGAGATTGTACCACAAACTCATAGGTTCATAGTTAGTACTAGTCTATCAGCCCTAGGGCCTATATAAGCCTAGCCATAACAATTCCCTGGCTATTTCTTCCCACACTATTTACTTTCCTGGACCCCTGTCTAGCAGGGTGACTGACGTGATCCCGGGGTGAATTTCCTTTCTCCCATCCAATCGTCAAGGTTCCTTTTGAAGAGGGCCAAAGAGGCGCTCTGCTTGACATGTATGGGCAGTCTATTCCAGAGACTGGGGAGTCTCTGGGTCAGGAACCTATCCCTCCAGCATGTTTTGTTTATTGTGATGACAAGGTTTAGATCCCTGGAGCATGTGGTTCTGAGGGAGTGGGATTTCTTTAAGTGTAGCATGTCCAACAGCTCTGAGTTTGGCATGGCCTTGTATGTTAAGCAGAGATCACCTCTGAGTAGACGATATGTGACAGAGTATAGCTGGAGTTTTTTAAGGTGGTCAGTGTAGGGCATCTGCTTTAAGCCTGTGATTCTTTTAGTGAGGTATTTTTGCAGCATTTCCAGTTGTTGCAGATGTCTTGAGAGGTACATACCAAACGGGGCGGTGTATTCTATAATGGGTCTAATGAGGGATGAGTACAGTGGGACAATGACCTCCTTTTTTCTGGATGAAAAGCCATTAGTGATAAGGTGTGTCACTTAAAAGGATTTCCTGACTGTTGTGGCGATGTGGTTATTGAAGGTTAGACCACTGTCCACCTGTGTCCCTAAGTCTCTTATCACACTTTCGGTGTTTGGTGTACTGCCACCTTTGTGGTAATTCATGGGTACATGTTTTTTCCA
Source organism: Protopterus annectens (assembly GCF_019279795.1). NCBI lineage: Eukaryota > Metazoa > Chordata > Ceratodontiformes > Protopteridae > Protopterus > Protopterus annectens. The sequence continues at coordinate 53,839,127 of NC_056745.1, forward strand.
AAAGGGGATAACTATACATTTCTTGGCATTGAGCTTGAGCCCATGGCTCTGGCACCAAGCATCTGTTTCTGTAAGGCCGTTTTGTAGAGTATCCACATCCTTTGGGGATTCAATAATGGCTCCCAGTTTGCAGTCATCTGCAAACTTTGTTAGCCAGGGTCCCTTAGTGTTGGCCTGTACTTCAGAGATGTAGATGTCAAACAAGAGCGGTCCCAGGCCTGAACCCTGAGGTACTCCACTTGTCCCTTGTCCGGAGCTGGATTTGGAGTCAGCTACTTTTACAGTATGGGTTCTGTCAGTAAGCCATTTAGCAACCCATCGAGTGACATAGGGATTAATGCCCAGCTTAGTAAGTCTATCTATGACTCCAGAGTGTGGGATGGTGTCAAAGACCTTGGAAAGGTCCAGATAGGCTGTGTGGACCACCTTACCCTCGTCCACAGCTCTGGAAACTGACTCGAAGAAGTCAATCAGGTTCAGGAGATGAGATCGGCCCTTCATGAAGCCAAACTGGGTGAGATCCAGTGTTTGAAGGTTGCTAATGTCTTTCTTTATAAGTTCCATGATAATACGTTCCATGGCCTTGCAGATCAGGCTCGTCAGACTGATGGGGTGGTAGTTCCCGGGATCCAAGGTGGATCACCCCTTGTGAAGTGGGATAACTGTAGCTGTGTGCCACTCAGTGGGCACAAAACCTGAGGTGAGGCTATGATTAAACATGACACTTAGGTGAGGTGCCAGTTCATTTTGTAGTTTATGTAATACACAGCCCGGGATGTCATCTGGTCCCATGGATGCTGTATTCTTAGCTTTGGAGAGTGCATTTTTTACCTGTGTGGCCATTATTAGCGGAATTTGGAAATCTTCCAGTATTGAGATGGGCTGTTTAGGGGTGAGAGGGGGGTGAAGCTGGCACTGAATTGATCTGCCAGGATATTGGCAATATCCTTGGGGTCAGTATATTTAATGACATCCTGTTGTAGCTCAGAGCAGATCTGAGCATTGCCATTTAGATTCTTGACATAGTTATAGAATGCTTTGTGGTTGTCTTTGGAACCTTTGGCAATTTTATTTTCATAACTAGCTTTGGAGGATTTTATGAGGGATCTCCGCTTCTTACTGAGGCTGGTGAGGGAGTTTTTTTTTGCATCCTGGGATTTTCCTCTTTTCTGCAACAGTTTCTTTCTTCTGTTGTAAAGTTTGTTTATGGCAGTGGACCACCAGATTGGCTTCCTTTTTTTGGAGGAGAGCATCTTGGTTCTATTTGGGATGGCACGATTCATACATGAGTGGATGTGCTCATACAGTGCCTTAGTGTAGGATTCAGCAGTCAAACTTTCAGTTCCTATCTGCATGGGTGTCATGAAGTTTGTCACTTCTGACTTGAGTAGCATGAAGTTGGCTTTGGAGAAGGTTTTTAAGGAGGTTTCCTTACTGGGGGGTGGGGGTGGGATGTGTATGTTAAGGGCGATTAGCTTATGGTCAGACCTGACCAACAGGGGGGTGACCATAGGTGTGGAGCATTGATATCCCATGTTGGTAATGACCAGGTCTAGGATATTGGAGCCCCTGGTGGGACTATGGATTAGTTGATCCCAGGGCATTGGAATTTATGAATTCCAAGAACCATTGGGCAAAGGTGTTGGCACATGAGTAGTTTTCCCAGTTAATGGCAGGGTAGTTGAAATCACCCAGTATTAGGGTGTTTGGTTGTATCTTAATATTTTCCAGTATGTTTAGAAAGGTGTAGTGAGAATCTTGGGGCATGGTGGGGGATCTGTAGCAAGCTACAATTTGGATTGCAGTCTTACCTAGTGTTAGTTGCACCTGGAGAATTTCAGATGCATTGTGTTGGCCAACTAGCCTGGTGGTGTGAATATCCTTGGTGAATATGGACACTCCTCCACCTTTAGTGTTTTGGTCCTGGTTTGGTGGCCAAAATGTGTGGCAAGAGTTGTAGCCTGGTATTGCAGGGGTGCTCTCTGGAGCCTTGAACCAGGTCTCAATTACTGCACAGTTATTGATGTTCTCCATGTTTAGGAGTGCCTCGAGAGAGTGCATTTTGAGGTTTAGACTTCTAGCATTGAGTAGCATTACCTTCAGAATTTGCATGCTTGTACCTGTTACAGTGGTGGTTTTGTCCTTTGAACTTTGCCTAAAAAAGGCACTATAGGGGTGTCAAGAGCCTTAGCCAGTAACCTGAATCCCAGGGGTGACAGGTGCAGACCATCTCTGGCAAAGCATCATGGCCTGTCTGTCATGTCATCCCAGGCAGAAAGATACTGGATCATCTTTGATTGACACCAAAAGATTAGCCAATTGTTGAAGTCAATCATTTTGTCCTTATATTGTGGTATCATTCTGGGCGAAGGCAGGATGCTATTCAGGGCTAGGGTCATACCTGCCTGGGCCACATGATCCGAGAGCTCTTCCATGTCTCTTTTCATGTAGTCCAGGAAGGTACGTCTCAAGTCATTCACTCCAACATGGACAATGACAGAGTCATATTTGTACTTGTTGTGGAGTGACTTGAGTGCATGCCATGGTCAGAGAAAGAATTACTGAGAAGTTTGATTATTTCTTTAATATTGAGTAATCCCTTGTTATGAATCAGTGTCAATAAATAAAAATAAAAATAAATAAATGTCATTGCACCATGACTATTCTTAGAGGAAGATCTCATGTACTTAGAAAAAAAATTGTTTTTTTCACATTATGTTGCTAAATTCAGCTCATAAACTCACTTTGACCTTTTTATGCAATGCTTTAATGCTGATCCAAGCTTTAAGCATGTTTGTTTTATACAGATGGATATTTGTCTTAATTACCATTGTATATTATTTATTTATTTTTTTGCTAAAGTAGTAGGTTTTTGGTTCACTGAGTGTTTTGATTACTAGTTCCTAAGCCTACAGGTACCTATTTTTCCAAAATGACATTTATAAATTTATAAAAGTTCTGCCAACTCTCCTTGAAATTGTAATTTACGAGGTCCTACTCCCAGTCCCATTTATCTATAGTGTTATTAATTCTATTGAAGTGCATGGAATGCCATGACTATGTTCCAAAGTCAGGAAAAAAGATAGGCTTGTTAAGCACCTTTCTGACATCAAAAATGCGCTTAACAATGTTTTGTTAAGCAGCTGTAAGAGAACTTTTGAGCTTTAGTGTCTGTATTTCAGCATAATTTTTTTAATGGTTTTCAAAGCTGTAAAACACTTAGTGCTCCTATGCTTTTTTCTGTAACTGGTAGCACACACAGCAGATAAAGCTCCATTCAACAGAAGGAATTATGATTGAGTATCTGTAATCATAACTTTTATTATATGTTCTCAATATGAACGTTAAGCTTTACCTGTTGACACTTACTTCACTCAACTTTTGTGGTGAATTTCTTGAAAGCAATGTCTTCAATGCATAATAAGTTGGTTATGATCAGAGACCTGACTATTGTCCTGTATGTACTCTGACTTGCAAAAGAACCTCCTGTATGTGATGGTTTCATGAGTGGTAATGACTGAAAGTGTGTAATCTTGTGTCAAACTATTATAGTAAGAGTTACTCATCCCTGATGTTATTATTATTATTTCCTTACAGTCTAGGTTTTGGTTTACAGAAACCATATCCAAGATTCTATTTTGCCTAGTAAAACTATTTACTGACTGTACATAATTATTTAAACCACCAAATTCTAGCATTCTGCTCAACTTCTTTGCTCAAGAATTCTGGACAACAACAAAACTAATGTGTGGACAAAAGGGTAGATATGAGAGGCACTTTTAAATAGTACTTTAATTGACGTAAACAAAACAAGACAACAGGTTTGCATTGACATGTACTTTCTGAATAAGTATGAAATGCTAATGAACAGCATTATTGTCTAACTGCAGTCCTCAGGGATTTACCAGAAAATCAAAACCTTTACCAGGGACTGAGCAAAAATGTGAGGAAAAAATAGCAATGTTCAGCAAGTCTGGGGCGATTTGAGAGGTATGAGTTAAAGTAACTTTTGGATATGTTTTTTGCTAGCATGTAATGATTATCAGCAGGTACCAAGGGCATTAAAGTCATGAAAGGTTTTTGAAAGCAATTCAAAGAATAGTGGCTGGTTTCATTATCATACTATGCTGTCTATAAAATAAAATGATCTCTAAAGTTTTCATATTATAACCCATTTTGATTTAGTCATTTTACACTGGGGATCAGTTTGCACATTAGTCACTTAGTAAACATCTCTAATATAAAAAGATGCCCCAGTCACTTCATCTGATTTAACCTCTGTGACCCATTATAGCCTTGAAGTACAAAAGAAGGTCTGGATGAACTCAAGTTATCTGATCTAACAAGTCACAGATCTTTTTAAGATTTTGCATATTACACTTATAAAAACTGACTGATTATGCATTATGTGTTTTTGATCTTTGCTTTAAAAAAAATTTTTCGTTACCCTTGTTAATAGTTGCTCCTATATTTAAAATGTGTTCTGTCCTTTCCGTATAATTTGGTATTATTGTTTCCAAGTCAGTGTCCGGGTGCTTATTTCTAGTGTTTTCCTTTTTGTCTAACTCTGTTTAAGTATGTTTATCTGCTCGCATTTAAAGCAAATGGAATCAGATGGCTTGAAAAGTTTCTCTTTATACTAATCATTAAATGATTACATTGCCATAAATATTACTAATTATGTTGCCTTTAACACAGAAGGTATCCATTTCCTCCTTTATGTGTCTAATTGTTACAGATCTACATGAGCAAATAACAGCTGTGTCTAGCAAATAACAATGTATTTCCTGTTCACAGAGAACATGTTTCCTTATTAGTTTTCTCTTTCTTGTTTTATGGATAAGCAATCCATGCATTGCCAGCCACATCTACCACACAAATTTGCACAAATCACGTCTTTGTATTTTCATGCCGAGGTGGAAACAAGCATCCAGTCACAGCTCATGGCCACTTGATCTAAGCACTTTGAGGTCCACTTCATAAACATATATTTTTAAATCTTAGTTTTGTGCAGAAAAGCTATATGAACCTTCAGTTCCCTAAGGTTAGCATAAATTGAGGATTTCTGCAGGGGGTATTCATATTAAATAAAGGCCAACCAGGAATAATGTGTAGGTAGCCACTATTTATTAACTAGTACAAGCATTTCATGAATTTCATCAGCATTTATCACTCTGACACTCCAAGTTACCATTTATAAATGACCGTGTTGACCCATGACAGACAACATACCATGTCATCATCAGTCACATCAACAACAGAAAAACTGATAGAGTTTCAACTTAAGAAACTATGAACATTTAACAATCACTGAACAAAAACAGCTGACATGGATTCAAGGTAGGAAATAACTTTTATCATCTTCTAAAGCTTGATACCTTTAGCAACCCAGCAAAGGAATTCTCAAGGCAGCAGGCAGGAGTGATGCAGCTTCTCTGGTCTGCTAGGCCTGGAAAGATAAGGATTCATTGGGAATCTCTATAAGTATAAGGACAAGATATAAAAAATAATTTTTAAAAGCTCAGAGGGATAACTGTTGCATTAGAATAAAATCCTCATAACTCAAAGAAGAGAGGGAGATCCTCTATTAAACTGGAGAAATTAAGACAGAAGACCCACAGCTAAATGTCATAAAATCCAATTTCAAAAGAAATAGTGACTCAGAGTAGAACAAACGTTGACATAACTCTTAAAATGGATCCTTTACTTCAAGTTGCCTCTTCAAAAAAAGAAAAACATGTCCATCCATAAGAATGTGAGCTGAATGCTTAAACTTCTCAGAATGTCATATTAACAATAGTAAGGAGCCAAATGTAAATATTAATGTAGTAACCCTAATTACAAATAGTCCTATGTTAGTGCAGTATGAATGAACACACTTCAAATACTGTGTGTTATTGGATCAGTCCACATTAGTGACATCATCAGACATGGAATTTTCACTTAATCCCAGTCAAAGAACCTACCAATGGAAAAGCCTGTCAGCATCTTAACTTAGTGGCCTGAACCACAACAAAAATAAATGGGGACACACAGTGTAATGGGCTGCTGCAGAGCAATTAAAATAATGAAACCTGTAACCTGAATATGTAATACAAACTGAAAAATTGGCAGAAGTTAGGAAAAATGCTTATTGCCAATCCTTTTAAGTGTCAGTTAAAATAAGAAATGTTTTCACTTTGCACAACTTTTACTAGGAAGGATCCGGGTCCTATGTGTTACCACACACCGCAACCTACATAATGAAAGAAAGGTCATTAAAACTCACATCTAAGAAAGTGGTGCAGCTTGATGTATTAAAGAATTTGTAGTGACAATTTAAACTAGGATATTTTCCAAATGCAGATGACAGGAAGTGCTAACCATTCTCTCTTAGGTATAAATCTACTGCCTTGAGCTATTAGGGGCAATACTCGTCCCTCCAGTGGCATAAAATCACTAAATAAAAAGCATCAGTCTTAATCCAGTGTACTCGCATTCTACAGATGAGTCTGGTCACAACAGAGAAACAGAGTCCATGCTGCAATCACTGAACCACAGAACCAAAAAATGTACAAGGCAACTGGATCATGTGACCATTTACATCCTGCAAGTGCCAACTCTAAGATATTACCTCCCTTTTCAAGGATCGATGGGCCAGTCACATCGGGGTGAATGTCTGAATACCCATCCAGTTGTGTAATTTCTTCTTAAAGGAAGATAGTGTGTCATATTGCTTGATCTGGAGAAAAATTTTGTTCTAGTGAAAGACTAGCTATTGCATGGTAAATCTGTCTCGCCACCATTTGTTATTTCTGAAGAAGGTTCAGATTTCTGGTTCTAGTGTTTGCTGGACTGTTTGATTTGTGGAGAAATAAGAGATGTTGGACTACTGGATTCATAATGATCTGGAGGGCAAGAAATAGATCGCCCCTAAGGAATATAGAAACAGAACAAAAGATTAGTCCAGATAAAATCACTTTGGCTAGCAGATCTAGGAGACCACCTCTCTGATACCCTCCCTGTGGGAGGAATAAAGATACTTTTTTGAAGTTTCAAGTAGTTTATCTTGCTAAGTAGGTAGATGGACAAGTGCTCTTGAGAACAGCTGTGTCAGAATTGACAATCGTCTCCCTATTATTTATAATTATTTTTAGCAAGGTTCATTTTCATACAGGGACTTGAATAATCATTACCACAATAACAGTATGTAATGCTTTCTGCGTTATGCCAGATGTATTTCCTGTTATGGTATTGTGCTTATGTTGGTTTTTCATTTCTTTATTTTTTCTTATTATTTTGATTTATAATGTACCTAGATATATTTATACACACTTGTAAATTTTCTGTATATGGACATGGTTGTACTGTTTAGAACATAGGTTGGGAAGTCTATTCATGATTTTACAAAGTTAGAAATAAATTGTGTAGGAATTGCAGTTCAAGTATTTATACTCCGACAGTCATATTCTGCTAGCTAAACTTGTTTAATTATTAAGGCTTTTAGAAGCTTAGTGTGTTTTGCACACTAATAATAGATGTTTTAGAGTTTTTACTTAAAAAGTGGACTACACAAAAAATTCATTGTATTTTTATGGTTTAACTTAACATTGTGTATGTTTTTTCAAAAACTGTAAGCTCTTTAATTTGCAGAGAGGCCACACTAATTAACCAGCTTCTTTGTTAACTTGACATGTGACTTGTCACTTGTATTTAAAGAGCAATGTGCACAGTGGCAGTTTGTTCTGATGAAGTCCATGTATTTCGGATGAAAGCGCTCATTGTTGTGGAATAAAAAAATCTTGGTTTCACTTCTACCTCCTTCTTTTGGATTCTCATTTAGGAGGAGGGTATTTTCTATTCTATAAGCTGGGTGGAGTTGTTCACCAAATGCAACAATATTGCATTTTTAGCATTTTATTTTAGATTGTTTTTAGATAACCATATATACATATATGAGCTCACTTTGTAGCTTCTGTATGTCAGAAAGGGATTTAAGTTTAACATGCAGTTTATAGCCATCTGTGATTTGGAGGTCAGAGAACTACATTTTGAATAGCAGAGGTTTCAGTGTGGATCTCTGTGCTACCCCACTGGTTACTTTCATGCTGCCTGAGGCTGTGCCTGTCACCCTCAGCTAATTAGCTATCCATCTAACTACACATGGACCAATTTGGAGGGCATTCAGCTTGTTGATAATATTGCTAAGTGGTATTGTATCAAATGCCTTGGCAAGGCCTAAGTATGCTGTATAAACAGCATGACCACTACCTATGGCTTGTGTTATCATCTCAAAAAATCACCAGATTCATTAGACCATCTACCCTTAACAAATGTTAGTATTTTATTTAGTTATCCTTTGCTGACCAGGTTAGCCTCAGTTGGCCTGTAGCCTCTTTTCAGGGGAGACCCAAGATGGTATTTATACTATTAGGGAAAATTTGGCCAGGGTATTGGGGAATTTCCCTTACTCATTGGAGCTACTAGATGGTGCCAGAGGGCTCCTGCATCACTATGGAATGAGCCTAACGGAAGCAGCAGCATGGATGAGTAGAGAAAAGTTATGGAGGGCTTGCAGGTAGAAAAGGAAACGGATAAAAATGTGTTGGATATGGAGTATCAGAATGCAGGTAAAGGTTCCTGTGTGGTGGTGGATACAGTGTTTAGCTGTCTCAGTGGAGAATGAAGAAAGGAGATCTGTTAGAGTCGGGCAGATAATAGAACTGGTGTCAGGAGAGTGTGCAGATGATTTTCTGTTAAAAAAAATAACCAGGATGATCCAGGTAGACAGTTGTCTTTTTTCATGGGGTGAGATGGCATGTAACTTTTTTGGAGGTGCTGAGGACGGTAATGTGGAGAATGAATCAGGTGATGTAGCAGGAGAGAATGCAGCGGTTAAAACTTATGCAGCAGTGACAAAAAGTAAAAGAAGGAAATTAGCAACAAACTGTGAAGGTATCTGGTTTTATGGTAACAGATAAAGGATTAACTAAAACGTATGCAGCAGTGACAGCAGGCAGAAAAGGAGAGCAACAACAAACAATTAGTAAAAATGTTTTTTACAAAAGACCAACTGTAAGAATAAGAACCAAAAATGACACTAACAGACAGATATTATGTATGGGATAATTTAGTAACTGTTGTGGGTTTTAAAGCTCAAGAAATTCAGTCTTTTTGACATATTGGGACAGAGACTTTTTGTGACTTAATATGGAGGGGAAAATGAGCAGAGAGAGAGAGAGTACATACAGGAAGAGAGGGCAGGAGAAAGGATTGATACTAATATTTTTTTAAGTTTTAGCCAGTGAAAAATCTGATTCTGAGGATTAAGGATTATTTGCACATAAACCTAGGAAAAAATACAGTTGGAGAAAGAGTAAAAATAAGAAAATGAAAATTTAAAAATATTTCCCTTAAATTTAAAAAGAAGGAAAAGCACCCATTTTTGAGTACATTCAATAAATGTAAATGAATAATAGGGATATGGGAATGTTGTCCTAAATGTGAATGTCATTCCTTTAGAGGATGTAAGATTCCTGACAAGTGAAGAAAGATTAGAAATAGAAAAATTATGGGGTGGAAATATAATATTAAATGTTGGAAGTGAAAATTGTTCTGGAGTAGCCATGTTTTGTAAACAAAAATACTGAAAATGCTAATAGCTGTAATGTTGGTAAGGTTGGGAAGGTTAAGTTCTGTAGATGTGAGGTGGAAAGAATATGTTAATAGAATTACAACATTATATGGATATATATATATATATATATATATATATATATATATATATAAAACTCAAAATAAAATCTAGAATCTGTTTCATCTAATATTAGACTATGTGGTGGTTAAGATGAAAATTATAAATGCAGAGGACTTTAACTGGGATTTAAGGGGAATATGTAAAAAAGCAAAAGATGTAAAAATACAGGAAGTGATTTTTGTCTTTCGGCTTTTCCCGGTTAGGGGTCGCTACAGCAGAACTCCAGTCTGCTAATGATTGGCAGTAGATTTTTACATGCTGGCTTGCCGGGCCTAACACACAACCTTCAGTGAAGGAAGGCCCATTCACACATGTTGACACACAGAAGACGCTCTGAGAATCGAACGGGCAACGTCTAACTGTGAGGCGACAATGCTACCACAGCACCATGGAAAATTAGCTGTGTGGAACAAGTCAATGAACTTATAGAATGGGGACTCTTGGATCTGAAATTGATTATTTTGCATTATTAGAAGGCTTGGGGGTAGCAGATGGTGATACACTTGTGATGTTTTTTTTCAGAACATTTAGCCATATGGATAGAGGTGATGGAAGAAAGGGAATATACTGAAATAGAAAAGGGAATAAAAAGAATACATGAGAAATTATGGAATGAAATTCGAGAGTGGGATGTACTGCAGTTATTGAAGGATCATATAACCATGAACAACTTATATAAAAACTGTTTTGAATGGTGGATTGAATTTAAAAAGTAGTACAAAAAGTGTTTTTCTTTTCAATGACAAGATGATGTAAGAAAGGATCATATAACCACGAATGACTTCTATAAAAACTTGTATGAATGAACTGAAAAAGAAGTATAAAAGTGTTTTTCTTTTTAATGGCAAAATGATGTAAGACAGGAAGAGATAGTGAAGTATGGGAAAATTTAAAGAAATGTGTTGCAGAATTTAGACAATAATACAAATGATTATTATGATATGGAAAATAAATATATAAAAGAAATTGATAAAAAAAATAAGGCATTACAATTTAGGAAGAAATATTTTTTTACAATGGAAAAGGGAGAAATAATCTGCATATTTGGTTAAAACAGTAAAGGAGAATGAAGGAATTGAAAAATGTAAATTGAGAGGTAAAACAAGCACAAGAGCAAATTCCGACTATTGTAGTACAGCAAGTAGAAAATATGTACAAGAGTAAAAAGATGGAAAATAAGAAAGAAGGAAAGCAAAAAAAAATACAGAATGAATTAAGGAAGAATTTGAAAAAGAAACTACTATTAATGAATTGGTTGGGGTCTACTTTATCCTCTCGAAAACCAAATCGCCCGAATCCGAAAACCCCGACACATACTATCTAACATGCTATCTAACCCAAAACGCGAATATCCCAAAACTGGAAATATCGAATCAGGTAAGTTTTCCAGGATCCCTAATACCAGTCTACTGATGTGAAATAGGACACTTTTACTTCAGCGTAAAACGTAAACATACTTCTGTTTTCACACACTATAAACATTTTGGTAAGTTCATATTACAAACTTTACCTAACCTTACAAAAATGTTTATAGTGTGTGAAAACAGAAGTACGTTTATGTTTTCTGTACTCTTTTCAGACAGTATAAACATTTTGGTAAAGTTAGGTAAAGTTTGTAATATAAATTTATATTACAAACTTTAACTAACCTTACAAAAATGTTTATAGTGTGTGAAAAGAGAAGTACGTTTACATTTTAATCTGAAGGACAAGCATCCTATGTTTAAGTGAGTACACTGGTGTTAGGGATCCTGGAAAACTTACCTGATTCAATATTTCCGGTTTCGGGATATTCGCGTTTCGGGTTAGTTAGCGTTCTGTCTGTATGTGTCAGGGTTTTCGGATTGGGGCGACTTGGTTTTCGAGAGGATAAAGTAGACACGATTGGTTGAAGTACTTAGGAAAGTAAAAGTCGATTCAGTATAAGGCCCAGATGCTATATGGTATGGTATGGAATGTACAAGAAATTAACAGACTGGCAAAGAGAATATTTTATAACATACTGAATGAATGGTTAAATGAAGGGTTATGTAGTGGGATATCAAAATTTATATGGAAGAAAGGTGAGAAGAATTAAATAATAAAAAAAAAACAGAGACCCATCACACTAAATAACCAAGATTATAGTTTTTTTATGAGACTAATATAGGGGAGAAAGGAAAAGAAAAAGGATGAAAGATCCTAGAAGAAAGAATATGTAATATAAAAGGAAAGGGATGTCAAAAATTGTTATTAGTTGTGAGAGAAATTGTGGATAATACTATAGATAAAAGGGAGGATGTGAAATTTATAGTAGGTGATAATAGCAAGACATTTGATACTCTATGATGTAATGGTTAGTGGGATGTTATGGAGAAGTACAGAATAGATAATAGAATTAGGAGAGTGTGCATGCTATCAAAACAGAGTGAGAAATGTTACCATATGAAAGTAATAGAGTGAGAGTTTTACTGAATGGGGAATGGCTGGCTGAGTAAATAAATATGCATGAAGTGGGGCATAAGACAAGGATGTCCCATAAGTGGAATATTGTTTATAATAGTAATGAATGCAACAGTCAGTGAAGTAGCTTATAAAATGAAAGATGCAAGATATGTGATGCAAAAGAAGGTGTTAATTCCAGGAGTTTTGACATATGCAGACAACATAGTTGTAATTATTAAGAACAAATATGGATGAAAGAAGTGTTGGTTTGTCTGAATGCATGTTTAAAAGAAAGGGGAATGACCTTGAATAAAGATAAAAGTTAGTTTGGGTGATGTGATGAAAATTGGAGGTCTGTATTTTTCAATGAATGAAGTGTCTTTGCTAGGAATAAAATTTAGGGAAAATGATGTAGTTGTGATTTAATGGGTGGGTTTGATAAAAGAAATCTAAGAACTATTTCTTCTGTGGATGACACATAGATTTGCATTCAGAAAAAAAGTTTATCTGGTGAATTCAGTATTAACAGGAAAAATGGTATATATGTCAACTGTTTATATGATCTTCAGAAAACACCACAGATTCAAAGGAAAACACAGAAGTGGCTTTGATCCATCTTTATTCACTCCATCCTGGTACCTCAGCTGTTCGCCTTCAATGGGACACACCTTAACATTTTGGTATACTTTTATACATACATCAATTAACTAATTAAGCAATTAATTATTTCAGACATTTTAACTCTTTCAACACTGAAACATATTCCAGGGAAAGAAATACAGTCATTTTTAACCATTTGATACTCATTTTTTGCTTAATATACAAAATTTCTAACATTTATTACAAAAATATAATCATAGAATTAATACTCCAAATTTACAAGAATAATAAATTTCTTTATACAATAAATTATTTTCATTCAAAAATTATTTTCATTCAAAAATGTAATATAAATATAACATCCTATAAATCACTTAAGCTTATTAAACATGGCAAAACTTCATTTTTATTATATACTAAGTTAACAAATATAAATAAAATTTCATTTAATCTCACTAGATCTCCAAATTCATTCCCCTAGGGAATAAAGTATGAAATTCAATAATCATCCTCTGTTCAAGCTTGTTTAGAGCTGCTTTAAAGTTTCCTGTGCATAAATTAGGCCTAGCTAATACACTAAACCTAAAACTGTCATTTTTACCATCATGTGTACTACAAAAATGTGCAGCTACAGGACTCTCCAGATTACCCCTCCTTATGTCACCCAAATGCTCCAGAATACGAATCTTAATCTTTCTGGTGGTTTGCCCAATATACCACTTTGGTGGAACACAGTCACAACCTAAAATGTATACAACACCAGATGACCTACAATCAAACCTCTCAAAAGCAGTGTACTTCTTTCCATTTATTTTCACCCCATGCATGTTTTTGATTTTATTGCAGACGGAACATTTCCCACAGCTATGCATTCCCACATTTCTAACAGCTTTAATTTCAAGTTTTCTGTTCAAAATTTCTTTTAAATTTGGATACCTTCTATAAGAAAAAGTAATATGTTTAGAGAAAAGGTGACCTATTGTAGGATCTTCACTCACCACATGCCCCTAATAATTTTTTCCATAATACCTGAAAAATTGGAATACTTGGATACAAAAAATAACTTATTTAGATCTGATGTTCTATCAAAATCAAGTGCATGCTCACACCCTCGTATCCCAAATGTCCTATTTCTACACAATCTGCATTTTATAGATTGAAGCTTATCATAATCATATCCTCGAGAAATTAATCTTTCCAAAATTTCATCACACACTTCCTCCCAAAGATTTTTATTTGAAGTATTCCTCAAATTCCTTTTAAATTCCCCCTCCGGTATAGCCTTAATCAAATGTGCAGGGTGCATGCTGCTGGCATGCAAAAAATTATTAACTGAAGTAGGTTTCCTATAAGTTTTATGTTCAACCAAACCACTTGTCCCTACATAAAATTCTACATCCAGAAAAGGAATTTGGAATTCAGATGTGTGTGCTACAAATTTCAGGCCATGGTGATTATTATTTAGATCCAACATAAACCCATCAAAAAAACTCATGTCACCCTTGCATACAAAAATCAAATCATCTATATAACGTTTGAAAAAAACTACATTATTAACAAAAATTCATTTATGCACAGGAAACTTTAAAGCAGCTCTAAACAAGCTTGAACAGAGGATGATTATTGAATTTCATACTTTATTCCCTAGGGGAATGAATTTGGAGATCTAGTGAGATTAAATGAAATTTTATTTATATTTGTTAACTTAGTATATAATAAAAATGAAGTTTTGCCATGTTTAATAAGCTTAAGTGATTTATAGGATGTTATATTTATATTACATTTTTGAATGAAAATAATTTTTGAATGAAAATAATTTATTGTATAAATGAAATTTATTATTCTTGTAAATTTGGAGTATTAATTCTATGATTATATTTTTGTAATAAATGTTAGAAATTTTGTATATTAAGCAAAAAATGAGTATCAAATGGTTAAAAATGACTGTATTTTTTTCCCTGGAATATGTTTCAGTGTTGAAAGAGTTAAAATGTCTGAAATAATTAATTGCTTAATTAGTTAATTGATGTATGTATAAAAGTATACCAAAAATGTTAAGGTGTGTTCCATTGAAGGCGAACAGCTGAGGTACCAGGATGGAGTGAATAAAGATGGATCAAAGCCACTTCTGTGTTTTCCTTTGAATCTGTGGTGTTTTCTGAAGATTTTTTGAGGTTTGGTTTCCAGTGGTTCTTGGTTTCTGAGAACTGTTTATATGATCCCAGAAAAATATGAAAAGTAAATTGGGATTTTCTTTCTTATGAGATGCAAGAATAAACCCCTGTGAAAAGAGGTCTGTTGTATACGAGTGAAGATGAAGGGGGATTGAAGTTACTAATCCAGTTGTTTAAGCTGCTTCTTTACCCATTTTAATACTCTGTACAAGTTTAAAGGAAGAGATTGAGAGTTTAACAGTGAAAATATTTAAATGTAAGTACAAAAATTCTGAGAGATGATGAGAATAACAAAAAAAGAATATGTAAATGAAGGAATTAAAATTAATCAAGAAAAAATGCGAACATAGAAACTAAAAACATGATTTGTAGATGTATGATAATGTGAAGAAGTAATATTATTATATAAATCTATGGGAAAATTTACTAGAAGAAGTGATTAAAGATATTTTAGTAAGGAAAAAGTGGTGTACCATGATAGCAGTGTCAGGATTTCCTATGGAAAATTGTAATAAATAAGCTACATGCAAAGGTGAATATGTCATATAGAAACAAAGCTGAAAGAGTGTATTTATTTTGTGGGGAGGAAGAGACAAAATAACATGTTTTTTAAAAAGTGAAAGAGTGGTGAAACTTTGAAAAAAATTGTGTGAAAATTGTTTTAAGACTGCTAATGACATAAACAATATGGATATAAATATGATTATGTATGGATATTATAAGAATATAAGTATAATAAGAAATAATATCTAAAAAGGGTAGATAAGAATTTATTTTATGTAATGGGGTTATTTGGAACGAAAGAATGAATGAAGTTTTGTTTTATGAGATATGAATTTTGGCAGATATTGTATAAATCAGATTATAGTTGTAGAAATAGGAGTGGAGGAAAATTACAAAAGAATAACAAGAAGGATATTATAAGAAAAAGGATAAATAGTGAAAAAATACAAATGTGCACACACACACACACACACACACACACACACACACACACACACAAATGTATATATTCCTGTAATTATGCACATGTTGTAAGTATGTAAAGAATGTTTTTTTTATGTTGGGTTACATATTTTACATCCAGTGGAGCTATCAGCAACTCAGGCTAAGGCCTCAGTTTAATATCTCATTAGAAGGATGGCACACTCAGGACTGCAGCACGCCTCTTATGCTGCCCTACAGTGTCAGTAGTCACGTCAATCTACCTGGTGTGGGACTAGAACTTACAGCCTTCTGTACCAAAGGTGAATGGGCTACCTGCACTGTCACAAAACCATGCTGCTGTTGGCCATCTGAAACCTTATGTTTTAGGTACTTAGCTACTAGTAGGTTAACACAATGTTCCATTTTTTATTACAACTGGCATGAGAAATTACACTGGACTATTTAAGTGTTTCACTTTCAAGTTCCATAGCATCAGTTCCTTCAAGGTTACTTTTCTAGTTAATCAGTAATCTGTAACACTAATCAACATAGGTTCTTTTCCTGCAGTCACAGCAGGTCATATTCTTTTTCCAGCTTCTTGGGATTATTTGTTGGAGGGTCAGTGACAGGAAATTCAATTTCTTCTGTTTTTGACTCGAGTTAAATTAGCCCACAGTTGGAGTTCATTCTGCAAGTAAGGGATATAGTATTTAGATTCATAGCTGAGTATTAGACTAACTGCTCTGAAGAGGCATTTTAACCCTTACCAATATCCAGAGCTCAGAATCAAACGCTATACTTTGTGTCTATAAAGTGAAGACCTTAACCACTATGCAAAAACTTAATAACTTATTACAGGTTCTAAGTGTTCATGGAGGAGCCTGCTTGATACTGTGCGCTGTACCAAGTACTTTAATTTTTTTCTCTCCTCGTACCCATTTTTGTACCTCAGATGCTTTCACAGGGGGTTCTGGCATACCTGTCAAGCATATTTCATTGTGAGGAATGCTTCTCAATTTGAATTTTTGAAAGTCCGCAATTCACTCTGTTTTTCATTGAAAGGGTTTATCCAGCATTCATCTTTAAGATTTTTTGTTTTACAAAAATGATGCTAAATAATATTGTCATCAAAATAACTTTTTGTTTGTAGGAAAAAAATGGTTATTAACCATGCTGTAAGCTTCCTTTGTAATGTTTACAGTAATTGCCCCTCATTTTACGCATTTGCTCCCCATGTTGAGAAGTGGTACGTATTTCCCATGGTAAGACGCAGTGTTCTACATTTTGGAGATTAAAGGATTAGAGTTATAGTTCATAGGTAGGTACTAGGCTATTGGCCCTGGGGCCTATATAAGCCTAGCCAAAAAGGTTCCCTGGCTTTTGCCACCCAAGAACATTATTTTCCTGTGCTCCTGTCAAGCAGTGCCACAGAAGTGATCCCTGGAGTGAATTTTCTATTTCCCATCCAGTCGTCAAGATTTTTCTTAAAGAGGTCCAAGGAGGAGCTTTGCTTGACATGAATGGGTAGTTTGTTCCAGAGTATGGGAAGTCTCTGGTACAGGAATCTATCTCTCCAGCATGTTCTGTTTATTATGGTGATAAGTTTCAGGTCCCTGGAGTATGTGGTTTGGAGGGATTGGGATTTCTTTAAGTGTAGCATGCTCAACAGCTCTGGGTTTGACATAGCTTTGTGTGTTAGGCAGAGATCGCTTCTGAGTAGGTGATATGTGATGGAGTACAGCTGGAGTTTTTTGAGATGGTCTGTGTATGGCATCTGTTTGAGGCTGATAATCGTCTTAGTGAGGTATTTCTGTGGCCTTCCCAATTGTTGCAGGTGTCTTGTGAGATGCATGCCAAATGGGGCATTGTACTCTATAATGGGTCTGATGAGGAATGAGTAGAAAGGAGCAATGACCTTTTTTGTAGAGAAGAACCCTTTTGTGATGAGGTGTGCCACGTAGAAGGATTTCTTGACTACTGTGTCGATGTGGTTATCAAAGGAGAGACTACTGTCCACCTGTGTCCTGAGGTCTCTTATCACACTTTTGGTATTTATTGAGCTACCGCCTATGTGGTAGTTCATGGGTACCAAGTTTTTCCCAAAGGGGATGACAATGCACTTCTTGGCATTGAGCTTGAGGCCATGACTTTGACACCAAGCATCTGTCTCTGTGAGGCCCTTTTGTAGAATGTCTGCATCATTATGTGATTCTTTTATGTCTCCCAGTTTGCAGTCATGTGCAAACATTGTTAGCCAAAGCTCTTCTGTGTTGTCCTTCACTTCAGAGAAGTACATGCCGAGCAGGAGAGGACCCAGGACCGAACCCTGTGGTACGCCACTCATCACTGGTCTGATGTCAGACTTGCAGTTGGCTACTTTTACTGTGTGTGTTCTGTCAGTGAGCCAGTTGGACACCCATGTTGTAATATAGGGATTTATGCCCAGTTTAGTGAGTTTATCTATAATACCAGACTGGGGGATGGTATCGAAAGCATTGGCGAGGTCAAGATAGGCTGTGTGCACTACCTTGCCGTCATCTATGGCTCTGGGGACTGCTTCAAAGAAGTCAATCAGGTTTAGCAGACATGATCTACCTTATACAAATCCAAACTGAGTCGGGTTCAGGGTTTGGAGGTTACCTATGTCTTTGTTTATAAGCTCCAAGATGATACATTCCATGGCCTTGCAGACCAGGCTCATCAGGCTAATGGGGCAGTAGTTTCCATGGTCTGTGGTGGCACCCCCTTTGTGGAGTGGGATAACTGTCGCTGTGCGCAATTCAGTAGGCACATAGCCTGAGGTGAGGCTATGATAGAACATGGTACGTAGGTGGGTGCCAGTTCATTCTGTAGTTCATGCAGTACGCAGCCTGAGATGTTGTCTGGTCCCATGGATGCTGTGTTCTTGGCTTTGGAGAGTGCGGTCTTTACTTGTTCATCCATGATTACAGGGGCTTTGCATTCTTCCAGTATTAAAATGGGCCCTTTGAAGGGTGAGAGGGGGATAAAGTTAGCACTGAACCTGTCTGCCAGGATGCTGGCAATATCGGTTGGTTCTGTATATTTAGTGCCATTGTGCTGTAGCTCAGAGCAGATCCGAGTGTTGTCATTGAGATTCTTGACATAGCTGTAGAATGCTTTGTTCCTGGATGGTGGTACAGTTTTCTTTTTGGATCCAGGGAAAGGAGAAATGCAGTTTTACTAAGCCTGCCTCCTTTAAAGGACTGAGTGTAGGTGTTTTTAGACAGGTTGTTCCTCAGACATATACCAGCCTTGGTGGGGTACTCAAAAGCCATGAACTGACCATCCCTCTTCATCTGCAAGGCTGCAAGAAACTTCAATAACATATGAATTATCTGAAGTCTTTTAATTTTCTTAAAGTGGTGATGCACATTGTTCCTTTTATTGAACCATGTGGCAAAGTAATCTCTTTAAAAATGAGCAGAGACCCACAAAATCTTTTTAGTGGTTCCTCTCTTATTAAATGGATAAGTGATGTAGAAGGTTTGTTGATCCATAGTGTGGAAGGTTTGTCGATGCTTAGTGTGGAAGGTTTGTCAATGCTTAGTGTGGAAGGTTTGTCGATGCTTAGTGTGGAAGGTTTGTTGATCCTTAGTGTGGAAGGTTTGTTGATCCATAGTGTGGAAGGTTTGTTGATCCATAGTGTGGAAGGTTTGTCGATGCTTAGTGTGGAAGGTTTGTCAATCCTTAGTGTGGAAGGTTTGTCGATCCTTAGTGCAGAAGGCTTGTCAGTCCTTAGTGCCAATCCTATATGCTTACTTTAGCTCTACAGGCAAGGGCTGGTTCAGCAACTGTTTCTGCCCCATTTTGATAAATTCCACTTGCTTCAGTCCTTCTTGTATTTCAAGCACACTAATTAAGGAAAGACTGTTCCTGCCAAAATAGTTTTCTAAATTATCTTTAATTCCATTTTTTCCACAGGTACAATTCCTCAAGTTTAATTGAATGAACTGGGTGGGAAGTGTCTGTTCCTGCAATGTGTCATTGTGTTTTATTCTTAGCATTCAGTACAGTGCAGCAGTTTTCTGTTTGGTCTTGGCAGCCATGTTGTCTTGTTCTTGTGCCATGTGATCAGTGTGAAAGTCCACGAAAAAATTCTCACATAGCTAGACCATCAATAAAAAAGATCCCATTATACCAACCCCCATATGCAGAGAAAGGGAAAGAGGTGTGTGTGTGTGTGTGTGTGTGTGTGTGTGTGTGTGTGTGTGTGTGTGTGTGTGTATAAATAGATATAGAAACATATGTGTGCATATATGTGTGTATATATATATATATATATATATATATATATATATATATATATATATATTTATATTTATATGGGATCCATGCAGATGTTCAAAGTTTCATGTCTTCGAACCCACTTCACCGAGTCCACTTGTTCGAGGTAGTGAAACTTTGAACATTGACTTCGGCAGTCACACTACAGCACAGAATGGGAATATTCGCTTTTCCCCGCTGTAGTGCGATCTTGGAGTTGGTATATTTAAGTAAGGGAGTGTGGGGGGTGCAGGGGGATGTAGCCCCCCCCCACACACACACACACACACACACACACACACATATCCGAGGACACTGATACATTAGAGAGCAATGTTCAAGTTAGGAAGTTTGTGACACTCTATGAAATAACTATATTTTGTCTAAGAAAAAAACATTGGGAGATGGAATTATTACCATTTCAAATTCTTTTTTTACTGTATAATCAAGTAAATTAATTTGTCTAATTCTTTATGCATGGCATCAGATGACAACGATTCCAGTGATTATGATATTGATTATAAACATGATGATAATGACAATGGTGATGATGAAGATTATTATAAAACAGATAAAGTTGTTGATGGAGCAACACCAAAGAAAACATTGGTTAACGTGCAAGACATTTTTAGTTAGCAGTTACATTTTCTGAACTGTTTTACTCTCTATTTCAGAACACTAGTTTAAAATATTGGACTCTGTTTAAATTCTTCTTGTCTCAACCTTTCTTGTAGTCCTTTATGACAAATTACTTTGCAAATTAGATGAAACTTAAATAAGCAATTTTTACACACTAGTTAGGAAATTATTGGATAAATAGCTATTCCTCATACTAAATAAAAGGTATATTAAGAGTGAGAAGACTCAGGTTACACAGCCAGAAGTATAACAGAATGAATAATGCATTATGGTAGTTAGTTATTTTACACTGTTTTCTGTCAATATGTTTTATCATTTTTTTCCAAAATATTTCAGCTGTTTGTAAGAGAGCCTGAACAAAGACTTGGTGTTAAAGGAAATATTCGTCATCATAGCTTCTTCCGGGAGATTCACTGGCAAGCTCTGGAAAACAAAGAGACAGAACCACCATTTAAACCAAAAGTGGTAAGAAACAAAATCACTTTATTATTTTAGCAAAAATATTTAGGGATAGCTTTGCCATTTATTATCTCTACTAGTGTGTAGTAATTTCTTAGGATAAGTGGCTTCTAGTGGACATATGCTGGACTCATTGTCCTGGCCTTGAATCTCGAGGTCATACCCTATATTGTAAGTAAAAAGTCTCATGTATTTAGTGGAAATCAATGAAACAAACCAATCAAGATGGAGCAACAACCTACCAGTGCTTTACTTAAGAATGCAGCATTTTTTTTTTAACCTAAGTGCCATGTATACCATACTAAATACATAACATGAGAAATTAATGTATAATATATCTGAACTGTCAATAATAATTCATAGCTGGGTTGTTGACCAACAGAATAATCTAATGATGTTCTTCATTCCACATTGCTGCAGTCCTAACTATTGGGTAGTCCGCTGTCCAGTCGGCCCGAATACCAAAGTATATGGATGACGTCGGTCAAGGCGCATTAGACTGACGTCAGTACGTCAGGGTACTAATGCGCATGACCGACGTCATATCCTCAGTCTTTTTTGCCGCATGGTCCGATGCAGAAGCAGTTTTGCGAGTGCAGGTTGGCGTTCTGAAAGTTTCTGAAGTCAGAGTTTCAGACCGAATCAAAGTTGGCTAAGTACCCGTTGGGAATATTTTGGTTTTTCTTGCCTCAGTATTTAACCGGATGTCAGAAAAAGTGAATAACTGTATTTCTTGTGGGAAACAGATACCTCATAGGGATTACCATACTTTGTGTATACCTTGTTTAGGGCCTGAGCACGGCGTTGTTGGATGCCGCTCTTGTGCTAGATTTAACAAACGCACTATTAAGAGAAGGTTAGACTGTGCCAGGTTAGTGTTTGGGAAGCGTTGTAATTATAAAATGCCGTCGGATGCTCCGACGCCCGCTTCGGCCAAAAAGCGCAAGGACAAAGCAGCAAAGCCTAGAGTGGAAGAACCGACAGTCCCGGACGTCGGTTCTTTAGAAGGCTCAGTGGAGCCGGAGGTTCTGCCAGGAGTTTCTTTGGAGTCTCAGGGAGAAACTTTACTGTTACAGGATGTGTCCTCTCAGGAAGTAGGCCAGGCTGAAGGGGCTTCTCAGGTGGCTGTTCTTCCCTCTCTTCCTAAGGTGGTTAGGGCCTCCCCTTCTGTTTCCAAGGCTTCTTTAAGAGGCAGGCCTAGTTTAGCTTCAGTGGGGGTTTCTCCGAGTGTTTCAGGGTCTTTGCCTAAGAAGCATATGCTAAAAATGGCAGAGGATTTGATTACTATGATTAGAGGTTCTATGCCCCCTCCTGATAAGAGGCCTTGGGTGGAACCTGAGTTTGAGAGTTTTGAGCAATGTTCGGAGGCTTCTGAGTCTTCGGCTGAAGACTTGCAGTAGTATCCTCCTTATTCTGATTCTGATGTGGATGATTCTACTCCTTCAGCTTCGCCTCCTGAGGATTTTTCATTTTCAGAGACTCTGCATTCCATGAGGGAGCATTTTAAATGGGAAGGTCAAGATTTCTCTGATTCCAGGAAGAGGCTTAGAGAATTCTTGTTTTTACCCCAGCATAGGCCTTTAGCTATACCTCCTGTTCTGAATGTGGTAGAAGATGTTTTGCAGAGGCTTCCTGAATCCTGATTCTTTGCCTCCTGCCCCAGTTAAACCGGATAGGTACTATAGGGTGCCTGAAGCCCATAAGTATCTTTTAAGAGTCCTAGGGCAGACCCGAAACTGTCTCTCAGGGGCCTAAAGGTGTGAAGGCTTCTGTTGTTAAAAATCCTGTTCCTCCTGATAAAGAGGCAAGGGCTTTGGATAGATGGGGAAAGAAAGTGTATACTTCTTCCACTTTAGCCATGAGGGTTGAATTGTCAGTTTCATATGTTAAAATATCAGAATTATCTCCTTTCACAATTGAAGTCTAAGGTGGATGCTCTGGCTGAAGGTATTGAGTGTAAAGAGTTGCAGGATTTAGTTCATGTGTCTGAACAGGTGGGTAAGCATTTCTTGCAGTGTGGTTTTGATGCTGTGCAGGCCTCCTCGAGGGTGGCTGCCACTGGTTCTGTTCTTCGTAGGCACGCCTGGTTGAGGGATCAGAATTTAGCTGAGCATGTTAAGACAAGGATTTTGGATGCTCCTTTACAGTCTGATGTGTTGTTTGGTTCGCCTGTGGAAGCAGTTTTAAAGAAAATGGAGGACAAGGCTAAGTCTATGCAAACTGTTAAGGATTTTTTGCAGGTGCAGCCTCCAAGGTTTAGTAGAAATTGGCCTACTAAGGGATGGACATATCCTGCTTATGATTCCCAGTCTAGGGGTAGGTCTAGACGTGGTAGGGGCAGAGCTCAAGGTTCTTTTAGGCCTAGAACAGGGAGTTCACCTGCTCAGATTTCTGGTGAGGGCAGGGGTCAGTCCTTTCGTAAACAGACCCAATGACCTGCCTTTTCAGCTGCCAGTACATTCTCGCCTGGCAGCACCTTTGGGAGGAAGGCTGTCTCTTTTCAAAGAAAATTGGGATTTAATTACCCAAGACAGATGGGTTCTGGATATCATTCACCACGGTTACAGGTTTTATTTCCATACCTTGCCTCCTTTCAAAGGCATGCCAGACATTCCTCCTCTACAAAGAACAGAGGCTCACAAGCAAATTTCTCTGTTGCTCCAAATAGGGGCCATTCAGCCAGTTCCTGTGCCAGAAAGGGGCCTAGGATTTTATTCTCGCCTGTTCCTAGTACCGAAGAAGGGGAACACGTGGAGACCAATTTTGGATTTATCTATCCTCAACACTTATCTGGAAATTCCCAAGTTCAAAATGTTGACGTTACACAGCTTTTACCTCTGCTGGGCAAAGATCACTGGATGGTAACTTTAGATCTCAAGGAAGCTTACCTTCATGTGCCTATAAGACTAAGTTGCAGGAAGTATCTGCGTTTTCGAGCTGGAATTTCTCATTATCAGTTCTCTGCATTGCCCTTTGGCTTATCTACTGTGCCCAGAGTATTCACAAAGGTTCTGGCTCCAGTGATAGCTTACTTCAGGCTAAAAGGAATTCAAATCTATCCTTACTTGGACGACTGCCTGATTCTGGCTCAAGAAAAGGAAGACCTTCTACAGCATTTGGAATATGTGATAGCAGTGCTAAGATGCCTAGGGTATTCTGTGAACGAAATAAAGTCCAGTCTAGTACCCTCTCAAGACATGTGCTTTCTGGGTGTGAGACTGAATACAGCAGCCCAGATGGCCTTTTAACCCCGGACAAACAAAAGAATCTTTCCAGTTACTTCCATCAACTATCTCTTCAGTCCGGGCTGACTGCAAGGACAGTCCTTCAAGCCTTAGGGTTCATGGCATCTTGTATTCTGGTGCTTCCCAATGCCAAACTGCATATGAGGAAGCTGCAATGGTATCTCAAAAATGTATGGACACAGCACTGCCAGGATTTGGACACTGTCATTCAAATAATACCTTGCATTCAAAAGGAATTTTTGTGGTGGGCTCAGGAATGTCACCTAAACAAGGGACTCTCTGTGACCCGGCCAGAGGCGAGTCAGATTCTAACGACAGATGCCTCAGACATTGCTTGGGGAGCTCATCTAAATGGAAAGTGGATACAAGACAAGTGGCCTGCCAGACTACAGCATCTACATATCAACATGAAAGAGATGTTAGCAGTCCAGTTTGCATTAATGGCTTTCAAGGAGTTACTTCTTCCAGGGCAGGTGTTGATTCTAACAGACAACACAACTGTCATGTGGTACATCAACAAACAAGGGGAACACATTCTTACCCATTGTGCAGGCAAGCAATGATTTTATGGGAGACTGCGCTCAGCTTGCAACTAACTCTTCAGGCAAGGTTTCTGCCGAGCACAGAACTCCTTAGCAGATGTGTTAAGCAGACAAATCATGGATCCCCACGAGTGGAAACTGGATCTTCATGTATTTCAAAATTGACAGTGTCATGGGGAACTCCAGACATAGATCTGTTCGCTTCTCCACTAAACCACCAGCTGCCAAAGTTTTGCACAAAGAGGTTTCATCACACAGCTTGGAAAGTGGATGCTCTTTCTTTCAGTTGGAAAAATCTTCATGTGTATGCTTTTCCACCTCTGCCTCTTCTCCCAAAGGTGCTTCTAAAGGTCAGACAAGACAAGCCAAGGATGATTTTAATAGCTCCAGATTGGCCTCGGCAGCACTGGTACCCATTACTGAGGAGTCTGGTAAGGAAGCCTCCATGGCCTTTACCCTTGATTCCACACCTGTTGTCTCAGAAGGACGGTCACCTGCTCAATGTCAAGCTTCACTCTCTTCATCTAACAGCCTGGCATATTCTGTTTTGAAAGACAGCAGGTCTCAACTTCCTCAACAAGTTTTAAATGTGATTATGGAAGCCAGAAGACCTAGTACAAGGAAAGTGTATGCAGAAAATGGAAGAGATTTTTATTTTGGACTGCAGCAAAGAATTTGGAGATTTCTGAGCCTAATTTGAGTGTGGCTCTTCAATATCTTACTGAGTTATTGGACAAAGGTTTGTCTTTCTCTTCCATTAAGATTCATGCTGCAGCAATTTCAGCTCACTATGATTGTGACCCACCATTGTTTTCGCATCCTTTGTTCAAGCAATTTCTTAGAGGGGCAAAGAATATAAGACACCCACGTAGAGCTCCTACTCCTGCTTGGGATCTCAATTTTGTGTTGGAGAAACTTACTCTACAACCTTTTGAGCCTGCGGCTACTGCTGAATTGAAATACTTGTCATGGAAGACTGCTTTTTGTTGGCCATTACTTCTGCAAGAAGGGTTTCTGAGTTGCAGGCCCTTATGGCGGTTGAGCCTTTTGATTTTTCATAAGGATAGGGTATCATTACGTACTAATCCTTCCTTTATGCCTAAGGTGGTTTCTAGTGTGGCTTTAAACCAAACTATTCATTTGCCTACTTTTTATGCAGATCCCCAAAATAAAGGGGAAAAGATTTTGCACACTTTAGATGTACACAGGCAATTGCGTTATTATTTAAGCAGGACTAAGGATTTTAGGCAGTCTCAGCAGTTGTTTGTTTCTTTTGCTTTGAGTTCAAAGGGCAAGCCTGTGTCAAAACAAACTATTTCTAGGTGGATTGGGTTTTGCATTGCATTTTGTTATTCCCATCATGGCAAGTAGATTCCAGCTGGGATTAGGCCTCATTCCACTAGGGCTACTGCCACTTCAACAGCATTTCTAAGGGGGGTGGCAACTAAGGATATTTTGGAGGCAGCTACTTGGGAGTTCAGTGCATACTTTCTCTAAGCATTATCACCTTCCTCTCTACTCTAAGTCTAGGGCTGGTTTTGCCACAGCTATTTTGCAAGGCATGTTGTCAGCTCCTGCTTCCTTATGATTTGCCAGCCTCCCTTACCTCTGCTTTGGGATTCTACCCAATAGTTAGGACTGCAGCAATGTGGAATGAAGAACATAGTACAGTTTTGTACCTACCATAAATGTAGATGTTCGAGGATCCACATTGTTGCAGTCCAATTTACCTCCCTCCTTCCCCTCTGTGTTTAGGGGTGGTTGTGTAGGTGAGGTTATATTCTGGTAATTTTGTATATATTGTACATATTTTTGGTGCAGGTATGTTTGGAGTTTTTGGTTTTGGCCTTGTCTTTTTAGGGTCTTCTGACATCTGGGGCAAGAAAAGACTGAGGATATGGCGTCGGTCATGCGCATTAGTACCCTGACGTACTGACGTCAGTCTAATGCGCCTTGACCGACGTCAGCCATATACTTTGGTATTCGGGCCGACTGGACAGCGGACTACCCAATAGTTAGGACTGCAGCAATGTGGATCCTCGAACATCTACATTTATGGTAGGTACAAAACTGTACTTTTTCAAGTAGTACATGGGTAGTAAATGCAGCCTGAATGGAGTATGAATATAGCCAGTCCTGGCTTTCTTTGCATTCCATTTTTAAATATCTCTTTATTTGTCCACCTGAATAATGACATAGGAAAAATAAGAAATATTGTTTTAAAATACCTGATACATTGGTTTTATGTTCTAAAGTTGATTTTAGCTGCATGGTCACACTTCCTCTTTCCGTGTTTACTGATATAATGGTACACATGTTAGCAGTGAAAATTGATCTTACTAGCTTTCATACTGTCATGATGAGATTCTGATTTACTATGCATGTGAATGCATTAACTGTGGTTATTAAAATGCACAGAAATTTGAGAAAGTATGAGGTGGTAAAGACTTAGAAAAGACACAATAACGCTTCCGCAAAATCAATACTTTACATTATGAAAGCTCCAGGAGGTTGATCTACTTTTCTAACTTATCCATAGCTCCTGATATTGTTAGAAACATTGCTGGTTTCCAGTTAGCAGCATAGCTCACAATATTGTTACAAACGTTGCTGGTTTTTAGTTAGCAGCAAAGCTCCTGATATTGTTAGAAACATTGCTGGTTTTTAGTTAGCAGCAAAGCTCCTGATATTGTTAGAAACATTGCTGGTTTCCAGTTAGCAGCATAGCTCACAATATTGTTACAAACGTTGCTGGTTTTTAGTTAGCAGCAAAGCTCCCGATATTGTTAGAAACGTTGCTGGTTTCTGGTTAGCAGCAAAGCTCCCGATATTGTTAGAAACATTGCTGGTTTCTAGTTAGCAGCATAGCTCCCGATATTGTTAGAAACATTGCTGGTTTCTAGTTAGCAGCATAGCTCCCGATATTGTTAGAAACATTGCTGCTTTTTAGTTAGCAGCATAGCTCCCAATATTGTTAGAAACGTTGCTGGTTTCTAGTTAGCAGCATAGCTCCCGATATTGTTAGAAGCGTTGGTGGTTTCTAGTTAGCAGCATAGCTCCCAATATTGTTAGAAACGTTGCTGGTTTCTAGTTAGCAGCATAGATCCCGATATTGTTAGAAATGTTGCTGGTTTCTAGTTAGCAGCATAGCTCCCGATATTGTTAGAAACGTTGCTGGTTTCTAGTTAGCAGCATAGCTCCCGATATTGTTAGAAACGTTGCTGGTTTCTCATTAGCAGCATACCTCCCAATATTGTTAGAAACGTTTCTGGTTTCTCGTTAGCAGCATAGCTCCCAATATTGTTAGAAACATTGCTGGTTTCTAGTTAGTAGCATAGCTCCCAATATTGTTAGAAACATTGCTGGTTTCTAGTTAGCAGCATAGCTCCTGATATTGTTAGAAACGTTGCTGGTTTCTAGTTAGCAGCATAGCTCCCGATATTGTTAGAAACGTTGCTGGTTTCTAGTTAGCAGCAAAGCTCCTGATATTGTTAGAAACATTGCTGGTTTCTAGTTAGCAGCGTAGCTCCTGATATTGTTAGAAATGTTTGCTGGTTTCTAGTTAGCAGCATAGCTCCTGATATTGTTAGAAACGTTGCTGGTTTCTAGTTAGCAGCATAGCTCCCGATATTGTTAGAAACGTTGCTGGTTTCTAGTTAGCAGCATAGCTCCCGATATTGTTAGAAATGTTGCTGGTTTCTAGTTAGCAGCATAGCTCCTGATATTGTTAGAAACGTTGCTGGTTTCTAGTTAGCAGCATAGCTCCCAATATTGTTAGAAATGTTGCTGGTTTCTAGTTAGCAGCATAGCTCCCGATATTGTTGGAAACTTTGCTGGTTTCTAGTTAGCAGCATAGCTCCCGATATTGTTAGAAACTTTGCTGGTTTCTAGTTAGCAGCATAGCTCCCGATATTGTTAGAAACATTGCTGATTTCTAGTTAGCAGCATAGCTCCCAATATTGTTAGAAACATTGCTGGTTTCTAGTTAGCAGTATTGCTTCATGTTCTGTGTGTACTATTATTAAAACTGATTGCCAGCTTAATTTCATTCAAGAAAATGCTTTTTTGTTTTTGCTTTATTTTTGGAAAAAAATATGAATTAACCTGACCTATATGAAGTAATGACAGCCAGGTCACTTATTCTCATTTCGGTTATATGGCTTAAAATCAAAAACACACTACTATTGGACTGAGTTATTTATATGAAATAATAAGCAATGTTTTTCTATACAAGGATAATACACGAGTAACTTAACAGTGACAGAGGCAGTTTTCATAGTGATTATTTATTTAGTTTTATTTGTCTTTGTTGACTAGTAAAGTGTGACTACACAAAGCCCATTGTTGGCGAAGGCCTGAGGAGAAAAGCATCAGTAGATACGTTTAAGATACATAAGAAAGATACATTACACAGATAGTTTTAAGACATCCAGATATAAATAAGTAATTGATCTGTGGTGACTCTACTTCACCTGTAGTGACTGTGTACATGATGTTAAATTCCAAATATAAAAAAAAAATTAATATGCAAACAATTCATGTGCAAGATATGTGACAAGCAGACATTAGATTTGTCTGGAGATTAGACTTGACTATTAGAATAAATAAGACATGGATAAGGATAAGCTGGGATACAGTGCGGATGATAGGAAGAGATAGAATTGAGGTAAGGAGTGTGAAACATAAATGTCCACATATTACATCTTGATAAATCTCCTAAATATTCTGATAACGAAAAGGATGCCACTTCTTTCCTTTTTTTCCACTTGTACTGATATTCCCTTGATATTGCCATACAGCTATGAAATATTATAGTTATGGGGGGGTCTGAGTCTTTTAGTTCTCCTGATCAAAGCCCCTTGAAATAATTATGGATTATTTTAGTTGCATTAATACTGTTGTATCGCATAACCCTAATATCTTTTACCGTATCTATTTATAACAGCTCCAGTTTACTCTAAGCTATTTTAAGAATGTATTTATTGATTTAAAGATTTACATTTTTTCCCTTCAGCAATCTGTGTTGCTGTTTTCTGTCTTCCACTCTTAACATTTGTTTTGCGTGACTTAAGTTCCTTTTGCTTATGTATTTTAGATGTTTGTCTTGAGAATTAGTCCCCAATAATTAAATAAATCTAGGTTAATATTTAAAGTTAAGGACAATTATAAATCCTTCTTTAGCTCTTATGGAACTAGTGAACAACACCCGACATTGCTTGGAATTAATTCAAAATGGCACTTCCCAAAAGATATTGCCAATATGATAGCAAACAAATTCAGGGCTAATTTTACCCCCCAGGACTTCTGTTCAAAGGGCACACATTTCTGAATCTCTTATACCCCCCCCATTATCATAAAGGAACATGTCCTGAAAGTGTTATCTAAGATCAGAAATGCTTCTTTCATAAGTGCTGATTAAATACCTAGATGTTTAATAGATAGTTGTAAGCATACCGTTGTGGAGCCGATACTTAAACTCATTAAGCTACGTTGCCCTTGTCCCTGAACTTTGATGTACCACAGTGGGAATAAATAATCTTATGTAAGGATGGCCGTACCAACTACTCCAGGAAGTATAGACCCATTAGCCTGATAAACTTCATCTGCAAAGCCATGATATATATTATATCTGACCTCATAAACTATAATATCAAAAAGTCTTACTAGGCTTGATTCTCAGCAGTTTAGCTTTACCAAAAGAATGCCTCATGACTCTAGTTAACATCTTTATAAGGGTTACACAGGCTGTTAACAGTGGTTATGCTGTTCATACAGAGTACTTTGACCTGGCCAAGGCTTTTGACACTAAACCCCATGCAGCCATTATAAGTAAGCTAAATGCTTTATAAGATAGATCCTGTCTACCCAGTAGGATGGATAGCAAATTGCCTAAAAGACAGAACCCACACAGTTCTAGAGGCAGGTGCATCATCGGAAAGTATGAAGGTTATCAGCAGGGCCACACATGACTCAGGTGCGGGTTCCCTTCTTTTCAGCATTTACTTCTCTGATCTTGAAACTGGTAACCATGACCACTGGATAGCTAAGTTTGCAGATGACCGCACTCTAGATGCTATTGTCATATCCCCTATGATATCCAAGCCTTCAGAAACAACTCACACTCATAAATATCTTGTTTACTGAAAATGGGCTCAAACAAAATGCAAAAAAATGCAGTACCATTACATTTGCTAGAAAACACCTTTCCACAGTATACATTGTAGACAATATCCATCTACAAAATGAAAATGTAGTTGCAGACATTTAAACATGGATAAGTAAGTGTCTCTCCCTGAATCACAGACCGACAATAGTATTCAGAAAATCTTTCTACTTAACTCAGCTAATTGCCAAGGGTATATAATTCACATGTAAAGAAGTCATGATTCCCTTATATTAAGCACCATTTTGACCAATTATTGAGTGCAGCACACCCTTCAGAAGGTACCTTACTAGACATATCAAACAACTAGAAAGACCCCAGAGAGTCCTAACTAAGAAGATCATGGGCTTATAGAACTTGAGCTACCAAGAGAGGCTGTAATTTTACTCAGAATCTTATAGATCATTGACAGGATATCTATATTCCACTTTCTCAACACTTGAGACCTTGTTACCCTGAATCTCTTGGATCTCCTCAAGTCTAATAGTTCCACAAATACCAGAGCTAGGGGCCTAGATCTTCACCTCAAGATAAATAAATCAAGATAAAGATTCAGATGTATTATTTAGTACCACCCCACCCCCCGGAACAAACTGTTCCTGCAGGTTGAGCATTGCAGTACTCTATTATCCTTTTACTGAAACTTGGATGCCAGTATGGTGGTATGCACAGATTTACACTGGGATTGACTGGATTAGCCCACCTGAAAAAAGGGCATATTGACTGAGCTTGGTTATTGCCAAGGAATAGAAGGTCAAGAGACTTATTTTCCTGTAATTTTTATGAATCCTATGAATTTCAATGTTTCTGTGTAATAGACTTCTTTTTTAAGCTAAGAACAGCCTCCATTTTCTGAGGAGAAGATTTTGAGATCATACCAGCCTGTTCCCTTAAAGGTTATATGTACAGGGCCTGCATGACTTCATCTCAGAGAATACAATTGTTCGTTGTGCGTTTAAGTAACATTTGTTGTGCTTGTTTGCTGCATATAATTTTATAACATTAGGCTATTATGAAATGATTGCAGGAGCAGTGACGGGCAACATGCTTGAATATTTCAATATTTTTAAATAAAAGACCAAGAGCTAATGTTCAGAGGCAGATGCCACTATAATGGGAAAAGGCAGCCTTGCATTAAAGGCAGTGAATATTATTTTTCTGTACTATTTACTGTCAAATTCTTACAAACAACTTTAACCTTTTCTAAGGAGTCCAAAGACAAAACCATCTTCTCTTCCCTCCCCTAGAAGAAAGATTATGTTTGCAAGGCAATATAAGCTCATAAATGTGGATAGGCAATGTATATTTCCTAAGGATGTGGAGAGGCTTTATTTCAAAAACTCCTCTCTGGTTCATGCCATTTACCCCTTCTAAATTGGTTACAGTGGTCCTTCTGTTAGTATCTCATTTGTCATCCAAACAACCTACAGAAAATGGACATTAAGGTATTTACCTCATAGACACACAGTACAAGGTTTAATTCTCATCACTGAAAGGAAATTGGCAAGGCTTAAAATTGCCTGCAAGAGTGGCTAGCCTAGATCTTACCTATGAAACTGATGCAGTGAATTATTCAGAATTGCAAAAGCAATTTTTTTCACATATAAAGGGAAAATTGATCATTTCCAGATTCTGACTATCAAACAGTTGAAAAGTTGAAACAGTTTTCGTAGGTTTTGAGATGATCTAAATATCTACTTTTAAGATGAATACCTCAAATTATTTTACTTTCACTGTAAGAAAAAGTTTACTTAATGACTGAATGAACATCTGCATAATGACCAAAGTCCTGAAAAGTTTTGAAAGATTATTAAGATTATCAAAACTTAGGTAATAGATAGTTCATAGCTTGGTTCAAGTGGCAGTCTTTTACTGATTTTTGTTTCATAAATAACTAAAAACTGATAAGCAATTCAAAATAATTCACTGCATCAGCTTCATAGGTAAGTACTAGGCTAGCTGCTCAGCTGCTCTTGTAAACCGTTTTAAGTCTAGCCAGTTTACCTTTCAATGGTGAGAATTAAACCTTGTACCTTGTGTCCGAGAGGTAAACAACTTAACCATTATGTCAAACTCCAGAGGTTGTTTTACTGGGCTTCCCTGGGCATCATTCAAAGATATAGGTGTCAACTTCCATCATGGTATGATGTCCCAGTCTTTACAAAAAAAATGGAGAAATGGTAGATTATTTTATATTTTGAGTGATTTTTGTTTTCCATCTTTTAATTAAAGAGAAATTAAGCAATGCCAGTGAATAAAACATGATGTAACATTAATTCTTACAACACAGGAATTTCTGCCTCTCAGTGATGTGAACATTTTGTGGTGCAATGCATAATTTAACTAAATTATTTCAGACGTGTTTTAATCAAAATTATGACTAGAGGACAGTGTAGCCAAAGTCTCCATTAATTTTGATATTCTTAAGAATTTTAAATAGCAGTCAAAGCTCTGGGATCCCCAACTCTATTCAGATTTAAATTCTTACAAAAATAAAAACACAGGGATGAGAAATAACTGAGGGTAGATTTTAACTGCAGCTACATGGAGTTGTTCTTATCTAGTAGGTATATTATTGACTGCATCTTCAACTGGTAATCAAGTAAATTATGTGATATATGCCTTTGCTATAACTGCATTTTTTTTTGTTTTGGTAACATATAAATATCAGAGTTTCAAACTGAGTCATTGCTACATCTTTAATATACATATTAAAGATTTGCCGTTGTGTGTGTGTGCGCGTGGGTGTGTGTGCGTGTGTGTGCATGTGTGTGTGTGTGTGTGTGTGTGTGTGTGTGTGTGTGTGTGTGTGTGTGTGTGTGTGTATGAGACAGATAGGTGGATAATGGATATTTATTCCTCTTAAATGACATGAAGGATTGAACAATTGGTAAAGGCTTTACCTTGCTTTTGTTGAAGACTTCCTCTGTTTTTCTTTTTCCCTTATTATTATGCTATTTTTCTAAATGTTTTATTAGATTTTCCATGAAAATAAGAGACAACAAAATGAGAAATGTATTTTCATTCTAAGACAAAATATAAACTTAGAAAGTGAAAATTATTTACAGCATATACATAGGCCTGAAAAAGAACTATAGATTACAAGTTAAATAAACAAGTTCTTAGTGTATGTATCAGTTCAGAAAGAGTCATGGTCCATTTGTAGAGTCTCAGTAAGTGATAGGACTTTAATATATATATATATATATATATATATATATATATATATATATATATATATATATATATATATATATATATATATATATATATATATCCTTTTTATTGAAACTCACACACATGGCTACTGAGGCATGCTTAAACTTGGTCCATCCTCATTACAAATAATCAAGAAACCACTTATACAGACTAACATTATGCAGAAATGAACCCAACATGGGGCAAAGAAGGCAGCTGCCTCAGTACAAGATGTTAAGAGGTGTGATCAGCAACTCCCAGATGTGTTGGAGTGCAGAGCCGGTATTGCTTTATGAAGCAGCAAAACTAGTGCAGCTTCATAAAAGAATGTAGATACTGAATCTATGGCCATGGCTGGTGTGTAGTGATTTTTTTTTTTAAAGCAGCAAACTGTTTGCTACATTAGTAACTACTTCTCATCTCCATACCTCTCAATCTCTTAGTGCAAGAAATCTGGACAAAGCCTAATAGAATGGGGGGGGGGGGGCAAAGGCCCAAAAATAGGGACAATTTTTAAATATTGCTCTTATAAACTTAGAAAGTTGCTAGACTAACAGGGTTTGTGTTAACATACATTTTCTGAAGGATTTGTAGTCTGAAACTCAAATATATGTCATTATTTAGTGATTTCAATCCTCAGATCATCCCAGTGATTTGCTAGAAAACCAGAAACTTAATGAGGACTAGAGCAAATTATGAGGGAGAAATCTGTACATTCTGTGAAAATCTGGACAGTTGAGAGATATGCTCATCTCATATACAACTTCTCATAAAAGTAGCTGAACTCCTCCCGTTTCTCCTAAATGGTATTCTTACTGTCCTTCATGTACATTCCTGCAACCCAAGCATTCTTCTTCCTATTTCCCATGTCTCCCTTCTCCTCTGTCTGCACATGCTCTCCCTTCTCCTCTGTCTGCACATGCTCATCCAGTAACTCCTCCTACTTCTTCCTTTTCCATCTCCCTTATCTTTTTTTACTTAAGCCATTTACTTCTCTATGAATTTTTCTTCCTCCTGATTGATATCTATCTGGTCCTACCTCATTCGCATCTCCAGCCTCTTTATCTTAAACTGCCTCCACATGTTCCGCCATCTTGTAAACCTTATTTTTTCCACCCTCCAGACTGATTAATTCTATCCCATCCCCTTATCCCTGCTTTTCCCTTTTCTGGTTATTCCTTTGGAACAGTGTGCTAGCCTTTTTCTCCAGCTCCTTTACCTGATCTGGCCTTTTCTACCTACTTGGATTCTACCTGTGCCTTTCTAATCCTTCCTGTCTCCTTTCCACACTACAGTCACTAACAAGTAGTCTGACACAGCTCTTTCATATATGGTTTCACTTTACAATCCTGAAATACTTAAATTTCGAAATTCAGTATCTCAAGACTGTAAAGCTGAAAACTTAAAAACCCGAAACTCCAAAAGCGCGAAATTCAAAATCACAACTGCCCACATAAACACTCCACACACAAACAAGCACACATGCACCTTCCTCCCTATACTACAAATCAACACAAACACAAAAAAACACACTCACGCCCCCCCCACACCCCCGCTACTTATATATACTAACTCCGAGGTTGCACTAAAACACAAACACACAAAAACCATCACTACACATTTTACACTCCCCTTGCACAAACACACATATACATACAAATACCACCACTCTCAACACTTACACACTCACAATATTACCTCCCTACCCTAACCCACACCTCAAAACTCCAAACACACTCACACACACTAAAATCCTTACCCAAAACCCCTAGTAAAACATCGCTTACCTGAATCCCCAGCTACATCCGCATACCAGACTGCACAACATGAATACAGAAAATCCCAGATCACGTACAGGCCTCCACAACCGCAGATTTGACATTTCCGCATTTGGCATTTCTGCATTCGGCATTCTGCACTTTCATGCAAGTGCAGTTTCGACACTCCATTCTCGAGCTACTGAAGTTTGATATTTCAGTAGTTTGAGATTCTGAAATGAAACAGTATATATATATATATATCTCTATATATATATATATTTTTTTTTCAAAACAGGCCCACCAAATCACTGAAAGTTCAAATCACTGAAAACTCATTTCACTGAACCATATTTCACTGAATGTAAGTACTGTTGGGCAAATAAAATATATATGCCTTTTTCTCCACTGTAGTGTGATCCTGGAGTTAGTATATATTGTTCGGGGAGTGTGGGGGGCATAGTCCCCCCTTATTTTGGTTATATATTGTTAGCTTTCAGTGAAATGAGAGTCATAAATATAAAAGCTAAGAAGGTGGGGGGCTATGTCTCCCACACCCCCCTAACTATATGTACTAACTCCAGGATTGCACTACAGTGGGGAAAAGGGCATATATATTTTATTTGCCCAACAGTGCTTACATTCAGTGAAATGTGATTCAGTGAAATTAGTTTTCAGTGATTTGAGCTTTCAGTGATTTTTTGAGGGTGAATTGAAATTCAGTGAAATGAGTTTTCGGTGAATCGAAGTAGACCCATATATATATATATATATATATATATATATATATATGCGCACAAATTTTTGCCATCTACCAAAATCCTATCTAAATTACTTACCTGCATACCATCCTGCCTCCTGAAATGAAACTGGCTCGCATTCTTCCAACTTCTCTACCACTCCTGTTCTCATGTGTATACTTAGATGCTTCTTACTTTTCACTCTGAGGTCCACCGTCCCAAATAATGCAGCCAACCTTGGTTCCATCATTCTGTTAAAGATGCCTGTCCACATCAGCCTCTGTTCTGTCCTTTACACTTATTCTGTTACCTTAATCACAACTCATCATTACTTAGTTTTCATCCCTATTAGGGCTAAAAGTGTCTATAACAATTGTCCTTGGCAGGACAATCTTTTCACCCACTGGGCTGGTGTCCATGTCAGGGACCCCAGTTCTGGTCACATAAATGGAAAGGCTTGCCTCAGTTTTAAGAATCCTGAGGGTCACTAACGGTCCTTTTTCCTATTACTGCTCATCTTCTTGTTGCGTTTTCTTCTCCGATAAAATGACAGCATGTCCCCCCAGCTGTTCCCCGTTATCCCTTCCCTTTCTCCTCTTCCTGCACATATCTCCTAGCCAGAGAACATACAAAGGACAAAACAGTCACATAGTGAAACACCCCCCCCATATGAAGTCCAGCACTACTGGATTAGACTTACCATGCATAGCTTGTCTTGCAGAGGTAGAACCTGGCCTGCTTGTTATAAACCAGCTGGAGATCTTTGGAGTTTTCTCCATCTGCCAATGTTTGGATCTGTTTGGGTCTCATTTCTCCCCTTCTCCACTTCTGATAAACCTTAGGTCACCTCTTCCTTCTGTTTCATATTACACTGCTCTTCTGCAAGGTCTTCCTCTCTGAATTCACTTCTGCAAGTCCACTGGGACCATCTTTTCATTGCTTTCTGTGATTTTTAGGGGTAGAACTTTCTGTACACACTTCATAGGTGTTTACTAGACTAACAACCACAAGGCCTTTTTAAGCCTAGTCATGCATCCCAAATCTCTGACAAGTTCTGACACCCTTGATAAGTGTATGTATGGGCCTAGGAGATGAACCATTTACAGGTTACCTGTTTGCATTAGAGGCATAGATGCCAAACCAAGGATGAATTTCTGTTTTCCCATCCAGTTGTCCAAGTTGCACTTGAATTGTGTTAGGGAGGAACTCTGCTTCACATGGATGGGGAGCCTCTTCCATAGACGGGGTAGTCTCTGTGATACATACCTATCTCTCCAGCATCTCCTCTTTATATCACAGGCAAGATTTAAGTCTTTAGAATGGGTAATTCTGGTACTCTTTGTTTTTTGATATGCAGGAGGACCATTAGAGTGGGGTCTGACAATGCCCTGTATGCCAGGCATAGATCTCCCCTCAAAAGGCTGTAGGAGAGAGAGTACAGGGGCAGGGCCTTGAGGCGGTCTGCATAGGACATATTACTTATGCCCTGTATTCTTTTAGTGAGGAACCTCTGTGGATGTTCCAGTTGTTGGATATGCCTCATTAGGTACATACCAAAGGGTGCACTGTACTCAGTGATAGGTCTGATGAATGCCGACTACAGCAGAATGATGACTTCCTTGGACTTAGATGCCATACCTTTGTTTATAAGTTGCACATCATAGAATGATTTCCTCACCACTGTAGACACGTGATGATCAAAGGCTAGATTACTATCTATGTGTGTTCCTAAGTCCCTAACTACTACTTCCTCCCTTCCTGTTATGTCCTTCTTTTTCACATGTGGGGGTACTTTATAATTCCTTACTTTGCCATTTATCACAGGGTACAGGCCTTAAATCGTGCACCATTCCCAATTTAAGCCATCAGTTCATGGGCTATGGGGCCTAAATCCATACTACATATGCTGCCATCAATCAGATTACTAA
Organism: Protopterus annectens; assembly: GCF_019279795.1. Classification (NCBI taxonomy): domain Eukaryota; kingdom Metazoa; phylum Chordata; order Ceratodontiformes; family Protopteridae; genus Protopterus; species Protopterus annectens. Next base: position 53,877,943 of record NC_056745.1, read on the forward strand.
TCTTATAGCAATATCTCAGTTACTAGCCAGTCTTCCAATGAGCCAACCAACACTTAAATATATTAAAATCCAAGAAAGCATGCAACATCTGATATACAGAGTTTTTTCAAAAATATTTCTCTGAAGCAATAACTGCTTCAGTAAGTACCCTCATGAGTCCAGCAGCAGTAAAAATATAAAATTCTTCTAAACGTGTAGATTAGCTAGACATTTCCTTGCACCTAGTTACTCAGAATCGACAGTTTATTTATTTTAACCACCCATAGCTCATATATGAGGACTGATAAAGTGCTAATAACGTGGGATTACCTTATGCCACACATGACTTCATCATATGTATGGATACCTTATATTATTTTCTGAGCAAATGCCACTTATTCTGAAACACTTTCACCCAAAATATATATGGATTGACTGGAGGACTTTACAAAAGATTATGTCAAACAATGCAGATAGAAAGTATAGCCTCGTTATTCTGAGGAATTCTTTAAACATTATGTTACAAAGTTACCTAGACAATTGCAGATGAAAGAAAATTAGCTTCATCTTCTAAAAGCAATGTTTGAAAGAAGAATAAATGATGTTGATAAACTGATGAAATATGCTTTAACTAAAATCAAAGCTGTCTTGTACAGGCCCACTGACATTAAACTTAGCTGTTTTAGATGCAGTTTAAATGAGAAGCCTGGGTAACTAGATTACCTGTCCTACAATGCAGACGGAAACATTTACAAAATTAATATTAAAATGAAGAATTCAACAACATCCAAATGGCAAGTGTATTGTGAATGGTACCAGAGCTTTTGTTTCATGTTAAAAAATCTTGGGTAGAATTCATCAAGTGCTTTTGGAAATAACCCCTTTATATCATTTTATAAGCTAACATATAATAATAAACAGTTAAATTCAAAACAAATAAATAAATCAAATGTCATATTATAGTCTCTTTTTAATTAAAGAGTGTTGAACTAGATTGCCTGTGATTTGAGCTTTTCTAGGCACTGGCATAACATTTTTGTTCTATTGTTGTGTCAGAGTGTGAGGGCGGCCACGGTGGTGCAGTGGTTAGCATTGTTGCCTTACAGCAAGAGGTTCTCCGTTTCGATCCTTGGCTGGGGTGCCATCTGCATGTCCTCCCTGTGGTCGAGTGGGTTTCCTCCTGGTGCTCCGGTTTCCTCCCACATCCCAAAGACATGCTGCAGGTGGATTGGACACTCTAAATTGGCCCTAGGTGTGAGTGCGTGTGTGTGTGTGTGCCTTCTGTGGAAGGTTGGGCGCCGGGCTGGCAACTCGACACTGTAAAACTCCACTGCCAGTCATGAGCGGACAGGTGATCTGCTGTGGTGACCCCTAACCGGGAAAAAGCCGAAAGAAGAAGAAGAAGTTGTGTCAGAGTGTGAATACGTTTTTTAACGTTTGATGAACTGTTGAATGTTTTTAAGGAGACCATGCAACAAGTATCGGGAAAACAGGGAAAAGGGCCACTTTTTTCATCCCAAATTCTATTATTGTTTCTCAGAATAGACAATAAATAATTTTTTGCATTCATTAAATGAAGAGAATTATTTTTAAAAGATCTAACAACAGACTGTCAAATGTGATTTCACTCTGGAGAATCCAATCCTAACAAATATAAAATATTTACTTAACAGAGAAAATAAAGAAAGAAGATAGTCCTTGTTAATATTAGGAACAGACGCACATTTTGTCATTTTATATTGGTAATTCAACAAATGCACAATGTTTAACCTTAACTTCTCACCATCTTTAGCAAATTGTATTACTAATGTATATCAAGATTCCAACATCCAGATGAAGGCAGTAGATTAATTTATAATCTTAAAAGTTAACTTGTAGAATTATACATGGATTTATATTGACCACTCCATTAATTCTGAACATTTCCTGGTAACATTAATAACTCATTGAAGCATTTCAGAGAGTAAGAGCTTTTATTTAGTAATAAGGTCATAAATTTATTTTTAATGAGTTACTTAATTTAACTGTGTACAAGAGATCATATATTAATGTAACTATCTTCAATAAATAATTGCCTCCATTAATAATAGTAATGGAAAGTGTTGTTATCTGTGGTGGTAATAATTTAATTTTAATATAAACTGATCCAATTGCCGAGAGAGAGATCATCTTTGCTTGATTCTGCTGAAAATCATATTCATACATAAATGTATGTACTGACTGATAAACTAGGAGAGGTTATTGGTCTGCCTATCTTAAGACAAAGATTCTGTATCCGGCAAATTAATATTATTTGGGACAATAAACTAAAACAAAATCCCAATTTGATAGATCACTGCTGATTTATAACTGTGAACAAATATTATGAGAAAACATTTTCAAATCTTGCAATAAGCTTACCTCCTTCAATATTTCATTACCTTATTCAGAAAGTACAACTTACTTTGCACTGTATTGTCAAAATGGCAAAGTCATGATGACCTTCCCCTGAAATTCTACCGAAATAGTGCTGACACCTTCACATTTAGAATTAACCAATGTTTGGCTTAGAACAGAGTGTCATCTGCATGGATCAAAGCAAAATAGTGACTCTGTACAGTGAAGAACAAGATAGCAATCTCTCTATGACATTAGGTTGTTGGGCAATTATTCTAAATCCACTTGATAAAATCCTAGAGTGGGAGAGAGAGGGGGGGGGGATGGCGAGAGAAAGAGATTCGTATTAAAACAGATTAATAATCTCGACAGGAATAGCAGTATAATGACATATATTTAGTCATATTAAAACAGATTAATAATCTCGACAGGAATAACAGTATAATGACATATATTTCATCGTATTAAAACAGATTAATAATCTTGACAGGAATAACAGTATAATGACATATATTTAGTCGTATTAAAACAGATTAATAATCTCGACAGGAATAACAGTATAATGACATATATTTAGCAGTGTTTCCAACTAGATACTGCCTTGCCGTCTGTAGCTGAGTATTATATATCTTCTTTACACAGAAATCTGACGATTGTATAGGCATTTCTTTACTTATCAAAAGCCTTTGATGTTACTGTTATTTATTCATAAGTTTATCCATTCATACAAGGCATACATATGTATCATATGTCTTGATTTGTTAATTACCCGAAGGAATGCAGGCAAGTAATTAGCTGATAGCTGACCTATCCTTACCTAAACCTTATATCTGGCATCCATCATTGTCATCCTCCCCTTCCCTTTTGTCACTGTGCACAAAACAACACCAAGGTACCACCTATATCTGTCCATGTTTTACTCAGTGCAGACTACCCATCCTACTCTCTTCTCTCCTGGCAGCAGGTACGCAGCCATACTGAAAGTGAAAATATGCCTGGATAACCTTCAAAAGTGTTTGGAGATATTCCAACTATTTCAGTGCAGGAAAATACATGTCTACATATGGATATGAAGGTTTAAAATATTCATAAATATCAGTTCATCACCAAATCTTGTTGTTGGTTTAGTCTCTCTCCTATCACTCATTGCACCTATACCATCAAGTGCATAAGTGTTTTAATGTTTTCTAAGATTCAGGCTTATTTCTTTGGTAATACTACTGCTATTCCCAGAGCTATCACACAGATGCTTGAAATAATAATAAAACTCTTTAAATTATTATATTTAATATTAACTGGATCTTTAATTTTCATTTTCTTCTTAAAATTCATTATCCCTTTTCTGATTTGTCTGTGCACAGCCTGAAGTCACCTAGATTGTTTGAATTCATTTTTCCACTTTTGTAACACTTTTTTATTAATTAATTTCTTAAGGTTTGTGTTTATGTTGAATCTAGATTGTGATCTGTCATGCTAGTGGGGAGTTTTGGGAATATGTAGTTTTCTTAATTTTTATTTTTTCATTGCAGAATACTCTGGAAACTGGATATATCCTTGATATACTTTTCAAGGGTACAGACCTCTTGTTTAGGGTGTGTGATAATTCTGGAAATATTGTCTCTATGCAGTACAAGAGATCTCGAATTGACCTTGCACCATTATGTCTTACCATACATACTGTTTGATGTTCTAATTTTAAGAGAGATTTATAAAACTTTTGTAACTATTAGGGATTATATTGGAGAAGGAGACAGAAAACACACAGAGCAAATCTGACCATTAATTGACAAACACCCAGCAGACTTGCAGATGATAGCATTTAACTCATTACAGCCGAGTGCACCTCCAGGCGTTTCTGCACTTACCTCCTACTGCGCCTCTAGGTGTCAAATATTGCTTGTTCATATTTACATGAATAATTCCAAAACCCTGCTACATGTTATCAGAATATTTTATCTTGAAGCATACATGATGGCAAACACAATTGTGTTGATATTTGACCTCTGTAAATGAGTATTTGTTGGAAGTGTAAGGTGATAAGTCCATCTTTTTAAAATCTCAAGCAGTGCCTGCACCTACTGGGAGCTAAAGGTAGACACTCAAAAGAGCTGTACTGGAGGGAATCAGTAAAGGAGCATTTCATCCAGGTAAGGGGGACTGCCCCATCCCCAACTTTAACACACTTACTGCATAGTTATACAACTGCACTAAGAAGAGAAAAAAACTTGCAAGGCTTAAAAAGAACGTGTGCATACTGCAATCTTACACTACAGTAAACAAAAATCTGCAGGGATTGTCATATACAAAGAGATGAGAGAATGGCAGAACTAAAGTTGACTGGAGAGTCTTCATCAGACAGTAGATATTCCTGCTGTTAGCAGATGAAGGTTAAAATAAAGCAGTACAATCACAAAAGGATATGTTCCGGACTGTGACAACTAACAGAGTTGTCCTAGTAGGTTTAAGTACTGAGTGACATAAAAGGAAAGTCATACATTAAGGACCTGGAATATTTGTTTTGTGGACACTTTTTAGCATAGTGGTATGTTGTGGTCTGTTGGCGCATGTTTAATTCTTTGTATAAGATAAAATGGGCTATGTTGATTCCCATACCTTGTTCTGAAACCACCTTTGAAGTATGAGGAGGTGCCTCTTCATCTTCAGTATCGGTGCATCAGTTCTGGCAAATCTGTAGTCTATTAGCAAAGTTAGCAATTTTAAATTTCTACATAAACTCCAGCTTGGTCTTATCTACCAGAAGTTCTTGTTTAAGTGTTTTGCTTCACCTTGTCCCCTGTGAATGCTTTCTCTGTTTTCCATATGTGTTTTAGGGTTTTGCAGATCTATGCTAGGATCCTTATACTATGAGTCAGGACTTACTCTTAAGTCACTTGTGTTGCTTTGTAATAGGAACTCCTACTCCACAACCTTCTCATCAAATTCTTTGCATTATAATGAAAGATAGTCAGTGCCTGCCTAGTCTGTGAGAACTAAACACTATACTAGGTAGCTCACAGCACATAGACCAAGACTGGATAAAGGACAGAAAATGCCAAAAAAAAAAGTTGGCTTAAAGTAACTCCACTAAAACCCATAGATAACCATACTTAATAAGCACAAGCTGTCACATGTACAACTGCTTCATCAGGTATTTAAAGGCTGCTTTTTGTATTAGTTTATGAGAACTGGGATACAATACTCCACTCCTTTGATCTAAATAGTCTTTTTCCTCAGACAGAATTTTCTTTTCAGTGACAAAGGAACTTCCAATTATCATTTTTACTGAATGGGTAGGTGCAATTATATCACTTGTATGATACTAATTTAAAGTAGTTTTATTTTTAAAGTAGGGTGATACTAATGTATTTGGAGAGAAATAGCATTGGGTGGAGTTGTATTATTTTAGAAGAATGATCTAGTTCTGTAATAAAATGCACTAGGCTTCATCCCCTTTCTCTACTAAACTGATATTGTGGCAAAGTTTTACCAAAGAAAACATTCATTTCTAAAGTTAATGTATTAAGTATAACATACTCCTAGGTAATGTCCACTATTTCAAGCTGTTATTAAATTACACAGAATTAGGTAAAATACTTAAAAACTGTCCATATATTGATTAATTTGCAAGAATATGCCTGTCATGTTACTCCTATTATGAAATTATTACAATGCCTGGTAGTCCAGTTTAGGATCATTTATAAGACTATACTATATGTATATGATACTCTACATTTCCCTAGGCCTTCTAGGAATGTTTGAGTTGCCACAAGGACTTGCTATAAACATCAGTATTTTTCTTAACATCTGAAGGTCATACAGCCTTTTTAATCGAGTCAAGTCCTACCATTTGGAGGTCTCTGTTCATCTCCTGAAAGGACTTCCAGTAATAAAAATCCATTTAAGAAAGATTTCAGAACCGGTCTCTCTAAACATTTTTCTTAGCAACATAATTATAAATAGAAAATCTTTCCTTTTGAATGCCAGATAGAAGTACTTAATGTTGTGACATCTCCACTTTCTGTAAATGGGGAGATATAAATGGCATTATAGGACAAAAGAACTTCAGTTAACTGGTTAACTGGTTTGTTGGATATGAAAACTAGTCATGCAGTTATTCCTCAGGACTAATAGTCACACCGGCAGCACTATGTTAGAAAAGTGCTTTGAGAAACAAAACAGATAGGCTTAATAGCAACTTGCAAAATCAGCTCTCGGGTAACAGTTCTTCAAGAAGTCAAAGCACAAGTCTCTCTCTTTCTCTCTCTCTCTCTCCCCCACACTCGGTTTCTCTTCCTAGGTCTCATACCAGTGGATGGGTGCATTTGTACTTTCAAAATAAAGAAGATAACACAAAGATTCACCCTGGAGTAGTAACAACAACAGTACCAGTAGTAGAATATCAGTAAGAAGAATAAAACAAACCTGCTGTTTTGTTTTCTGTCTTAAGAAATCTTGGCCTTGTTTTTGTTCTGTGTGAGAGACAGACGCTTTCACATTTCACATGTTTTTTCACTGGTTAATTTGAATTATGTTCTGAGTGATACTTAAATGCAAAATAAAATTATGGATCTTTGTCTTTCTCTGAAAGATTTAAAGCCTACATAAAGTAAAGCAGTGCTGGTGATTCCCTGCTAGGTGAGGAAAGTAAACCTATATTTTTTGTCTTTGACTGATAGAACTGCTTCCTGCCTTACCTCCTCCATTTTGTTTTCTGTTATAAGAAATATTGGCCTAGTGTTTTTGTTCTGTGTGAGAGACAGGCACTTAAAGTATCCAGGCTTCACATTTCAGATGTTTTTTTTTTTTTTTTTTACGTTTGACATGTTTTTTCCATTGGTTAATTTGAATTGTGTTCTGAGTGATACTTAAATACAAATTGAAATTCTGGGTCTTTGTCTGAAAGATTTCAAGTCTGCATAAAGTAAAGGACTGCTGGTGATTCTCTGCTGGGGTTTCCCACTCACCCTCCTGTTTGTTGAACTTCTTTTTAAACCTGGTGATTTTAAGCTTTCCACCTCTACTGTAAATTGAGCTTAATAATTGCCTCCCTTTCTATACTGCTGCTGATATCATGAATTATTTATTTGAATTATTCATTTGCCTTTCCTTGTGCTTATATTGAAAAAGTGAATTTTTCCTCTAATTGTCTGTCCTACTGATTTACTTTATCTGAATTCATTATCTAGCTAGTTGGATAAAGTAGTGTATGTTTACACTCTAGCAAGTACTTGTTTTTCATCAGGGTCAGTGGATTTTCCATCTAGTACACTGAAAGGTAGCCTGGTCTGTCTAGGTTGGGGAAACACTTGAGATTTCTGCATGTAGTTTCATTGGCTGGAGGGCTCATTAGTCAGCTTATCTTGTTTTTAATGCCTTTATAAATTCTGTAAAACTGAGTGGCTCTTGGCTCATTTATACAAAGCGAAGTACTTCTATTGAATAATCACACTTTTATGAGCTGTTTAAAGTTCACTGCTGTATCCATATCTTTAAGTTTGTTTGTGGTAGTAATTCACTCCAGACACTCCTTTACTGTGCTTTTACATTAGGAGAACTCTGATTGTTCTTCGAGTGGCTGTAGGTGTGTACCTGGTCTATCTGAGCTGGGAAATACACAAAAGAGCTCTTAGTATTTTTTTGCACTTCTCTTGTATACTGTGATCGTACTTCAGTGGTTTATAAAAAAACAGCTGTACTGTCTGCTGCTGCTTTGTACTGTATTACATTGTATCTGTTAGTTGCAGGGCTGTTGTAAGAAATTTGTGTGTTCTTTTCACACTTGGGCTCCAAACCAGCTATTCTACATTAAGAAGGTGTTTCTCTGCACCCATGTGGCAGACGTGTGCTGATCTAACCTGTCTGAGTTGGGGATTGCTGGTGAAAGTCTTATTGTGTACTTTCTGAATTGGCAGTTTGCTTAAAACTTGTTTCTCTTTCCTAGTATTTAAGCCTTGTGTTAGCATGGTGCTGCTCTTTGCTCAGCAGCATATAACAGTGCCCTGTATAAACGCAAAATCTAGAAGCTCAGTTTCTCCCTAAACAGCTGTCAGTGAAAGCCTTTCAAGCTTCTCTGCTGCTCTAGGAGCAACTCATTTGGGCATTGAGCAGTGTTGCCTTATTCTTTAACCTTAGCCTACACAAAGTATAGGTCCCTCTTGTAGTCTCAGTGCTACTAGTACAGTCCTGTCAAATTAACTAATTCTCTTCCCTAATAAAACATACAGTAAGAACCTGCTATCATGGATGGGCAGTTTCCATTATCTTGGTCAACCCGATAGACATGGGCATCTTGAGGCAATGTATCAATTGTCTCATGTATACTGCCAACCACTTACTCCTGAAACAAATAATTTATGTGAGAGGTGTAGGTACACCATGAAATTGGAGGCAAGACTCTCACATAAGAACAAATTGAATGCCAAACAGGTTGTCAGCATACACACACACACACACACACACACACACACACACACACACACATACACACACACTTCCCACTCTAAATAACAACATGACACATAAACTCACATATGAGTAGGTACTTACTTGTAACTTACCAAAAGATCACAAGCCTCCCAAACAGAAACCTATTACGCACATAACAATGCAAAAAACAAACACAACACATAATAACACACACACCAGTATCTCAACAAATAAGCTCATCAGGCGTCACACCACAAAAACTAATATACTGGTAATAGGTGACTCTATTGTGAGACACACGGATGTTCCCCTCTCCAGGCTGGATAAGGATTACGGTCAGCTGCCTGTCAGGTGCCAGGATCTGTCAAGTCACTTAAGCACTCATGTCACTCAACCACAACTACTAATATCACTCTGTCATAGTCCATGTGGGGTGAATAACTTGAGATGTACCTCACTGGACTATATGAAGAGAGACACAACTGAGCTCTCAGATTGTGTCACAGGCAGGTATTAGCCTAGCCTTAAGCAGCATTCTACCTTCTCCAAGGGTGATGTCACAATACAAACAAAAAATGATTGACTTTGACAATTGACTTAACTTCTGGTGTCAGTCCAAGAGGATCCAATATGTGTTAGCCTGGGAAGACATGGTTGACTGGCCATGCTGCTTTGTCAGAGATGGTCTTCATCTGTCTCCTCTAGGCTTTCAGATACTGGCAAAGACACTTGCCTCCCCCATAGTTCCTTTTTAAGCAATGTCAAAACAACAACATTTTCAACATAGAAAAATCCACTCAAGACAAAATCAAAGTTATGCTGCTTAATGCTAGGAGACTGAACAGGAAACTGCACTCCCTGGAAGCACTTCCCACCTTGGAAGATGCTGACATCTGTGCAGTCACTGAGACATGGTTCAAGGTCACAGAGAGCACCCCAGTTGTGCAAGGCTACAATGCCTTCCACACATTCAGACCCCAAAATGAGTATGAAAGAACCAAAGGTGTGTATCCATCTTCATTAAAGCCAAATACACATTTAGACTGGTTAAATAGTATGACTCTCTTGAGCTACTCCAGGTCCAACTAACTATAGGTAAAACACCCTACCATATCATTGCTAGCTATAGGTCCCCCACCATGAAACAAGTGAAGCACACTGCATACATGGACTTGCCAGAGTCACTCACTATACAGCCAAACACCTTGGTCATGGGAGATTTCAATTATCTTTCCATCAACTGAGCAACATAGCAACATACACAAGTGCAAACATGCTTGCCCCGAGGTTCCTGGACTTTGTCAATACAAATGTTGTGGAACAGTTAGTCTGCACCCCCACAAGGGGCTCAAATGTCCTAGACTTAATACATGCCAACATGGGAGGTTACAGCACTACCCCCTGTGTGTTTCCTTCCCTGGTAAAGTCAGACCATAAATCTGTCTCATTCAAAGTAACAGTCAGACCTGACACCCCCACAGGACCAAATAATCTGAAAATTTTCTCCAAAGCAAACTACAGCCTACTAAATGATGGTATAAAAAAAATTTCAAACCTCCTGCTAACACAGCCAACAGTGACTCCTATGGAGAGGAGTACACAAATGCACTGTATAGACTCAACAATACCTGACTGGATCAAAACCAGGTCCTCCTGAAAAAACAAGCCACCCTGGTGGACCTCAAGTATAAATAGGTTATACAACAGAAGAAGAAACTGAACTTATTCAGTAGAGGAAGAATACCCTTCACAGCTTGAACAAGCAAATCAGATATCTTGTAAAGTCCTCTAAAGCTAATTACAAAGCTAAATTAGCATTCCTAGCTAAGGACAATCATAAGGCATTCTTTAGCTATGTCCGAAATCTAAAAGGGAATGTCCAGCTATGCTCTGAACTTGTGGATGGTACCAGTCATACTGAACCTGAGGAAATTGCTAATCTGCTAGCTGACAGATTTGGCACAAATGTACCCCACTGTGCCCACCAGCCATACCCCAAAGCATACCTGACACCAATCCTCTGCCTAGTATCTCCAAAAAACAGGTCATATCCACACTCTCCGAGGCCAAAATCATGGTCTCTATGGGACCAGATAACATCCCAGGCTGCTTACTAAAAAATCTAAAACAAGACCTAGCAGAACCACTTGGCACTCTGTTTAACCACAGCCATCTGGGGTGAATGACTTGAGACATACCTCAACTTCAGCACTGGCTTTGTTCCAACAGAGTGGAGAACAGCAAGAATAATCCCTTACATAAAGGGAGCCATCAAATGATCCTGGGAACTATAGAGCCATAAGTCTAACCAATTATCTGCAAGGCCATGGAAAGAATCATCATAGGTTCATAGATTCATAGGTAGGTACTAGGCTGTCAGCCCAAGGGCCTAAGTAAGCCTAGCCAACAAAGTTCCCTGGCTTATGCCACCCAAGAAAGTTATTTTCCTGTGCTCCTGTCGAGCAGAGGCACAGAAGTGATCCCCGGGGTGTATTTCCTATTTCCCATCCACTCATCAAGATTTTTCTTGAAGAGTGCTAATGAGGAACTTTGCTTGACATAGCTGGATAGCTTGTTCCAGAGTATGGGAAGTCTCCGGGACAGGAATCTACCTCTCCAGCATGACCTGTTTATTGTGGTGACAAGGTTTAGGTCCCTAGAGCCTGTAGCATGTCCAACAGCTTTGGGTTTGCCATAGCTTTACATGTTAGGCAGAGATCTCCACAGAGTAGGCAATATGCTACAGAGTAATGCTGGAGTTTTTTGAGATGGTTAGTGTAGGGCATCTGTTTGAGGCCAGTAATCCTCTTCATGAGGTAATTCTGTGGCCTTTCCAGCTGCTGCAGATGTCTTGTGAGGTACATTCCAAAAGGGGCATTGTACTCGATAATGGGTCTAATGAGTGCCGAGTAGAGGAGAACAATTACCTCTTTTTTCCTGGATGAGAACCCTTTTGTGATGAGGTGTGCCACATAGAAGGATTTCCTGACTACTGTGGCGGTGTGATTATCAAAGGAGAGACTACTGTCCACCTGTGTCCCAAGGTCTCTTATCACATATTCAGCGTTAAGTAGACTGCCGTTTATGTGGTAGTTCATGGGTGCAGAGTTTTTACCAAAGGGGATGACAGTGCACTTTTTGGCACTGAGCTTGAGGCCATGCCTCTGACACCAGGAATCTGTCTCAGTGAGGCCCTTCTGAAGGATGTCCACATCATTTGGGGACTCGGCTATGGCTCCTAGTTTGTAGTCATCTGCGGAATTCATTAGCCAGAGGTGTTCTGTGTTAGCCTGTACTTCAGAGAAGTAGATACCAAACAGGAGAGGTCCCAGGACTGAACCCTGTGGTACTCCGCTTGTCACTGGTTTGTAGTCAAATTTGGAGTCTGCAACTTTTACAGTGTGGGTTATGTCAGTGAGCCAGTTGGCAACCCATCTTGTGACATAGGGATTTATACCTAGTTTAGTGAGTTTAGCTATAATTCCAGAATGGGGATGGTGTCAAAACACTTGGTGAGGTCAAGATAGGCTGTGTGAACCACCTTACCCTCATCCACAGCCTTGGTGACTGCATCAAAGAAGTTGATCAGGTTCAGGAGGCATGATCTGCCTTTCACAAACCCGAACTGGATGGGGTCCAGAGTCTGGAGTTTACCAATGTCTTTGTTCATGAGTTCCATGCTGATACATTCCATGGCCTTGCAGACCAGGCTCGTCAGGCTAATAGGGCGATAATTCCCAGGATCAGTGCTGGCTCCTCCTTTGTGGAGTGGGATAACTGTTGCTGTGCACCATTCAGTGGGCACAAAGCCTGATGTGAGACTATGATTGAACATGGTGCTTAGGTGAGGAGCCAGTTCATTCTGAAGTTCATGTAAAACGCAGCCTGGGATGTTGTCCAGTCCCATGGATGCTGTGTTTTTGGTTTTAGAGAGTGCAGCTTTTACCTGCATAGATGTGATTACAGGGACTCTGCATTCTTCCTGTATAGATATCGCCCCTTTAGGGGATGAGAGGGGGGTAAAGTTAGCACTGAACCTATTTGCCAGGATGTTGGCAATATCAGTTGGTTCTGTAATTTTTGTGCCGTTGTGCTGTAACTTAGAGCAGATTTGGGTTTTGCCATTGAGATTCTTGACATAGCTATAGAATGCTTTGTGATGATTTTGTTTTCATAGCAAGTTTTGGAGGATCTTATAAGGGATCTCAGCTTCTTACTGAGGCTGAGCAGGGAGCTCCTCCACTCATGGGATTTTACTCTCTTTTGCAACAGTTTCTTTCTTCTGTTGTAGAGTTTGTTTATGGCAGGAGACTACCAGATTGGCTTCCTTTTTTTGGAGGATAGCTTCATGGTTCTGTTTGGGATCGCATGATCCATGTACTCGTATAAGTGCTTATAGAGTGCATTTGTGTAGGATGCAGCAGTCATAACTGTATTGTCCATCTGCATGGGTGTCATGAAGTTAACCACTTCTGTCTTAAGAAGCATAAAGTTGGTGTTGGAGAAATTTTTTACCATGGTTTCCTTAATGGTGGGTGGGAGTGGGATTCGGATATGTAGGGTGATTAGCTTATGGTCGGATCTGAGCAATGAGGAGTTGACTTCAGGTGTGGAACACCGGTCACTCATGTTGGTAATGACTAGGTCTAGGATATTGTTGCCCCTGGTGAGGGTGTGGATAAGTTGATCCAGGGCACTGGAATTTATGAATTCCAGAAAGTGTTGAGCAAATGAGTTGGTACATGAGTAGTTTTCCCAGGTAATGGTGGGGTAGTTGAAATCACCCATTATTAGGGTGTTTGGTTGAACCCTAGTATTTTCCAGTATATCAAGAAAAGAGGAGTGGGAATCCTGGGGCATGGTGGGAGGATCTGTAGCAAGCTACAGTTTGGATTGCAGTTTTGCCCAGAGTTAGTTGCACTCAGATACATTACGCTGCTCAACTAGCCTGGAGGTGTGGATATCCTTAATGAATATGGGCACACCTCTGCCTTTGGTGTTCTGGTCCAGGTTAGATGGCCGAAAAGTGTGGTATGAGTTATAGCCTGGTAATGCAGGTTTGCTCTCTAGAGCCTTGAACCAGGTCTCAGTCACTGCACAGATATCAATGTTCTCCATTTTAAGGAGTGCCTCGAGTGAGTGCATTTTGAGATTTAGACTTCTAGGATTGAGTAGCATTACCCTCAGTTTTTGCTTGCCTGTTCCTCTTGCAGTGGTGAATTTGTCATTTGAACCTTGCCTAAAAAAGGCACTATAGGGGCGGCAAGACCCTTAGCCAGTATCCAGACTCCCAAGGGCGACAGGTGCAGGCCATCTCTGGTAAACATCATGGTCTGTTGACCATGTCATCCAAGGCAGACAGATACTGGATCCCCTTAGAATGACACCAGAAGCTTAGCCAATTGTTGAAGTCAATCATTTTGTCTTTGTACTGTGGTATCATTCTGGGCTATGGCAGGATGCTACTCAGGGCTAGGGTCATACCTGCCTGGTATGAACCTATTATCAGTTTGCCATCCATTCCTTATTTCAATATTACTAGCTTATTTTTTAATGTGACATAGGCAATTTATTCCTCAAGGGCAACAGGCACGTTATTTGTGGATGAAACAATTAAATATAAAGTTGTTTTCTAGCAGCAACCTCTTCATTAGTTATATATCTCTTTAATGTGGAATTATTTAGATGACTTTTACTTCTGCAGTGATTGTGAATATTTATTGATACTTGTGGATTTTAGAAGTTTGAGTAGACTTTTATGATGGAAATGTTCTGAATTTGACAGTTTTGTCATTATTGGTGCATCCATTTTGTTTCATTATTTACTGGAAAAATGTTCAAAACAATAAATTTAAAACACCCTCTAACAACTGTAGTGTATTATACTAGAAGTATAATTTAATACAATCAGGAAGGTGTATCAAAGAACACATGTATATTTCGTGTGCAAGGGGCCTATGATTTGAAAATAGCCCAAAGTTAATCTTTATCTGCCACTGGCCAGATGTATTTTCTTTGAATGTGGGTTTCAAGGGCAGAGAAGTTTTAATGCTAAGCTGTTTTCATTGTGAGATTGCATTGCTTTGTTTAGCAGATGTCTATTAGTGTTTGTGCTGTAAAATGTAAAATAAAACTTTGAAATCCAAATAATTGTAGAAGTAAAGCAGTATGCACATTGCAGACAGTGTTTATGGTAAATGGGATGAAATGGCCAATTAATGGGGCATTGGAATGGCTGCAGGGGGAGGGCTGTATATGGGGGAGGCCCCATTCAACCATGATTTTGTGAGGGGGAAAGGATGGCAAACTCAAAGACAGTCCCAGGTGGCACAAACTGTAGCCACTGATCAGAAGGCCATGAATAATGACTTTTGGAGGTCCTAGTAAACTATAATATTCTTTTGCTAAGATTAGAATACTGCCTACCATTAAATGCCCTACTTTTACCATAAATCCCACATAATGCAAGTCACTGAAAACAAAATCCTAAGGTCCTTAATCTTCTCCCTTCCCAGTGAACATCATTTCTACACATTTAAAAGAAAATGGATACCATTTACTACAGCGTCTGGGTCTCTAGGGCCATATTTTGGTTGTCTGTTCTTCAGTTTGCATTTGAAAGTTGATATCCCGCAATTCCATTGGAGTGGAAGGGGTTACATAATTATGTATGGGCATTTTATGTTTATCAGCGTACAGATTTGTACCTATTTTTCATGGGCCTTTGCCCAGATTTTTGATGTTTCCAGATTGAGAGGTATGCAGTGATCTGCACTACATACTGGACAGGGGTGCCTCAACCGTTACTGTGCTTAACAGCAGTGATTTACAAAGGAAAACAATGATTTGTACTACGTATTGTTCAGGGGTGCCAGTACTATTACTGTGCTTAGCAGTGATTTACAAAGGAAAACAGTGATCTGTACTACACACTGGACAGGGGTGCCTCTACCGTTACTGTGCTTAACAGCAGTGATTTACAAAGGAAAACAATGATTTGTACTACGTATTGTTCAGGGGCGCCAGTACTATTACTGTGCTTAACAGCAGTGATTTACAAAGGAAAACAGTGATCTGTACTACATACTGGACACGGGTGCCTCTGCTGTTACTGTGCTTAAAGCATTCCTTTGGCAGACTATGTTTCCTACAGCATGTTTCCTGATCATATCTGGAAGTACTTCCCATCTGTCAATTACATGTGTTTAGACCAAATATTTTAATATAAATGTGCTGTCAAACAATTGCTTTAGATCAAAATGTTTGTATGAATTGTGTATCATGCAAATATGTGTTCTACCAAGTTACATAGACCCATATATAGACAGATATTGCATACTGTTGTATAAATTATTGAGTTGTCATTTGCATATATTCAATGGGCATTCACTACAGGTGGTTTAAGGTGTTACACAGTGAAGGCTTTAGCTTTTTTCTGGCTTTCTTGATGTTAATATATTTATTTTTGTGTGAGAGAAAATGCATATATATGGCATTGCAAGGACAAAAATACTTATTAGTAAATATTATATTTCATACTGACATATATGTCAAATCTTACACAGTAGTATAATATCAGCATAACATGCATGTTTAGAGCTCCTTTTAAAATATTCAGCACACTCAACTTTGTATAGGAACAATGAACTTTCCCATTTTTTTTAATTATAGAGAAAAAAAAGAACTTGTCAGAATTTGCTTAGCTGTATGATTTAAATTATTGTAATATACTTAATTTAATTTGATTGGCAATTGCCTCAATTTGATTACTGAGTAGTAATACAGGCTACTATATTTATTCAATTAGATCCAGGGTGGTGGTGCTGCAGTAGCGTTGTCAACTCACAGTAAGATGCTGTCCGGTTCACTTCTCAGCTAGAGCGTCTTCTGCATGGAGACATGCGTGAATGGGCATACCTTCGTTGAAGGTTGTGCATCAGGGCCGGTAACTCGGCATGTAAAAATCAACTACCAATCATTAGTGGACCGGAGTTCCACTGTGGCGACCCCTAACCGGGAAAAGCCGAAAGACACAAACAAACAAGCAATGTTGCCCTGCTTTCTAAGCCAGAAAAAAATCTGAACATACATTGCTTTGCTGTTGTTTAGAAGAAATTTCTTTCTGCTGTACAAAATATGATTCAGTCATTTGGCATGCATTAAAATAAATAAATATTTACATACCTACAAATAAATATGCAGTTATCTGGTGTCATTACTCTTGTTTGTTAAACTGTACAGTGTGTTAAATCAAAATACTGGGTTGGATATATTGTATTGACTCATTACATGACATGCTAAAATTCAGTACCTGGAAATAATCCATAGCAGATGGTTGACATAATGATTTTGCAGTTGTAAGTAAACAAACCATAAGCAAGAATAAAACACTTCCACATAGATTTCTGCAACAGCTCAAGGAGAAAATTATTTTCATTCTTCCACATTTCCAAGAACACATTGTCTAATGTATGCAGGCTATTTCAAGTTATAAAATGTTTTTAACAAGCGTCCATAATTCTTGTTTTTTCAAACTGTAAGCCTTTTTAGAGAAAGGTAGAGAGAGGGAAAGTGTGTGTGTGTGTGTGTGTGTGTGTGTGTGTGTGTGTGTGTGTGTGTGTGTGTGTGTGTGTGTGTGTGTTTTTATTCTGAAAGTGTTGAGCTTTGGGGGTTATTTTCATGTAAAGGTCAGAGCTTTGGGTAAACAACAGGTATGACCTACAGTAATGAATTTTTGACAGTGCTAAATGCCATCCCTTAGAACTCACAGTTACCTAGTGTATGTAGATAGAAGGACACAGCAAGGCCCCAAGAGTTTAAAAGGTATCTATGACATTTGAGATCAAAGCATTCAGCCAACATTTGCAATAAGGTTCATTAAAACCATTATCTCAAACAGTTGGCAATAGTGCAGAAGCATCATATATGCTGTATATGATATAGATGAATCAGTGTGTGTTCTGAAATACTTACATATGCCTCTATAAAAGTCATACTTTCCAATAAATCTCTAGCTCCAAAATACACCTCTCAACCTGTTAGCACAGGAAATTTGGATAAAGCCTAGAATAATGGGTGAACAAAGGCCCAAAAATAGGGACAGATTTTAAATATTGCTCTTATAAACTTAGAACATTGATAGAAAAACTGGATTTGTATTATTGCGCATTTTCAGAATTATGTGAAGTCTGAAACTCAAATCTATGTCATTGTTTAATGACTTGAATCCTCACTGATTTGATAGAAAACCACAAATTTTATAAGGAACATACCAAACATATGAGGCAAAATCTGGACAATTGAGAGGTTTGCTACCAAATACTCTATAGCAATGATCATAGCTGCCAAATATTTGATTCTGTAAAATAAAAATTAGTAAAATGCTATGTTCTTTATTTAACATAAAATGGCATATCACTGAGAGTTTAAAAGCTGATTGAAGAATTTTCACTTTGGAAAACAATAATCATGTAATAATTATTTAATTTGGCCTTTGAACGACCAGAACTTTATAGTTGTCCTTAAATTACACTGCATCATTTCACATGAATTTATATTGATGCTATCAAGTTAGGTACTAGAAAATGCCATTTATTTGAAGAGTTTTCATACATTGATGTTTGTGGAAATTAAAGTATCGCTAGGTTTATAATGGAAATGTTATGTCTTACTAAACTGAATGTAGCATTAGGTTGCATGTGTACAATTAAGTTTTCTTTATTCATTAATTTTCTATGTTTTTTTTCTTTTCCAGAAATCACCTAGTGACTGCAGTAACTTTGACAAGGAATTTCTCAATGAAAAGCCCAGACTGTCATGCGCAGACAGAACCCTTATCAATAGCATGGACCAAAACATGTTCAAAAATTTCTCATTTATTAATCCTAAAATGGAAAGATTAATGTCCTGATATTTTCCCACCAAAGTGTGTTTGAATCAGAAATAAAAAAAGAAACTGTAAGTGGGAATAACGACAAAGGAGAACACGTTTGTACAACACTTCAATCCGCAGCGGTTTACATCCTCATAAAAGACATTAATATTTGCACTTGTGAAAGGCCAGTCCAGCGTAAATGTGTATCCTATGTAATGATATCACGTGGCATTCATTGTAATGTGTGTTCCGTTTGTGACATACTTAAGCTAGCAATAGGATGTCCCAGGTATTTATAAAACATTAATCTAAAATATATCCACAATTATCATACATTTCTGTGTCTTATAAAAATAAACGTCTGACTTGTAACAATTTGAATGCTGTAGATAATTTGATTTTTATTGCTATAAAGATTGGGGTATAACACTTTTTTGCCAGTATGGTGATTCTCCTTTCTATCTCTAGTGCCAAAGACAAGAAAAGAAAACATTTAGTGCAATAAAATACCTCAGTTTTGTTTATTTTTGAGACAGTATTTACAGTGTGTGTGTGTGTGTGTGTGTGTGTGTGTGTGTGTGTGTGTGTGTGTGTGTGTGTGTGTGTGTGTGTGTGTCTGTGCTCATATGCACAAGTGTGCATGTATGTGTGTAGATTTACAAAATGGCGAAAAAGAAAATAACAGAAACATTTAACCAGTAAAAGGTAGGTTCATATCCTCCTTCAGACAATAATGTGATAGCCTGTATTTACTAAATATCAGGAAAAGTGCATGCTGCAGAGGACAATAACAGTGTTTGTCAGAACAAGTTCAAATCAAAGCCATTTCCTGTCATACAAAACCCCAATGACGGAGAAATATAAAACAAAGTAACTTCTCCCAATATATGTTTTTGCCCAATAATAACTATTATTTGTGAGGTGGATGTCCAAAAAAATCTATCATTTTACTGTTCCATGGGCTGGTGAATGTAAAAAATGGGGTGGCAGTGTTCAAATAATCCAGAAATAGTTTGGCGTCTTTCTCATCTCCTTTCCATAATATTAATATATCATCCAAAACATGATTGTATAACATTATATGGTCTTTGTAAGGGGAGTGAAAAACAAAAACTTCCTCCCAATGTAGAAGCACCAGGTTTGCAAAGCCAGGGGCACACTTCCCCCCATGGCTACACCTGATATCTGGTGAAATAATTCACATTCAAAACTCAAATAATTGTTTTTTAATACAATTTCCATTAAGTCAACAAGGATGTCAGTTTTATCACCATCTAACTTCCTACTTTTAAGGAGGCTCTCCCTAAAATAGTTTAAGCCTTCTTCATGTGGAATAACCGAAAAAAGGTTTACCACATCTGTGGTGAGGAATGAAAATTACCTAGATCATTCATGGCACCCAAACGCTCAAGGCAAAGCCAAGAGTCCCTTAATATGTGTTCAGTCCCAGTTACAACCTGTTGTGTTCCTTTGTCCACAAATGATGCCATGGGTTCTGTTTTAGAGCCCTTTGCCACAACAATCGGCTTAAATGGAGGATTGTTAATATTTTTGTGGATCTTGGGGATCCCAAAAATAACAGGCATAACTGGATATTCTACACTAAAGTAGGTAAATTCATTTTTTTTATTCCCTCCCTGAAAAAGAGCATCACGTAAATAGAGAGCTATTCTGTTGTATGCAATATTCTTCTTTTTAGAGACTCTTTGATAGGTGGAATAATCATTCAATATTCCATGCATTTTTGCCACATAGTCAAAATGAGACATAACAACCCCCCCCCCTTGTCTGGTTTCATTATTCTCAATTCTTTGTTGTCAGCCAGTTCTAATAAAGTTTTCCTTTCTTCACTGCTAAGGTTATCACACTAATGTTAATGTTTCTTGTTTTTACCATAATCTTTCTCAACTCATTAATGCACATCTTCTCAAAAATTGTTACATCTTTGTGAGCAGGAGGTATAAATGTACTTTTCCTTTTTGGTGTTATAGATAAGATGATAGACAAGGGGGGTTGTCATTATGTCCCATTTTGACTATGTGGCAAAAATGCATGAAATATTGAATGATTATTCCACCTATCAGAGTCTCTAAAAATGAGATCAATATTGCGTACAATTGAATAGCTCTCTATTTATGTGATGCTCTTTTTTAGGGAGCAATAGATGAAAATGAATTTAACTACTTTAGTGTAGAATATCCAGTTACGCCTGTTATTTTTGGGATTCCCAAGATCCACAAAAATATTAACGATCCTCTATTTATTTATTTATTTTACATTTGTTGACCGGGCTAGTCTAGCTGGATATATTTCCATTTTCAGTAGAGGCCCGGGGAGAAAAGCTCCACACAGAAATACACATAAAAAGGAAAAAAAAAACCTTATAATTAAAAAGCAATTACAATAATAACAAATGGCAATATAATATCAAAAAACTTAATTAAAGAAGATATATCAAAAGTCTAACTTGTATGAGTAACTAAGATTCAGGTTAAAGGATGAGATGACAGTAAGAAAACTGATATAGGGTGACAAAGGGCTCTAAAACAGCAATCATGGCATCATTTGTGGACAAAGGAATACAACAGGTTGTAACTGAGACTGAACACATATTAAGGGACTCTTGGCTTTGCCTTGAGCATTTGGGTTCCATGAATGATCTAGGTAACTTTTCATTCCTCACCACAGATGTGGTAAACCTTTTTTCGGTTATTCCACATGAAGAAGGCTTAAACTATTTTAGGGAGAGCCTCCTTAAAAGTAGGAAGTTGGATGGTGATAAAATTGACATCCTTGTTGACTTAATGGAAATTGTATTAAAAAACAATTATTTGAGTTTTGAAGGTGAATTATTTCACCAGATATCAGGTGTAGCCATGGGGGAGAAGTGTGCCCCTGGCTTTGCAAACCTGGTGCTTCTACATTGGAAGGAAGTTTTTGTTTTTCACTCCCCTTACAAAGAGCATATACTTTTATACAATCATTTTTTGGATGATATATTAATATTATGGAAAGGAGATGAGAAAGACACCAAATTATTTGAACACCACCACCCTATTTTTTACATTCCCCAGCCATTGAAACAGTAAAATGATAGATTTCTTTGGACATCCACCTCACAAATAATGCGGAGGGTCTACAAAGTAACATTTATAGGAAAGAAACGTATTGCAACTCTCTTTTACACTATCATAATTGCCACCCACTTCACCAATGTAAAAGTATTATAAAGGGTCAGATAGTTAGCTTGTCACATTTGGTTAGTGTCAACAGGGTATACCAAGAAGAGTTATATACCCTGATTGGTATGTTTCTAGAAAGTGGTTACCCTCTGAAATTACTTTTGCAGGTGTGCAATGAAGTAACAAAGAGGAGAAGTACATCCTTTACCCCGATTTTATGGGGTTTACAGAAGAAAACTGTACCTCAAAAACCAGATGCCTTTGTACTGAGATACAATCATCAGACGCCCACATTATTGGAAACAATCAGGAGAGGATGGGATATGAGTGTTGACGAAAATATGAAGGAAAGACTGGGACTGATCCCTAGAGTAGTTTTTAGTAGGGGTAATAATATTAAAAACATTTTGGAGAGGCCAGTCTCTAAAAAAGCAAACTTGAACTATGTATAAATGTGGGGCATGTAAGTACTGTAAATATATTAATGATGGCCCATATGTTGTAGTACAAGGGCACAACAGGTCTTTATCATGTTCGGGTAGATGTTGTAACACATCTATGCTGGTTTATTTGGCTACTTGTACCAGCTGTCCCGGGTTTTATGTGGGCAAAACTATATGGAGGCTCAGAGACAGAATAGCAGAGCATCTTAGAGCCATTAAAAATAATGACACACACAATGCCTTGTTCATTCACAGCACCACTTGCCCCAATTTTAAAAAGTTTATTTTCTTTGTTGTTGATTGGGTCATTCCTGGTGAAAGGGATGGGGATGACAAACTTAGAGTTGAGTTAATGGAATACAAGTGGCAAATTAGACTTAATGCAACCAGCCTCCCTGGATTGAATGATAACACATCTATCATGCCAGTTTTAAAACAAAGGGCTACTGAAATTTAATAACTGCTTAAGTTTTCCCTCAGCATTTGAAGAAGTTTTCATTATTCAACTGTATTGAGTTTATTTGTGTAAATTTATTAAATGTTTTAATTTCATTCATATGAACAATAGAAAACATATATATATATATATATATATATATATATATATATATATATATATATATATATATATATGTAGAATATATATTAGATTATATTTTACATATCCATTTTGTCATTATGGAGTTTATTAACCAATTAATTAATTAATTAATTAATTAATTAATTAATTAATTAATTAATAAGAATGTGATAGTGACTGGTTAGTCATTCTGGGTCGTGATTATTTATGAAGTGATTTTGTAGACTCTCATTAACTCCGAAGAAGCCATTTTTACTTGGCGTAAGAGCATAGTTATTGAGAGGATTTATTTTCCTTTTGTTTTGTTTTGATTAAAAGTGGATTCTCTCATCCGTTTTTGGTTTGTTTGTCTTATTTTTACGAGTTTAACTCTGTTTGGGTTCACGTTTGTTTTAAGCCGGTAAATATTCTTATTTTTGAGTAGTGACATTTTTTTTAACATTTGTTTACCAGGAAAGTTTAACTTGGAATGAGCCAATTTTCAGCAGAGGCCGAGGGAGAAACACTCCAGACACCTCTTTGTAACAAGGGAAGAAACCAGAGCACCCAGAGAAAACCTACACAAACCCAGAGAGGATATGCAGACTCCACACAGAAGGCACCCCCACCCAAGAATCAAACCAGAGAACCTCTTGCTGTGAGGTGACAATGCAAACCACTACACCACCCAACTTATTTATTTGACTATGGCATTAAGCAGAGTATCAAACCTATAGACATCTTTGTTTTGCCTTTATAAATTCTTTGAAATGACAATTTCAGTCATTTTTGACAGAATAAAGCTGACACCTTTCACAACCCACAAGTGTTTATGGAAAGGAAGGTATAGAATGTGTTTATGTGGTGACATTTAAATAAAACAAATAAAATAAAGTTCACCATTGAAGTGCCAACACCGACAGTCAAAGACAGGAGAAAAGGGATATGCACATAGCGTGTTTATTTTATTGTGAAATCTGAGTATGAGGTATTTGCCATCAGTTCATGGATAACTACAGCACTCAGCAGTGTGACTTCACTAAAAAGGCAATGGATATAGTATTTTGGTCTAAGACACAACACAGACAAAAAAGTACTGCTTTGTCATACTCAAAGAATGTGGTTAGAATGTTACTGATCAAGGGAGTAGTGTGTGTGTGTGTGTGTGTGTGTGTGTGTGTGTGTGTGTGTGTGTGTGTGTGTGTGTGTGTGTGTGTGTGTGTGTGCATGCATGTGCACGCGCGTGTGTGTGTATCTGTGGCTGTGCATGTGTAGGTACGTACGTATGGATGGATGGATGTGAGTGTGCATATTTGCCTGTCTTTTATGGAGAAACAGAATTCTAAATTCCCATCCAGCACAGTTTTTTTTCTTCTTAGATGATTCACTTGGTGATTAAGATTTAATATGCATAGATGCCATTTTTTTAAATTTTCTTGAACAATATTCTTTGTTTACTTTTCATTAAAGGGTTTTGAATCAGGAAGAGATGCTCTTCATCGACTTCATTTTGTGACATTTCTGCCTCTGTCATTCCCCTTGTAAGCACATAACTTTATCCATATACCGGAATACCAGCTTAAATGCATGTGTAATGTGTGTGTGTGTGTGTGTGTGTGTATATAAACAGAGTGTGTCTGAGTGTATGAGTGTATGTGTGTGTGTGTGTGTGTGTGTGTGTGTGAACAGAGTGTGTCTGAGTGTATGTGTGTGTGTGTGTGTGTGTGTGCATATAAACAGAGTGTGTCTGAGTGTATGAGTGTGTGTGTGTGTGTGTGTGTGTGTGTGTATATAAACAGAGTGTGTCTGAGTGTATGAGTGTGTGTGTGTGTGTGTGTATAAACAGAGTGTGTCTGAGTGTGTGTGTGTGTGTGTGTGTGTGTGTGTGTGTGTGTGTGTATAAACAGAGTGTGTCTGAGTATATCAGATTGTGTGTGTGTGTGTGTGTGTGTGTGTGTGTGTGTGTGTATAAACAGTGTGTCTGAGTGTATGAGTGTGTATGTGTTTGTGTGTGTGTAAGTAAACAGAGTGTCTCTGAGTGTATGTGTGTGTGTGTGTGTGTGTGTGTGTGTGTGTGTGTATATATGAACAGAGTGTGTCTGAGTGTATGTGTGTGTGTGTGTGTGTGTGTATGAACAAAGTGTGTCTGAGTATATCAGATTGTGTGTGTGTGTGTGTGTGTGTGTGTGTGTGTGTGTGTGTGTGTGTGTGTGTGTAAACAGAGTGTGTCTGAGTGTATGAGTGTGTGTGTGTGTGTGTGTGTGTGTGTGTGTGTGTAAACAGAGTGTGTCTGAGTGTATGTGTGTGTGTGTGTGTGTATATGAACAGAGCGTGTCTGAGTGTATGTGTGTGTGTGTGTGTGTGTATATATATGAACAGAGTGTGTCTGAGTGTATGTGTGTGTGTGTGTGTGTGTGTGTGTGTGTGTGTGTGTGTGTGTGTAAACAGAGTGTGTCTGAGTATATCGGATTGTGTGTGTGTGTGTGTATAAACTCAGTGTGTCTGAGTGTATGAGTGTGTGTGTGTGTGTGTGTAAACAGAGTGTGTCTGAGTGTATGTGTGTGTGTGTGTATATGAACAGAGTGTGTGTGTGTGTGTGTGTGTGTGTGTGTGTGTGTGTGTGTGTGTGTGTGTGTGTGTGTGTGTGTATAAAAACAGAGTGTGTCTGAGTGTATGTGTGTGTGTGTATGTGTGTGTGTGTGGGTATATATGAACAGAGTGTGTCTGAGTGTATGAGTGTGTGTGTGTGTGTGTGTAAACAGAGTGTGTCTGAGTATATCAGATTGTGTGTGTGTGTGTGTGTGTGTGTGTGTGTGTATAAACAGTGTGTCTGAGTGTATGAGTGTGTATGTGTTTGTGTGTGTGTAAGTAAACAGAGTGTCTCTGAGTGTATGTGTGTGTGTGTGTGTGTGTGTATATATGAACAGAGTGTGTCTGAGTGTATGTGTGTGTGTGTGTGTGTGTGTGTGTGTGTGTGTGTGTGTATGAACAAAGTGTGTCTGAGTATATCAGATTGTGTGTGTGTGTGTGTGTGTGTGTGTGTGTGTGTGTAAACAGAGTGTGTCTGAGTGTATGAGTGTGTGTGTGTGTGTGTGTGTGTGTGTGTGTGTGTGTGTGTGTGTGTGTGTGTGTAAACAGAGTGTGTCTGAGTGTATGTGTGTGTGTGTGTGTGTGTGTATATGAACAGAGCGTGTCTGAGTGTATGTGTGTGTGTGTGTGTGTGTATATATATGAACAGAGTGTGTCTGAGTGTATGTGTGTGTGTGTGTGTGTGTGTGTGTGTGTGTGTGTGTGTGTGTGTGTGTGTGTGTGTGTGTGTGTGTAAACAGAGTGTGTCTGAGTATATCAGATTGTGTGTGTGTGTGTGTATAAACAGAGTGTGTCTGAGTGTATGAGTGTGTGTGTGTGTGTGTGTGTGTAAACAGAGTGTGTCTGAGTGTATGTGTGTGTGTGTGTGTATATGAACAGAGTGTGTGTGTGTGTGTGTGTGTGTGTGTGTGTGTATATAAAAACAGAGTGTGTCTGAGTGTATGTGTGTGTGTGTGTATGTGTGTGTGTGTGGGTATATATGAACAGAGTGTGTCTGAGTGTATGAGTGTGTGTGTGTGTGTGTGTGTAAACAGAGTGTGTCTGAGTATATCAGATTGTGTGTGTGTGTGTGTGTGTAGGAATTATGTACATACAGGAGGAAATATATGCTAAGTCTGAAATTGCTGTATCTCAGAATTTCCCCCTCCCCCAAGTTACAGCAGTCTTGTATGGGGTTGTAGCCTTCAGCTTTGGGGAAAGGGTAACACTAAGTTTAGTACTTTGCTATTTTTACCTGTGGGACATATTGAAATCACACCTACACACATACAACTGGTACGACAGGAGATGGCTATTTCCCCTAGTGAGACAAGCCTTGTATCTTGTCACTGAATACCAGTCAATATGTATTTAAACAAGAAGTGAAACAAGGTACATAAGTAGTACATAGGATTTGGAAAGTTAGAGTGGATTCATCAGATCTGTCCATAAATCTGTCAAAAAGCCTTTTGATTGGTCATTTATGAAATCTTCCTCATCCTTTCAGGTTGTGTAATAGTGGTCAGTATGAAATAAAACAGGGGCAGCTTGCAGTACTAGCTGCTGGGCTGTAGCCCCCCCCCCCCAAAAAAAAAAAACTAAATTCAGATACTCAATTATTTTTAAATTAAAATAATTATCAACTTTTCAACTTTTTATTTTGTTCTCTGCTTAGTCCGTTTGCTGGGTTGTTTTAAAAACAGCTTGGTTCTGGGCTTACCAGATTCAGTCTTAAGAACCTGCATGTCTGACACCAGAAACATCGATTAACAAGCATCTCAGTGGGCTGCAGCTGCTAGAAGCAGTGAGAAGCCTTTTCAATTGGCTCAGGCTGCCTCAAGTGATGGAGGCAGCTTGAGAATGAAAGTGGAAGAAGGGCTTAGTTATTGGATGCAGAGGCATGAGTGTGGGTATCTGTCTATATATATATATATATATATATATATATATATATATATATATATATAGTTATTGGATGCAGAGGCATGAGTGTGGGTATCTGTCTATATATATATATATATATATATATATATATATATATATATATATATATATATATATATATATATATCTATATATATAATCTATATATATAATCTATATGTAGGGGTTCCCTTTCGAATCTCAAAATCCTAAAATCTTGAAATTCATATGGTCGAGACCATATGACCGAAGTTTAAGAACTTCAAAATTCTGAACAGAGATTTGCATACAGCATGGAACAGGAGATTTCCCTTTTCCTTGCTGTAGTGTGATCTCGGAGTTGGTATATTTAAGTAGCGGGGGTGTAGGGGGCACAGCTCCCCTACAGAAATGTTGAAAAAGTTTTTTTTGTTTTTATGTTGGATTTATTTCAGAATCTTGACATTCTGAAACATTGATTATATGGTCTTGATCATATGAAATTCGATGTTTTGGAAATTCGAGATTCCAAAGTGACTTAATATACAGACATATAGTTGCAGTCTGTAATAGTGAACCCTCAGAACAGTGAATGCTTTTTTCTCTTGTTTTTCAGCCTTTTGGTTGCTTTGTGTCCAAGAGCGTAGTAGAGTGGTATATGTATATGTATATATATATATATATATATATATATATATATATATATATATATATGTATTGTATATATATATATGGGTCTACTTCACATGGTCGACAAGCCATTTGATCGACTTTTATTTGGTCGACAATTCATTTGGTCGACAAGCAGTTTTATGTGGGGGGCTGTGCCCCCCACACCCCCTAACTATATATATCAACTCCAGGGTCGTACAACATTGGGGAGGGGGGCAAATCTGCCTGTCGACCAAATGAATTGTCGACCAAATAAAAGTCGATCAAATGGCTTGTCGACCATCTCAGGTAGACCCATATATATATATATATATATATATATATATATATATATATATATATATATATATATATATATATATAATGTATGTCTATATATATATATATATATATATATATATATATATATATAATGTATGTATATACACATATATATATATATATATATATATATATATATATACATACACACACACACACACACACACACACACACACACACACCACAGGGAAAGCTGGTACTTGTGAGCAACAAAGCTGCTGGCTGAGAATCCTAAAAAAACAGGAAAAAGACAAATCAAGCACTTATAACTTGTTTAGAAATTAAAACTTCTTTACTGAAAAACAAATAGATGAGCACTTTTGCCCTAAAAGAGCTTTGTCAGACCTAACTACAGTTTACATGACATGCAGTATTTATCTGCTTTAGCACAGAGATCATTGCCAATTCACTCAAGCTGGGTACATAAATGTGTATCATACGCTGTTCATCCATGCTATAATATCATCTTTCATACCTCTTCTGCATACCCATTCATATTGGTAGTTAATTGGTTTTAGCTTATTTTATTAGGTTATTAACTAAGTAATATTCAGGATCCCTGCACAGAGAAGGACCTTAACTAAAGAGGTCTTCAAGATCGCTGCACAGAGAAGGAAGTTAACCAAAGAAATCTTCATGATCACTGCACAGAGGAGGAAGTTAGCTAAAGAGACCTTCATGATCACTGCACAGAGGAGGACATTAACAGAAGAGATCTTCTTGATCAATGCCCAAAGAAATACATTAACTGAAGAGATCCTCATGATCACTGCACAGAGGAGGAAGTTAACTGAAGTGATCTTTATGATCACTGTGCAGAGAAGGAAGTTAACCAAAGAGATTTTCATGATCACTGCACAGAGGAGGAAGTTAACCGCCGTGATCTTTATGATCACTGCACAGAGAAGGAAATTAACCAAAGAGATCTTCATGATCACTGCACAAAGAAGGAAGTTAACTGAAGAGATCTTCATGATTACTGCACAGAGAACCAAGTTAACCAAAGAGATTTTCATGACCATTGCACAGAGAAGGAAGTTAACTGAATAGATTGTCATAATGGCTACACAGACAATGAAGTTTACAGAAGAGATCTTCATGATCATTGCACAGAGAAGGAAGTTAACTGAAGAGATTGTCATGATCACTGCACAAAGAGGGAAGTTAATCAAAGAGATCTTCATGATCAATGCACAGAGAAGGAAATTAACCAAAGAGATCACCATGATCACTGCAGAGAGAAGGAAGTTAACTGAAGAGATCTTCGTGCTCATTGCACATTGGAGGAAGTTAACCGATGAGATCTTTATGATTACTGCACATTGGAGGAAGTTAACCAATGAGAATTTCATGATAATTGCATAGTGAATGTAGTTAAGTGAAGAGAAAGATCAATGTACAGATAAGAAAGTTAACCAAAGAGATCTTCATGATCACTGCACAAAGAAGGAAGCTAACTGAAGGGACCTTTATGACCACTGCAGAGACAAGGACGTTAACCAAAGAGATCTTCATGATCACTGCACATAGAAGTAAGTTAACCAAAGAGATCTTCATGATCACTGCACAAAGAAGGAAGGTAACTGAAGATATCTTCATGTTCACTGCACAATGAAGGATGTTAGCTAAAGAGATCTTCATGATCACTATACAGATAAGGAAGTTAACTGAAGAGATTTTCATAACTGCCACACAGAAAAGGAAGTTAGCTGAAGACATCTTCATGACCACTGCACGGAGAAGGAAGTTAACTGAAGAGATTGTCATGATCACTGCACAAAGAGGGAAGCTAATCAAAGTGATCTTGATGATCAATGCACAGAGAAGGAAATTAACCAAAAAGATCACCATGATTACTTCAGAGAGAAGGAAGTTAACTGAAGAGATCTTCATGATCACTGCACATTGGAGGAAGTTAACCGATGAGATCTTTATGATCAATGCACATTGGAAGAAGTTAACCGAAGAGATCTTTATGATCACTACACAGAGAAGGAAGTTAACCAAGGAGAACTTCATGATCACTATACAGAAAAGGAAGTTAACCAAAGAGATTTTCATAATGACTGCACAGAGAAGGAAGTTTACCAAAGAGATCTTCATGATCACTGCACAGAGAAGGAAGATAACCAAAGAGATCACCATGATCACAGGACAGAGAAAGAAGTTAATTGATGAGATCTTTATGACCACTGGACAGAGAAGGAAGTTAACTGATGAGATCTTTATGATCACTGCACATTGAAAGAAATTAACAGATGAGATCTTCATGATCATTGCACAGAGAACATAGTCAAGTGAAGAGAAAGATCAATACACAGAGAAGGAAGTTAACCAAAGAGATCTTCATGAATGCTGTATAGAGAAGGAAGGTAACTGAAGAGGTCTTTACACTTATTGCACAGAAAAATAAGTTTAAAATCATAGCCCACAAAAGTTCAAATGACCAGGTTGGAAAATATATGAGTGGAGCATGGCATAGCTATAAAATTGAGTCATAGACCTTATGCGATAGTGCAGACACTTACCTAAATGTATTTCTTTTCTATGACATGAGCTATAATGAGATGCTTAATATCATCACGCTCATGTTGAATTTCTGGTGCAGAGTTCAGGATTTTGTTTTTACTGGAGATTGTAGGGCTAAGTGGAATGATGCTGGTGTAAATTGCATCTTTCATTAGGAGGAAGCTGTAACAGCTTAGGTGGTTCATTAACAAAACAAAACATGCAGTTACCAACAGGGCAGTTGATACAAACTGAGAGGCCCCAATTCAACCAGAAGATACTTTAATTCATTTAATTTGCTCATGACACCACTTTTCATTATGTTTTGCCTATAGTTACATAATTGTGTTAATATGGTCTGATTAATAGTTAAACCTGTCAGCATGCAGTATGCCTTCTACTTTGGCATCAGTTACAATGGTTTCACAATCTCCAGCACTTCTTCCCTAGTCATCACTATGACATCAAGTCCTGTCTAGAGAGCTAACAGCTTTTAGCTCCTCCTTACCAGTTAACAGTAGAGGTTGTATACTGCTCAGTGAAAAGTGAAGGCCTGTTGTTTGGGATCATATGCATAATGATTTTGTAGTTGGTGTTCCTGTTTATAAAGACGGGATTATTTGTAAAAAAAGACTTGGAGGAGTTCAGCGATATTTGGTGGTGTTGGAGAGGCATGGCTCAGATGGCTTTAGCTGTTATACTTTGTTGCAGGACTTGGAGCCTTGCACAAAAGAGCAAACATGAGATTGCTAGACCTTCTAAAGAAGAACTTCTTGAAATCTGCCTGTTATTCACAAAAGTTTAGTTTCCCCCTGGTCGACCCATAGAAGCTGGTAATCATTATTTTTTGCACAATGTTGGGATAATGTTACATTTTTATCTAACTCAATTTGTAGTGAAGTTGAATTCTTATATAAGAGATTCGTTTGAGTTTTTAGAGAAGATAAGACTGGTTACTTGGGGAAAAGATTTTTATTGGGTGACATTAGATGTTAAAAGCTTGTACACCAATATAAAATATTCTGTGGGTTTAGAGGCACTTACATTTTTTTGGGGAGATAGACCTATGGCTAATTATGTTAGTGATTTAATTTATTTTAGTTTGGTTAATAATTTTTTGAATTTAACCAGATTATTTATCAACAAATTCAAGGAATGTCCATGGGAGCTCCTTTGGTTCCCATGTATTTTAACCTTGTTAGGGGACTATTTAAGATTGATTTTTTTACACAAGTTAGATTTCTTTAGAGAACATATCATATTGTATTATACGTTTATTGATGATATGATTTTTTATGCAAGGGGGTTGAATTACTCAGATACTTTTATTCATAAATTGCATAAAAAAGGTTTTGGGTTTGAATTTGATGGTATGCAGAGTGGCAAGACAGTTACTTTTTTAGATGTGGTTCTGGAAGGACAGCAGAATGGTAAGATAAGTACAAGAGTGCACAGGAAATGTGAGGATGGTGGGCAATTTCTAGATGGTAGAAGTTTCCATCCTTCTCATTTGTTGAATGCTCTGCCATATGGAGAAATATTAAGAATTAGTAGATTATGTAATGAAAGGCAAGTTTTAGAAAAGGAAATTAGTTGGATCTGTATCATGTTTAAACAGAGGGGATATGGTATGGAAATAATTATCAAGGCCCTTGAGAGATTATGCCGGTTGAATTATATAAATAAAAGGAAAGAAGCCATTAATTTGGACCCGAAGGTTAGGTTGTCTAACCATTCTAGTGGGTTGATAGGAAAATCTATTTTGTATTTAATTTATTGACCCCTAAAATAGTTAACATTGCAAAATATTATTGGCCATTTCTTTTAAATGGTACTACTAGAGTAAAGAATGTATGGCATACCCCTCTTATAGCTTTTAAGAGGGTCAGAAGTATAAAAGATATGTTAGTTCATAATAAATTTTGTGTATCAAAATTGGATGTAATACAGATATGAGTAATTTTGGTACATGGGCATGTGAGGGTTGCTCCATATGTTCTTATATTATTAAATATTTTGAAACTATTAATGGTGTTAAATACAAACCTGTAGCAGCATATGCTTGTAATACAGAAGGGGGTATTTATGCTCTCAGGTGTCCCTGCAACCTATTTTATATTGGAGAAACTAAGAGAACTTTTAAGATTAGGTTGCAGGAACACATAAGAGACATAAGAAATAATAAATTAGAAAGTCCGGTAGCTTGTCATTTTAATAATACACATGCAGGGGGTTTATACAGAGTTAAAAGACTGTTTTTTAGAACATATTACTGCAGAAAATATGGATTGTCTAAAGAATAAATTATTATATAAAGAAACTATTTTTATTTTAAAGTATGGTACTATGACACGTGATGATACCTCTCAATCCCTAAGAGTAAGAAATCTGGACAAACCATAAAAAAGTGGTACAAATAGGGACAATTTTGAAATATTCCTCTTACAAACTTAGAAAGTTGATAGAATGACAGGTTTTGCATTAGCATGAATTTTCTGAAGGGTATGAAGTCTAAAACTCAAATGTCTGTCATTGTTTTCTAACTTCGGTCTTTAATGATTTGCCACTAATTTGCCAGAAAGCCACAATTTTATGAAAAATGGACCAAAAATATAAGGCAAAAATCTGGACATTCTGTGAAAATCTGTACAGTTGAGAGGCTTGAACAAAGAATGCAACTGGAAATTTCTCATATAAAAACATTATTTGATTGTTTGGATTTTTAATTGGATAATTAATGATGGTTACTAATTGTTCAGTATATATGGGTTTTATTCTTGTGTGCGTTATCTTCTGGAAGGCTTGTAAGCCGAGGTGCTAGAGTTCTGAGCTTGTGCTTATTAAACTGTTTTTACTGGCTATTTGTTGTGGATTATCATAATGATTTTGTAGTTGGTATTCCTGTTTATAAAGATGGGATTATTTGTAAAAAAAGACTCTGAGGAGTTAAGCGATATTTGGTGGTGTTGGAGAGGCATGGCTCAGATGGCTGCAGCTGTTATACTTTGTTGCAGGACTGGGAGGCTTGCACAAAAGGACAAACGTGATTGCTAGAGCTTCTAAAGAACTTCTTGATGTCTGCCTATTATCAGTCTTCCTTTCCAGTTTGCAACCAGAGTTCACTGAAATCAGTCAGTGTCTAACAAAGAAAGCATGCTTGTCCGGCTGTCCTTGACTCTGACTCCTAATTTTGCTTGGCCTTTTGTGAAAATTGCAATTCTATTGCTGAGCAATCTGAATTACTGTCACTGCACCGAATTAGTCATTATTGTTACATACACTAAATTCTGCATAAAATACTCTTATACACATTGTTACTCTCTCATATCACTCATTTCTGTGTTTATGATTTTCTTTTGTCACCACTTATTTCAAACTTTGCTCTTGACTCTTGAATTAAGAATTTAGATTATATGACCCTGTATGTGTGTGAACATGTGTCTGTAAGAGTAGTGTTTGTTTGCATGTGTGTCCATGTTTATATCTGAGTGTGTGTGTGTGTGTGTGTGTGTGTGTGTATGTGTGCTTACATATATGTGTGTGTGTGTGTGTGTGTGTGTGTGTGTAAGAGTAGTGATTGTGTTTGCATGTGTGTATCCATGTGTTTATCCATGCATGTGTGTGTGTATACATCATTTTCCTGCAGTACTGAGATGAACTTTGCTCATACCTCGATAAACATATGCTAGCATTATATTGTCACATTGTTTAAAACACAGGATTCAAGGACATGCACTGAATACATCTGAGCGATTTTATTCTGTCCAAACTAGTAATCCCTGAGGTTACACTATGTAGATATCGGGAGGTTTGAACCTGGGGACAGCCTGACCTTGTTACTCACAATTTGTGCTAGAATACTTCAGAATTTAAAGGTAGTTAGGGTGGCACAGTGGTGCCACTGTTAGCATTGCAGATTAGGTATTGACTAAGATACCTAGGTAGGTTTACCCCGGGTATCACTTCTGTGTCGCTGTTAGACAAAGGCACAGTATACTAACCTCGAAAAAGGGCATAGCAAAATTCATTTAAAATGGGTGGCGAAAGCCAAACACTCTGGCTAGGCTTATAAGTGCCCTAGGGCAGATAGCCTAGTATGAACCTATGAACCTATAAACCTTTGCAGCAGAGTCCAGTGAATTTGTTTTTCTGTGTGCTCTGGTTTCCTGTCTCATTTTGATCCTCTAAATTGTGTGTAGATAGACATGCAGTATAATGGTTAACATGTATATACAATAGCACAGTATGTGTTTATGTGTGTGTGTGTGTGTGTGTGTGTGTATGTGCACATGTGTGAATACGTGCTTGCATCTGCATCCTGTGTTGTGTGCCTATGTTTATATGCCTTGTGTTGTGTGCCTATGTTTCTATGCCTTGTATCCCGTGAGTGCTTGGATAAGGTCCAACTCTCCTCTGACTCTGCCTTGGAGTACACATTACTGTAAAATAAGTGAATGGATGGATGGATGAATGAATGAATGAATGAATGAATGAATGAATGAATGAATGAAAGTAGTCTTATCTCTGGCTTGATTTCTATATGTCAAGTTCCTCATGGGCTTTATATAATTAAGAAGACAAATATGTCACCACGTGTCCAACTGGACATATATGTACACATTATGTGTTCTTTTTTGTTTCATTTTCTTAATCCTCTATGTACTCTATTAATCATTTACCATCATATTTATGCCAAGCAAAAAAATTAATATAGGTTATAGCACACATAGTATTTTAATGTTCATATCACCACCATTTTTTTAATAAAATATCTGTTAACCTCTGTCATCTGTATAATATTTTTATACTATATATTTCTTTTCTAACTCTTCTCCCAAGTATTCCTTAATTCCTCTCACAAGTTTCTTGGCCATGGTATACCCAATTAACAAACGTAATTTGCTCAAGTCTACTACAAGTGTTTGCTTGCTGGTAGCTCATGACACACTTACTTGCTACCAGTTGCACTAAATAGTTGCCTGATCATAGCTATTTACCAAGCCCTTCCACCAAATGACCCTGCCAAACTGCATAGCTCTACCAAAACCCTAGCACTAACACTAAAACTCATCTCTGGTCCCTAATCCTAGCACCCTCCAAACTCTAAAGGACCTGATTGCTTCCTAACCCTAAACCTCCATTCTATACCCTAACCCTAAACTCCCCTCCCATTCCTTAAACTTAAAACTCCCCTCTTGCTCCTGTTCCCTAATCTTAAACTCCCTTCCTATTCCTTAAAACTCCCCTCTTGCTCCTGTTCCTAATCTTAAACTCCCTTCCTATTCTTTAAACCTAATCTACTTTTATGCTATCTAAACCTAATGTCCCCCACCCCATCTTCTCCCTAACCCTAAAACTCCCACTTCCTTGAGCCTTAATCCCCCTCCTAACCACTGCTTGAAGTTCTAGGCTACTCTACCACCAGCTCCCATTCCCTCCGTGTTGCTGCCACGTTAACCTTTCCCGAACTTGGCTACTGTGTTCAGGCCCGATGTCGCAATTCCATTCTCCCTCATGGCTGCTGTAAGTTTCCAGAACATGTAGACGAATTCTGGAGTGAGCTCCTATGCAAAGTACAAGGTGCCCAACTCTCTGGCTATGAGAAATGGTCTTTAAGTGTCTGAGATTTTGGTAAATATCTAACAGCCAGTTTGCTCCCTTCTCTAACACTCTTCTCACAAAAAAGCCTCTCTGCTAGTTCTTTGTACATTTTCCATTTTAATTCAACATCTAAACATAATGTGACCAATTTTCACTTCACTAAAACACCCAAGAACTTTTCTTAATAATGTATTGATAGTTTTTTTCTGCTTCTTTCATATAACATTAAAACATCTTTGCATTAGTGATTTCTATAACACTTTCCTACCCATGTACCAATGTCAAACCTTAACAAGTTTACTGTTTGCCATTTATAAAGATTTCCTCACCAATGTACTTCTCCCCTTTTTATAATTTCACCTTTTGCCACTTATATTGACACTCATTTTCCCTTTGTCTATTTCCATGCAATTGTTTACAATTTGTTATCTTTATACATATATTATAGATTATGGTAAAATGGCACAACAGTTTATCTTTTGCCTTATAGTCTGGTTCACCAGTTCAGTTCTCAGCTAGGGTGCCCTTTCTGCAAGCGCTGTGTATTCTCCCTGTATCTGTATGGGTTTTGCTAGGTGCTCTGGTTTCTTCCATATCCAAAAGATATGTATGAATCTCAACTACATTTGTAACCATGTTTAGTATATGTCACCATATTTTAAAATTGTACTATGTTCTACAGCTGTTTTACATCTATGTTTTATTCTTGTCTTACGTCCTCAGCTGGACTAATGTCTATATTTTAAATGCTATGTTTTTTTAACTGTATAATGCAAGTAATACTTAATGTGGAGCTTTTCTCCCCGGACCTCAGCTGGAAACGGACCTGTGTCCAGTCGGACTCTCCCAGTCAACAAATGTAAATAAATAAATAAATAATAAATAAATAATGCCGTAGGTGAAAGTGGCAGTCCTTCGTCCTGATAGAGTGCAACTTCAATCTATTTATGGTGCACGTGTGCACACGCTTGTGTGTGCGTATGTGCATGTGACTGAATACAGGAAGAATGACCGAATGAACAAAATAAACAAATGGACCATTAGGTTAAACATCATTACCATCCCTTCCTGCATTGTTATATATCACCCACTTTGCTTCTAAAATTATTAAGATGATATCACACCTATACCATATTCTGAAAAGGCTTGCTTTGCTATGTATCTGATCTGAGATATGTAGCTTAAATACATAATGTTTTTGTAACGCAGATTCTATTTTGTCTTCAATGATTACAACTTTGTCTATTATGTAAGTTTTTCTTTCAGATATTATAACTTATTTGCTATTGTTCACTTCATTCCTTAACTTCAGCAGAATTAATTCCTTATATTTTAACCTTATTTCCATTGCACTTTATTCTATTCAGCTGACACACATGTATCCTACCTATATATAAACGTATTCCCATCTCTGTTCAAACACAGCTCACCCTTCCTAATTCACCTTACATACACAAAGCATCTGTAAAATATTTTTAATGCTAGTTTTTTCTATTCCTGGATCCTTCTACACTTGTCTACTCTGTTTTACTTCTCCAAGAAATATTAATATAAATAATGTCCAGTGGGGGTGTGATAAGATGACCCTTCAACACGTTTTTCTAATAAAGAATCTTTTTTTGTTTCCCATCATCTAACAGAACAGCACTTGCATGAGTTGGGAAAACTGAAATCAAGTCACTAGTTACTGAAAGGAATTGCATATCAAAAAGATAACACTGGTGCCTGAGTGAGCTAACAGGCACCCACCTTACTGAAATTCAAAGTAGCATCCGTCATTTTTCAGCACCTTAGTCTTATTAGCTTCTTCAAGGTTCAGCCTTTAATATCAGGGTATGACAATGCTGGTTCATAGATAAAAGTTGAACAGGACATCTAATCATGTTGAACATTTAATTGAAGTTTCAAGCAACAGCTTTCCATTTTGAAAATTGCATTTTTATATCATAATGTAAAACAGATGTACAATATAAAACATGTAACGTACAGACACAATGTGCAATATAAGACATGTAACGTATACAAGATATGATGTACAATATAAGATGTAATGTATAAGATATAAGATGTACAATATAAGACATGTAACGTACAAGACATATGATGTACAACATGAGATGTAACGTATAAGACATGATGTACAACATAAGACATGTAACGTATATGAGATATGATGTACAATATAAGACATGTAACGTATAAGACATATGATGTACAATATAAGACATGTAACGTATAAGACATATGATGTACAGGACAATTACTTTCAAGTTGTCTGTGGCAACCTATTTTATAAAAATAACTATTTTAATTTACTATTATCAATTTTCATATGAATTAGTTGTGATATGAGATGTTTTAAAGTAATTTATTTTGCGTGTCATTTTAAAAGTGTTGTATATCTTGGAAATGATAATAATCTGAAGTTATTGAAATTTTCACTTTAGCAGGGGCAAATGCCCTACAATCTTATGTAAGGAGATGCATCCCCCCTACAGCCCACCCTATTATCATATTTTAACTCTCTGAGCTCATAGTTTTTGGGTAAAGACAGCATTCTTTTTTGCCATATAAAATAGCATGTTTATGCCACGTGTAAAAGCTATAATACAAAACAATGGTGTGGGACATACAGCTTTCCTCCTAGAAGGCGCAGAGGTACACACCTCTCCCCTAAACTGTCATGCTAAAATGGCATTTCTTTAAATTTTCTAAGGCTTTTCACTTAATTATGTACTATTACTGCTTTCTGTATTTTCAAATCTTATACAGTGTTTTTCATGTCTGTTTATATTTATATCAGTAATATGCTTTTTGACCTTTTAAATTGTTTACGTTTTAACTGGGTAGCTGGAGTGGTCCATAGATGCTTTTTAGCAATCACCCTGGCCATCACACATAAATACAAAAGCAGGCACTGGAATGCATAGTGAAGATACAGTGTTAATATAATATGTTAAGAATGATATAACTAAACAAACTTCAAATATAATGTATACAAAAAAGGATCACAATGAATTGTTTTCAGAAACAAAGATATAATTAGAGAGAGACCATAAATAAATGTGTATGATATTTATTTATTTATATTATTTGGCAGACCAGGTGGGCTGGTCTACTGACATTGACCAGTCATGACCCAGACTTACAGAGCAGATGACAGCACTGTACAATTTTAAAAGTATGCCAAACAAGTTACAGTATATGAGTATGTAAAGAACCATATCGAATATCAGACTTCAGAATAATAATTATGTAATGCAATTTGAGTGTTTTACAGAAATATAGTACGTCCGCATCAGGGCTAGCCACCTGGGGGTATAAAAATTGGCTCTAGGTGATTTGGTCACATTAACTAATGTTGATATGACATGCCAAAGCCATGTGTAAATGTGAAAAAGGTTAGGAACAGGGGGAACGTTAGAAAAATAATGAGAGAGTAGGATTTTGGAGGCAAATCCTTAAGGAGAATAACAACAACCATACAGAATATTATATTCATAAAGTTTCAGAACTTGTTCTAAGAACTAAGGTAAAGTGAGAATGAAGAAATGAGATTTTGCCAATGGGGGGTGACTACAATTAGCGGTACAGAAAATAGACAAGAGGGAGCCTGAATTTTACTGTAAAAAATTAGCAAAAGAACCAAGGTATTGGGAGCAAATGACTAGTTAGGGAAAGTAATTAGAGTGGGATGAGGCCCAAAAGAAGTTGGATTAGAAGTTAGACACTGCCGAGAGATGTCAGAGTGTAGGCAGAAAGAAAAGGATGGGGAACTGCTATGTGAAAGAGCAGCTGTGGTACAGGTTTTAGACAAGTCAGAGCAGAAGCTGCTGTTACTTAATAGAAAATATTAAATATTGTATGATAA
Source organism: Protopterus annectens (assembly GCF_019279795.1). Classification (NCBI taxonomy): domain Eukaryota; kingdom Metazoa; phylum Chordata; order Ceratodontiformes; family Protopteridae; genus Protopterus; species Protopterus annectens. The sequence continues at coordinate 53,918,226 of NC_056745.1, forward strand.
CTATGAGTCATTCAGAGCAGGTCAGAAAATACTGGGAAGAAAGGCTGGAAAGCAATTTACAAAGGAACAATCGGGGATATCTGTGTGCCTCCTAGGTATTCAACACAGGCCAGAAGGTTTTGAGTTTTTGTTGGAAGTGTTTTTGTAGGTATTTCTATATTCCAAGTAGACTCCAAATAGTTTAGGTAGCAAATGCTGGAGGTGTGATGGAAAAGAGTGAGATAACTGGTAACACCTTTTGGGGAGTGCAGTGACTTGGCATATTGGGGAAAAAATCTCATTCATTAACAACAAGATTCTTTTGGAGATGGGACACAGGATCTGAATTGTCTATACGCAGTAAGGCCTGGTTAAAATGAATGTTACTGGCTGCCAAAAAATTAGTTACTGGAAAATGGAATGCAAAAGCTAAATCAGGTGATCTATTCACCATTTTAGATGATATAAAAGAAGAAGAGGTGGGATCTTTAGATAAGGGAAAGAGCAATTTACATAAAATGAGTAGGATTTGTGGGAACAATGCATGCAGAATCATGTGCAGGAGGAGAGAGATTTAAGGGAAGGCAGACACGGAGACATTTATGCAACAGACTGAATACTTGTAAAAAAGAAATAAACACACATAACGCATGAATATGGTTTGTTATATTTTCTATTAATGCATGAATGAGTGCTCATTTCTTAAATGATCATTTAATTTCATTATGATTCTGCAATCTATTAGATAGCCATGCACACTTATTGTTTATTATGGTTCTTTGGTCATATTCCTTTGGAAAAAGAGTGACATAGTGGGTATGGTCTTATGTAAACCATCCGGAAAAAACACAAAAAATAATTATGTATAAATTTCTTAGGTGAGTATTAGGCTAGCTGCCCTTGTGGGTCATTTTAAGCATAATAACCTCCCTTCCAAAGGTGAGAATCAAATGTGTGCTTTGTGTATATAAGGTAAACACCTTACCCATTATACCAACCTCTCCAATATAAAGATTTAGTCGCTTATTGATTTGCTAGACGGACACATGAGCTATGTTCACAGAAGAAGGTTAGTTGTTTTCACTAAAGCAAATGCATTTATTTTGATTGGTAAGGTATCTATGTAATGATTTTTATTATATTATGGCTAGATATCTGATTTTTACAGGAAGCAGAACCAAACCATGTAATTTTTTTCTCAAATTGTACTTTAGAGTGAAGGTCAGATGCGTCACATGCCATTGTCCTGGCTACATCTTAGGGGTGAGGTTGTTCCCTAAAAGAACATTTAGCTCTTAGAGGTGGACAGTGTCATAGTTTTAAGACCTGGAATAGAAGACGGCTAAAAACAAGAGATGCCATGTTTTTTAAAGATAACCATTTATGTCCCTTTATGAGTTTGCAATGATAGGTGAGAGAATCTGCTAGAAGTACAAATCTGAACATCTTATTTTCAGTAATTTGTATTCATTGGATATTGTAAGATAAGTATAAAGTCAGTCAGCTTTTCAGTATTGGACCCAGCTAAAAAATGTACCTCACATAAGATAATTAAACATGCTCAACACCACTATTCAAGAGAAGTAACTGGAAAACTGACTAGATCATTGAAAGAACAACAGCTCATCAGTGCTATGAAAGGGAAGTAAAGTCTTTTCTTTGTCAGCTATGGAATCATTCTACTCAATTGCTGTAATGGCTCTATCCTCTAATTTAATGTGTTCCAGTTTAGATTGCCAATAATTCTCTAAGTAAGCTTTTTTGAATTTCTGCTTTTTTTCCAGAGACCAAACATCCATTATACTATTTAATAATAATATACACGAGTAAAGCTGATACCTTGCCTCTATCTGTATGTGTTATACTTTAGAAACGAGGCCAAAATTCAACTTGTATTCTGACAGAAACTAAGTGGAAATATACTATGTCCTCAGACTAATCTGAATGCAAATGTAAATATAGCTCTTATATGTGTTTTAATGTTACTTCTCTGTGTTCTTACTGGCCCTCCACAGAAAAGGGACTTTTTCTGCCCAGTTAGACTATCCCAGTCAACAAAAGCAATAAATAATTGGGCAGATAAAGCAGAGAGTTAAAGCCGTGCGCTGTAGTTTCTGTGGGACAGGATTAGATTCCTCCAGTTTTCAATTGCCTACTTTGTGACCATGAGCAAGTCACTTAAATAGACACTGCTACTGGGTCATCCTTGAAACGGGATTGTGTGCCCAGTGAGCCCACCTACTCAGCAACAGGATACTATTCATATCAAATAGACCTACATACCTATGTAGGGTTAGTCAGACACTTTGAGAAAAGAGCAAAAACAGAAGTAAAAAAAAATCTCATGTTTGCAATAGTTTGCCTTCACAGCTGCAAGAGATATAATTAAGATTGGGAAGCTTTCTCCTTCAGGGACCCTTCGGTACTTTTGTTCATTTACACACATTTTACTTTCCTCCAATAACTTCTTACACATTCCCTTCTTTAAGTTTTCTCACAATTCTGATTAGTTTGCATTGCCAAATATTTGCTCCTTCATTAGCAGAAGCCTTCTGGGTTTTTTTCTTGACAATTTCTCCCACCCATCACAGTGCATTCATAATTTTATTTTATTTTTTTATTTATTTTGACATTTCTTAACCAGGTATATCTGACTGAGTAAGAGCCCATTTTCAGTGGAAGCCTGGGGGGAAAAGCCCCATGTACATACAGAATCCAAATTACAGATCACAGTAGTTACAAGACATTTTAACCTAACACAAGTTTTTAAGTACAAGTTTGATACACATTAGTTAGACTAAGTACAAAATAAATAATGCTTTTGTCCTATACTCCATATGCTTTTTGTCTAATTATACAAGTTTCCAAGTCCAGTGAGAGAGCACTTCCTTTATCACTTTCATTATGGTACTGCAGTCAGTTTGATAGCCGTACAGACTTCTTGTTTATTATGGTCTTTGGTCAGATTCCTTTGGAAAGAAAATAAATATTTCTTGTACTTATAGGTTCATAGGTTCTTAGGTGTGTACTAGGCCAATGGCCCTGGAACCTATATAAGCCTAGCCCAAGAACATTCCCTGGCAACATGCTGCCCAAAGTTAGTTCCCAGAGCCCCTGTCAAGCAAGGCCACTGAAGTGATCCCCGGGGTGGACCTCCTATTGCCCATCCACTCATCAAGATTTCTCTTAGAGGGCCAGTGAAGTGCTCTTCTTTAAAAGAATACCCATGGCAGAATGCATATCTGTGACATTCATGGATTAAAGCCTGCCTGTATCCCAGTTAACCCATTTTATTTTATTACTGGTAAAATAAACTAGGGAAGCCAAGCAGGGAGGGTAGCAATGAGTGGCTGATGCCAGCTCACCCATCGTCATGGGAGGAATGGGGTTTGGTCTGTTGCAAGGCTGACTACTACAGGAGTGTGAAGTATGTTTCATGCAACAGTACTGGCCAGGTTTTTGACCACACTGAGAGAATCCAGGAAGACTTGACATGTGTGGAAGCATGCATTTGTCTCCCTAGGAAGCCGCTATAGTGTACATTGCAGCTGTGACAGGCAAATTAAGTGGTGTGGGTGGCCCAAGCAGATAATGGCCCATGGTTAGTGTCCAACTCTGGTGTCTAAGAAGAATGACTATGTCATTGGGCTATACCCTGGACTGGGGAATAAATGGCCTGAAAAGCTCTCAGACTGATAAGAGAGAAAAAAGGGCTTAGCTGTCACACTGAGGAGGGATAACCTAGTTTATAGGATATATTTCAGTTTAATTTCTCCATGTGTTTTGGTTTTGTAATACTCAGATGGAAATGAACACCATTCCTAAGTCAGGGTATGATTAGAGTTGACAACATTTTTATTGTTTTAATCTTTAATGTTAGTCAAGAGTACTCTTCTCTGGACCTGCAAAGTGTCCAGAACTGCCTTCTGCAATTCATACAGGGTTTCATGTACTGGTAACATATTTAAGTACAATTGTAAATTATTTTTTATTAGTCCTGTTAATCCTACTACAATTGGAAATGTCTGTGTATCTTTCTTCTACATTGCACTCATTTGTGCTTTCATATCCTGGTATTTTATGACTTTATGTCTCTGTATGTAAGACATTGTAAATACTGGGTATAGTAATTTCAATGAGGAATGCTACTTCTGTGTTTTTGTTTTCTTGAACTACTACATCTGGTTTTCTGTCATCTAATTTTTTTGAATTATTGGTAATAGGTTAGACCATGGACTTCATCACTGTCTTTAATGCCTTGTGGTTCATATTTCTAAGGCTTCTCAGCTACTTCTATATTGTAATGCTTGCACAATTCACAATGCAACAGTATTGTCGCATTATTATGTATTTTAGTGTACAGACCTTCAGTAATGAGTGTATCCTACCCAACAATGTGTGCAACTGTTTCCAGTTCTGCTTTACAGAACCTACATTTGTCTGTTTCTTCCACTTGTTCTAGAGACGTTGTAAACCAATCTGTGTGTACTCCACTATCTTGGGCAAACACTATTAGCCTTTCATCTTTTTTGGTTTCAATCAGTCTCTCCTGAAGTTGTTGCAGATGATCTCTGTACTTGCCACTCGAATGCAGACTTTCCATTTTCCTTCTCATCTCATCCTTTTGTTTACATTCTTTCTTTTGTTCTTTTGTCGCTCTCAGTTGTTGTCTGACTTTTTCTATGTCTGGTTTGAATTCCATTCCTACTTTATTCCGAAATGCTGGTGCTGAACTAAGGAGAGTTATCTTAGACTCCTGTTTTGTGCTTCAGGACTTTCACTATGTTTGAATCTGATGTAATCTGCAAATATGTGCACAGCCTCACAACTGTAGATCTATAGATGGAGTCAGTTTTGAGGAGGCGCATACCTCCTTTAGAATGACGGATGTATAATCTCGGTATGCATTATTTTATATACCATTTCATATGCAAGAAACACTTTTCTTGTTTTTTTCATTTTCTTATCTGACTGGTTCAATGTTTTTGTGGTAGTTAATCGGTTTAAAGTTGCAAGTTGGAGCAGGAAGTGCAAATTGATTTTTACCATGGACTTTATTCCTAAGATCGATAAAAGAATTAAAATGGGCTGGGGTGTCGCACCTAGGAGGGATAAACTGGTTTAAGGGGTATCTGTCAGTTTAATTTCTCCAAGTGTTTTGGGTTTCTTATATCATTTCAATATTAGCTTTAGCCTTATGAAGAATTTATTACTAAGTTTTGCTCTCATTTGTTCATGTTTTATTGTCGACTCTTCATCTCTTCCCAAGTATTTAGATACTCCGCCCTGATCAAGTTCCTCGACATCACATTCCTGTTCCAGGTTGATGTTCTCTTGCTGCTGCAGCTTTTCTTTTATTAATATTACTTTTGCACATTTATCAAGACCAAACGTCATTCTTATATCATCTGACAAATAACCATTTGTAGCTGTGCTTTCAGATCCTTGTCTGATGATGTATACAATTTAAATCATCCACAAAAAGTAGATGAAATATCTTTAGACAATGTTGGTTTCAAGATATTACCATATTCTAATCTAATAAGTAAACAGTTTAATGAGTTAAGGACATGATAAAACAACAGTGGTAACAAAGACTTGCACTGCAATGTCCTCCTTTGAATTTTTATCCATGGGATAATAATTTGCCCTTTGTTATGGCTTAGCTATAAAGTGGTTTGCCACTGTTGTATAGTCACTATGATGTAATTGTTCAGTGTAGAGTATATGTCAATTACACACATATATATATATATATATGGTTCTAGTTTACATAACCGACTGCTGCTTTCACTGACAACGAATGTGCGAGCACGAGAAGATTGACAATCTGGAAGACCGACGCTACGGATCAAAACACCGACACCGAGGATAGTGACTTGGAAAAAGGCTGTGTAAGTATGCGGTGGTGACGGACGTTAGGGTGCGAGTAAGGTAAGTGTGGATATTGACGGTCTGTGGGGATAGGGGTGGGTTAAGTGAGTTAGGGTTAGGGCGCGGGTTAGGTAAATGTGCGGTAGTGATAGTGTTTGGGTTAGTGGGTTAATGAGTTAGGTTAGGGCCCATGTTAGGTAAATGCGGTAGTAGTATTTTTGGGTTAGGGCGGTTATGAGCTAGGGTTAGGCGGGTTAGCTGAGTGTGCGATAGTGATGGACCTTAGGTAAGGGTTTGGGTTAGGGTTGTAGATAGTTGTGTATGTGAGGTTTAGTGTGGGTTTGTGAGGATTTTGGTGTGCTTGTGTTGTGTGTGTGGTTTTTGGACAGGGGATGTGTTTTGTTAGTTGATTGTTGTTATTGTGGTGTGTGCAGCGTATGAGGTTTCGTGTTTGTGGACCGTCGGTTATTTGTTTGTCGGGCATGTGAGGTTTCGTGTTTATGGTTTGTCGATTATGTGGTGTCGATGTTTGTGTTGGTGTTTTGCAGTGTCGGTTATGTAAACTAGAACCATATATATATATATATATATATATATATATATATATATATATATATGGAATACATGCATTTAGGAGAACGTATGTTGTCCGACGTCCTAAATATCAAAGGCAGTGACCCCAGTTTGCAGAATATCGAATTTTCAGATGCCAAACCCATGAATACCGAATGCTGGCCAGGCTAATATTCCCCCCTCTCGACCCATGGTAGCACTTGTTGTGGTGGTTGTGCAACCAGAAATGTTGAATTTGGTGTTATGCTCAAAATTCTGAGTGTTCGCTACTGTGAGTTTCGATATATAGGTTTAGAGAATGTGATGGTCGGAGATGTTGTCTTTGACCATATGCATATGTATATATATATATATATATATATATATATATATATATATATATATATATATATATATATATATATATGTTTATCTTATTTTGTCAAAGTGGCATAATATCAAATATAGTTTTGTTTAAGCTGAAAATATTGAAACCCACTTCATCGAAGGATGGGACTTCGAAGATCTTTCCACGGTAAGTAACCACTTACCCAAAAAGAAAGAAAGAAAACTCCAATCGTGCCATGCCTAACCCACCCAAATGGAGGGAATATGCCCCCACACCCCCCAATGCTGGTTGAAGTGCCTGTTAGGTGCCAGGGCTTCAGATCTCTCCATTCTCATGTCAGCTCTTGCTAGAGAGTTGGATAGAGTGGAAGAGCTGAGGGGTTGCATGGCAAATGGCTGCCTGCCATCACCTAAGAGAAGACATGTTTACATTGGTGGTTTCAGCACATTTTTGAAACATAAAAGTACATATTCAGCTCTTGAATTTCTTAAAGCTATCTCGAGAGTCATGAAACTGTGATCGTATCCATGAAGAATTTATACATGAATTGCTTTAATGTGTTTCTGTGCTGCACTGATACTTCTGTTTGACACACACCGATGGCTGTTGGGAAGTTTGCACTTCAGTACACTATGGTTCCATGATTGGTGATGGGATAAATATGAAAAAAAGGCAAATACTGCTTTTTGATGTTTTGAGAATTCAGTGTTTTGAATGCATTCTGTAGTTTTGATCTTATGCATTTCTGACCTTATGGTTTTGAGATACTGAAATTTGACATTTCAGTATCTCAAGGTTTCAAAGTGAAACAATATATCTATAGACAGATAGATACCACGGTTTTAAGCAAGACTGCTGCCGACACTAGTCATTGTTTGCCAGAAGACGTCTTTGTATGCCATAAGCCAGTGATAAAAAAAACCTTCTGGTTTATTTAGTAATAGTCTGTGCCTAAAAGACTTTGACAGAAGTTCATTAAAATCTGTGTTCTGTATTTTTAGGTAAGACAAAAGAGTGTTTTTTGAGTTGTGCCCTTGATTAAACATCCTTGATCCCACAATTATGCTGGTTCATTTTTATTGTTTTAAAGGTTTTCCTGGCTAATTGTACAAGAACCCACTTAGAAGAAATGTTACCCACTTAATCATGTGTACACAGCCGCAAGCCATTCAGTAGCATGTCTGGTGGGTGAGCAAGAGAGAGAGAGAGTGACAGAGAGAAAGAAAGAGAGAGAGGGAGAAAGAGAGGGACAGAGATAGAGAGAGAGAGAGAGAGAGAGAGAGAGGGGGAGAAGGCAAGAGAGAGAGTGAGAGAGAGAGGGAGAAAGAGAAGGAGAGAGAGAGAGAGAGAGAAAGAGAGACAAAGCGAGAGAGGGACAGAGAGAGAGAGAGAGTAACTGTTATAGGTTGCACTGTAGCTCTGTTTTTGAGTTCTTTCTCTAGTAAGCAAATTGGTTCTGAAATAGCTAATAAATGAATAAATAAACACTGTCTTATAGAAATAATTAATCATTTGATTTCTCTTTTTGCTGCGCAATGTGTACATTCAAGCCTTTCATTCATTAACACCTGAATTACCTGCCTTGCTGTAGAGCTCACTTTTGTACAGGGTTCACTGATTTGTGTAGCTGTATAATGAACATATAATAACTATTTTCTGGACACTGTGTCATGGAGAAAAAACAGTTGTATTTGTAGGTTGTATTCACATCTGTAAAGGCTGTGCAGAGTATTATGTACAACAGGTAATGGATTTATGTTATGCTCAGTACTACATATTGGCTGGTGTCCTTCTGGAAGTCTGAGACAGTGGTGAGAGTTAGAAAACTAAGAAAACGTAAGCATGCTACTGAGGTAATAGCATGAAAGTTACTATTAATGCATTAAAAGAATTTTGAAGTGGGCTGCCCCCATTGGTACTATATAAAATAACTCCAAGATCACTATACATCAGAAAAGAAGAAATTCTCTTAAGACTTTGCATATATTTCCATGGAAGCTTACATTACTGTCACGTTTTGCACTTACCATCCTCAGACATTACCCTGGAACCCATGTTCCCTACTATGTATGATACACCTACCATCCTCATACTTTACCCTAGAACCCATGTTCCATGCTGTCTACAATGTACCTACCATCCTCAGACTTTACCCTAGAACCCATGCTCGCTGCTGTGTACGATGCACCTACCATCCTCAGACATTACCCTGGAACCCATGTTCCCTGCTGTGTATGATGCACCTACCATTCTCAGACATTACCCTGGAACCCATGTTCCCTGCTGTGTATGATGCACCTACCATCCTCAGACATTACCCTGGAACCCATGTTCCCTGCTGTGTATGATGCACCTACCATTCTCAGACATTACCCTGGAACCCATGTTCCCTGCTGTGTATGATGCACCTACCATTCTCAGACATTACCCTGGAACCCATGTTCCCTGCTGTGTACGATGCACCTACCATCCTCAGACATTACCCTGGAACCCATGTTCCCTGCTGTGTATGATGCACCTACCATTCTCAGGCATTACCCTGGAACCCATGTTCCCTGCTGTGTATGATGCACCTACCATTCTCAGACATTACCCTGGAACCCATGTTCCCTGCTGTGTATGATGCACCTACCATTCTCAGACATTACCCTGGAACCCATGTTCCCTGCTGTGTATGATGCACCTACCATTCTCAGACATTACCCTGGAACCCATGTTCCCTGCTGTGTACGATGCACCTACCATCCTCAGACTTTACCCTGGAACCCATGTTCCCTGCTGTGTACGATGCACCTACCATCCTCAGACTTTACCCTGGAACCCATGTTCCCTGCTGTGTACGATGCACCTACCATCCTCAGAATTTACCCTGGAACCCATGTTCCCTGCTGCGTACGATGCACCTACCATCCTCAGAATTTACCCTGGAACCCATGTTCCCTGCTGTGTACGATGCACGTATTATTCTTAGACTGTACCCAAAACCCATGTTCCTTGCTGTGTACAATGGACCTACCATTCTCAGACTTTACCCTGGAACCCATATGCCCTGCTGTGTATGATGCACCTACCATCCTCAGACTTTATCCTGGAACCCATGTTCCCTGCTGTGTACAATGCACCTACCATCCTTAGACTTTACCCTGGAACCCAGGTTCCCTGCTGTGTACGATGCACCCACTATCCCCAGGATTGTAACTGGAACCCCTGTTCCCTGCTGTGTATGATGCACCTACCACCCTCAGACTTTACCCTAGAACCCATGCACCCTGCTGCATATGATGCACCTACCATTCTCAGACTTTACCCTAGAACCCATGTTTCCTGCTTCATATGATGCACCTACCATCCTCAGACTTTACCCTGGAACCCATGTTCCCTGCTGTGTATGATGCACATACCATCCACAGACCTTACCCAAAACCCATGTTCCCTGCTGTGTACAATGCACCTACCATTCTCAGACCTTACCCTGGAACCCATATGCCCTAATGTGTATGATACACCTACCATCCTCAGACTTTACCCTGGGACCCATGATCTCTGCTGTGTACGATGCACCTACCATCCTCAGACTTTACCCTAGAACCCATCTTCCCTGCTGTGTATGATGCACCTACTATCCTCAGACTTTACCCCTGGAACCCATGTTCCCTTCTGCGTATGATGCACCTACCATCCTCAGACTTTACCCTGGAACCCATGTTCCCTGCTGTGTACGATGCACGTACCAGCCTCAGACTTTACCCTAGAACCCATGTTCCCTGCTGTGTATGATACACCTACAATCCTCAGACTTTACCCTGGAACCCATGTTCTCTGCTGCGTATGATGCACCTACCATCCTCAGACTTTACCCTAGAACCCACATTCTCTGCTGTATACGATGCACCTACCATTCTCAGTCTTTATTCTAGAACCCATGTTCCCTGCTGTGTACGATGCACCTACCATCCTCAGACTTTACCCTGGAACCCATGTTCCTTGCTGTGCTTGATGCACCTACCATCCTCAAACTTTGCTCTGGAACCCATGTTCCCTGCTGTGTACGATGCACCTACCATCCTCATTCTTTACCCTGGAACCCATGTTCTCTGCTATGTACGATCCACCTACCATCCTCATTCTTTACCCTGGAACCCATGTTCCCTGCTGTGTACGATGCACCTACCATCCCCAGGCTTGTAACCGGAACCCATGTTCCCTGCTGTGTATGAATCAAGAAAATATTTTTGAAATCCATTTGCTCTGTTCAACAATATTCATGAATTTATCACACGTTATCTGATGGCAAACTGCTTTGATCTGCCTTCGTACATAACTGCATACCATGTTTATAAGTATTATTAAATGCTTTCGAGTTTATCCCTTCCTTATCACTAAGCCTTCTTTTCATTTGCTGTGCTGTAACTGTTTTTCATACAAGGCAATCTTTCATTTTACTGAGTTGTATAAATGTAACTATTCTCATTTTAAATTGCACTTAAATTCTGCTCAGAATAAAACAGTTTATTTCAGACAGATGATTTACTTCTCAGTGATATAGTTATTATTTTATATTTCACCTCCTCTGCTTTGTGAATTAGTACTTCACAGTTTGATAAGGAAAGAGGAAAGTATTAGCAATGAATTAACAGAAAGTTCCTCTCTCATGATGGCACAGATGACTTTGTTTTTTTTCTACTACCACAGAACATTCTTATATATGTATGTATATTTCTCTCTTCACTGGGTCTTCTACTATATTATCTGTTTGCAGTGTGAAATGCTAAGCAGTTTTAATTGTTGTGGCTAATGATTTTTTTTTTTTGCTATAAATCTCATATTTTAATTATCTGCAGCTGCGTTTCACTATACACCATTGTAAAACATGTTATATAAAGCACTGTTTAGTAGGGGTTCTTCACACCATGAAGGAAACAACAGCTGAAAATGCATTTTGACTTTTCCACGTGACCCATTTGTGGTATGTAAAAGATGTCACAAGCGTGAATAACTTTCCTGTGGTAATTCAGCTACCAGATCAGCAAATGCATTTTGATGGTGAGAAAACTATCAGCATATTTTCCACTGGCAAATTTAACCCTCACTGAGTCTTCATTTAGAAACAAAAAAATGTTTCCTCTATTGTCTGTTGGGCAGGAGATGGAAATATAGATAAAGGTGTGTTGCAATTGCCAGAAACATATGAATATGACTTTTTACTTAGAAGCTGCATATTGTTTAAGAATTGCTTCTAATTATTTTTCTAAAATCTTTTACATTATATTGTTTAACATAAAAACAGTATAAATTAACCTTCAGAAAAGTAAAGGAGCAAATTACTTGAAAATAATTGGATTTGTAGGAACAATACATGCAGAATAATATTCAGCAGGAGAAGTGAGGTTTAACAGAAGGCAGGAATTGAGTGATGTATGCAATGTCTGATTGAAAGACAAATGCTATAAAGAAAGAAAACATGTATAATTTGCACAAACGGGAAAAATTTATATGGTTTATTTTCCTTTCAATAAGAGTATGTGTCCCTATGCCTTAAACGATATTTTTATAAAGGTGTTAAAAAAGTTACCTTCTGAATAAAGATTATAGACATTGTACAGGGAGCGCTTCAAAGTAATTTATATTAAAAAGAACAGACAATCCATAAGCTGTTTTGGAAAAAAAAAATATTCCCATGCAGCTGTGTATGCGGACTGTCTACATGATGCATAACTAATTCTAAAAATAAAATAAATTAAAAAGAGAATAAAAACAATAGCAAAAATGAAAATATGAGAACATTTATAACGGATCTTGAAGCATACGAAGCAAACAAGCCACTTTATGCAGGGCATCATGGGAAAGCATTGTAAATGCATTAAAAAGGAAGTGTTATGAATGCTGTGGCACTCCATTCCGTGGGTATATGCAACATGTGGCCTCCATGTCTCTGATAGAGGCAGACGATAATGCCCAAACTAACACACACCCCACATAAGCTGTAAAAAATTCCCAACGAACATACCCCCTCCTAATAAACACTCATTTTACATAGATGCACAGTTGGGGTGCATTGCGTAACGAGGCTTATAAAGGCCCTGGTGGTCATAAGCCTATTATATATCTATGAACCATCCTGCAACATTACTCTGGACCTATATTTCTGAAAGAACCTTCAGGAATGTATTCAACTAATATATATGCAGATGAGGATACCCTCTTTCAGCATCAAAACAAACATCAGACACTGCTGATTTTTAAGGATTAGAAGTAATTCCTCTACTGCTTTGGACTACCTATGAAAATAAGGTAGGGCTCATAAACAATGCAGAGTACCTTCCTGTGGTAGTTTAATATCTTTTGTTAACTAAAGCAGAGAAAGAAATCAAACCTGCCATTTCTGCAGTCCCAACTCGAACTCCGAGTGCCACATCTATCTTGCCAGTCACGAAACCAGGATATGCACTTATAGATTTGTACAAGATTTACAAGCAGTTAATGCAATAGTAGTAGTACCAACTTTTTCTGCAGTTCCTAACCCTGCCACAATACTGAGTTCTAGCCCATTAAATGCTACTACCTTCTCAGTGACAGATATTTCTTCTGCCTTCTTTTCTATTCCTATACACTCATATAGTCAGTATCTCTTTACATTTACATATAGTGGGCAACAGTACACTTCGGCCAGAGTATTGCAAGGGTATGTTGAATCACCTACTCTTTTCTCAAGGGAAATGGAGAAACAATTAGACAAAACTGAATTTCCATGTGGTTCTGCTCTACTCTAATTCAGTATGTAGATAATTTACTTTTAGTTTCCAAATCTCCACATAACTGCAAATAGGACACAACCTTTCTTTTAACCAAGTTAGCCGAATCAGGATTTAAAGTCAATAAGGACAAACTGCAGTTATGAAAATTTCAAGTTCAATATTTAAGACATCTTATTTCAGAATGTGGTAGACAATTTTTGCCTTCATGCATTGCTGCAATACAAGCTGCCCCATGCTCTACTACATAAAAATAGTTGCATGCTTTACTGGGAATAACAGATTATTGTCAACAATGGATTTCTAAATTTCTAAGATAGCTAAACACTGAGCAACAATTTAATTTCAGCTCTTCCACTGCGTGAAAAAAGAAACTGAGAGATAAGGACTGGTGGGCCAAAAAATAATGTTTTTGAAAGTATACAATCTGTTTTCACATTTGAGAGAGGGATAACAATAAGACAAGAGCAGACAGCAATTAGTATAAGTAGTAGGACAGGCTGTAACATGCGCCTTACCAGGGATAACCTCAATTTTAGGTTACATTATATGTGTGGGTTCAGCTGTTGGTTTGGGACAATATTTCCTTCAGATGTACATATTTTTGTGTTTGTTTTAAATCAATAGCTTGTGAGGGTGTTCTGTGAGTGTGTGTATGCATGTGTTTTTTTTTTGAAGATTTTCATTAAAACAAAAAAAAATCTTGTAAATGTGACATAGATTCAAATGAAGGTGACAAAAACTGTATAAAGGATCAGCCTGCCAAATATTAGGGGCTGCATGTAACACGAGAGCTGAAAATAGACATTTAAAAAAGTTGTCATATATAATATGTGGGAATAATAACTTCTTATCATAATGGCTACACTGTCAGTATTATTTTGGAATGTGAATGGCCTCTCAGGTATAGACAAAAAGTAAAGAATTTTGAATAATATTTAATAAAATGCAGAGTGCAAACAGCAGTGCTACTGAAGACACATTTGGAAAGAAGTATAGATGTGATCACCTACCCAGATCAGACTTAAAGATGTTACATTACCTAATCCAGAATTGCTTCTTTTTGCTGACAACACCTGTATTCAAAGAGAAGAAAAAACTTTAGTAGCAGCCTTTTCTGTCTGGACTGAGGACAATATTTTGTTAATGGGGCAATTGAATGGACACAGGTGGCCTTTAAACTCTTAACCCGACCCAGTTTGGTTTCATCAAGGGTAGATCTTGCTTATAAAACCTGGTGGACTTCTTTGAGAATGTCACCAAAGCTCTGGATGACAGCAAAGCAGTACATACCACCTATCTTGATTTAGCCAAGGGTTTTGACACAATTCCTCACTCAGGGAACATTGAAAAGCTCTCCCAGCTGCAGATTAACCATTATGTTACTAGATGGGTAGAAAACTGGCTCACTGACAGAACACACACTGTCAAAGTTGAGGAGTCCACCTCCACCAGTAGACCAGTTACCAGTGGGGTACCACAAGGTTCTGTATTGCACCCTTTACTGCTTGGAATCTATTTCTCTGAGGTCCAGGAAAAAGTAAATGGCCTGTGGCTTACCAAGTTTGCAGATGACTGCAAACTGGGAGCAATCATTGAGTCCCCCAAAGACATACACATATTACAGAAGGAGCTGACACAGACAAATAATTGATGCCAAAGTCAAGGACTACAACTAAATGCAAAAAAAAAATGCTTTGTTATCCACTTTGGCAAAGAAGTAGCCTCTGCTAATTATGATATAGGCAGCACCCCTCTAAGCTCGAACTCAGTGGAGAGACTTTGGAATACAGGTTGATAGCAATCTAAACTCTGATCACCATGTGTCCATAGTGGTAAAGAAATCCTTCTACATTGCACATCTCATAAATAAGGGCATCGCGTCCAAGACTAAGGAGGTTATATCTCCACTGTACTTGACCCTTATCAAACCACTAATTGAGTACAATGCTTCCTTCTCTATGTATCTCACCAGACATCTGAAGCAACTGGAGAGACCTCAGAGGTTTCTAACCAAGAGAATCCAGGGTCTCCAAAATGTGACTTACATGACAAGACTGAAAGCCCTTTCGTTGAACTCTGTATCATACAGGCTGCTAAGAGGTGACCTGTGGATGGCCTACAGAGGAGTCTCTGACACTGCCTTAATGGAATTCTGCATGTCTGCAAATCAAATGGGACAAGAATCATAAACTCCAGTGACTCAAGCTAGCCTGTGAAATTAACAAAACATGTTGGAGAGACAGATATAGCTCCCTGAGATTGTCACTCCTCTGGAATAAGCTCCCACTTCACATAAAGAAGAGCTCCTCAATTACCCTTTTTAAGCACAACCTTGACAATTGAATGGGTGACCACAAATTCAGCCCAGGGTGGCAAATATATGTCCCTCATGGACAGGGGTAGTTGGTGCTGATCGCTCTGCTAAAAATGACCATCTAATTATGGTTGCTTAGGGAACACAGGTTTTTTACATGACTAGGCTTGTAAAGGCCCTAAGGCCACTAGCCTAGTAACCTCTGATGAACCTATATGTTGTTGTTATCTATCGGCTTTTCCCGGTTAAGGGTTGCCACAGCGGAACTCCGGTCCGCTAATGATTGGCAGTAGAATTTGATGAACGCTGAGGTGCCAGCTCAACGTTCAACCTTCAACGAAGGCACTCCCAGTTACGCATGTCTTTCGAATGCCCACCCAACCACAGGGAGGACATGCAAACTCCACACAGAAGGCACTCCCTGCACACCAGCCATATATGCCTGCTTAAATAGCTGAAGTCATAACTGTCACTGAAGCCTGTAAGCCTTCAAAAGATAAAACAGTTACAATCCTCACAGACTCATGTTATGCTTATGAGGAAGTTCAGGATTTTGGAACACTTTGGAGAAAAAGAGGGTACTTGACTTCAGCAGGGACAGTTATTAAATATGATATTTTTGCTCATGAACTATTGAATGGAGTACTATTACCAAGATAACTCACCATTGTTAAGTGTGCTGCACATAACAATGATAATTCTTATATTTCTAAAGGTAATAGCTTTGGAGATATGGCTGCATTACATGAATACTATTATATCTGCTAAGACCAAGGATATCCCTGGTTACCAACAGACTTGTTGGGTTGTTTCTATATATAGGCCATGTTATACCAGCTATATGACATGCAGACACTTTACCAGATGAAACATTTTGCAGGAGAGATACAAAAGGCATTCTAAATCCAGATGGAAAAATAGATGCTTCCTGGGCTTCCTATCATGCTGTCCAAAAGACTGCTTTTAGAGGACTAGCTCACATGGAGCTTAGTAAAGGCATCATTTCTGGAGCAGAAATTATAACTGCTTATGGGACAGTAAAGTCTTTTTGGGAGTTGTGCAAATTATCTAAGCTTTTAAAAATATTAAGCAATTCTACTTTTAAATCAATACGTCTGATCACCCTTAAAATGCCATGTGGAGTGTGGTGCTACAAAATGAAATGGCACTTGACTTCACCCTTGCTTCTAGGAGGTATGTGCATACTCATCAAAATCGAGTGTTGCTCGTTTATTCCTGCTAACAATGGTGCTGCTTGTAGTCATCTAAAAATTATTCAAAAACTTGTGAAACTGATTCATGCTAAAGAAGATGACAGTTCCAGTGGGATTGGTTAACAAATTTTTTTTTTCTGGTTGGAGAGGAGGTATTTTAAAAAATTTTATGCTAATCACCATTATAATCTTATTATTACGACCTATTTTGTTCATGTGTAAAATTTTAATGCTTAAACTTTTAGAGTTCAAGAAAAGCATCAAATTACAAACATGCAGTTGAATAAAACTGAATCACTGCCACTGACCAATTTAATTAAAAGTAATAGTGAAAAAAAATGATAACAAAATGAAGTTTTACAAGATTTTAGTAAACTTTACAAAAATGTATTTAAGTGGGAATGTGTAAACGAAAATTATTCAAGCTGTCTTTTTATTCCATCCAAACACAAACATGGTTTTATTGCCAGTAAGACTATATTTGTAAAACAACTGTATAAGCATTGTGCATGCCAGGGACAGAAGGCAAATGTATGTGAAGAAAGTCTGACAGTAAGCAAAAAGGTCTCCACTCATTTGAAAAAGTGTTGTCATTGCTCAGTCATAAAGAAATACGTGACCTGAGTGATGCTTGTTAACATCAAATGGGGAATGTGTAATGAAGGAAAATGTTAGTTTGTATTCTATTAAGTTTTTAATTTCAAGATGGATTGTAAATCAGAGGATTTATTTCCTGATAATATGAAAGTACCAAAGCAGCAAGTCTAGAAGTCTGAAATTCGGAACTTGTGCCTAATATAGAAAGGAACAATTAGAGCGAAGAGATCTTAATTGCCAAAAAAAAAATACTGTGGTATTCATTTTTAGTCATTGGCTGTATTTTAGTTGTTAAAATAATAATAATAATAATAATAATAATGCTGCCTTTGATAAAAAACGGTATAAATGATTCAATCGTTTCATTGTTGGAAGAAACAGGACCTTGGTTTCCTAGTCTCTCTCGTACATGTGTTGTTTCCACTTAACGAGATTATTGGTCTCTGCTGGAGTGTGCTGTATGAAAGTTATTATATACTGTAACACTACAAAGATGAAATACATTGAGAATGCTTTCTACAGGCATAGCTTAGTTATCTGAGAATTTTGAAAAATGTTGTTTTTGTTGTACAACATAATATCTAGTTGCACATTAGATATGGCAATTGTAATACATTATTGGGAAAAAAGAAATGGAGTGACAAATTTTATTACCAGGACTTAATTACACAATTTCAGTAAAATGTGTTTTTTAAATAGAAACCTCAGCAGAGAACACTAAAATGATAATGTGCACATTAATGTGATTGGTGTTTTCCTCTACATGCAAAATTTACTTTTTAGTATAGTTTTATTGTATTAAAAAGTCAAATAAACAACAAAAGCCCTTAAGAGGTATATGGAGTGTTTCAGTGACTCCATTTTAACGGGAGTTTCTCAGTTAGTTGTATTGTTTTACCAAGTAGTTCTATTTTAGCTTTTGATTCCATGGCCCATTCTCATGCAGTTCATGTGTCTCTTGTTATTTTATATTTTGAAAACATGGAATATTAAATGAACTTCTAAAATACAAGATGACAAACTCTTCATATTGTTTCAGTGTAACAGCAAACTTAGCAAAGTGTTGTTATCAACACACTGTTGATTACAAATTGTACCAGCTATTAAAATCTATTTAAGGGAATTGCATTCATGAAGAAAGGAGATAGAAGCAATCCGATTTTAGACATATGATAAACAGAGAAACATAGGGTGGAATTCATAATCCTTCACTTCACACATGCAGGAAATGTGTGAATCGTTGTCGCTATTCTTATATTTAAATGAACAAAATGTGACGGAGCATCACTGGTTGTTGAACATCTGATCCGTGTGACAGAATGTCCAGTACATTTCCACATATTTTAACTGGAGTAAACTGAGAAGAAAAAATTCTAGTCATGTGTAGAAAAATTTGTAAGCACATAATGTCTTGAATATTGAACTGTATTTTCATCAAGAGGCAACAGGTGTAAACCTGCAAGGATGTCATGAGAACTTTCTACAAGATCCTGGACTAGGCTGGGCTCAGCACCTCACTTCCACAGCTTCATCCGAACCATTTTAAGGATTTTTATTCACTCTGGGGGTGTCCTTAAATAGACACCCTGTTATGGTAGGAGGAAGATAAAATATCTGTAAATAGGGGAGAGAGCAGATGAGGGAAACACAAAAGGAAAGAAAAAAAATACATAATTATACAGCTATAGATGGATATAGATATCATTATTTATTATTTTTATTTATTTATTTATTTATATTTGTTGACCGGGAGTATCTGATTGGACGCAGGTCCATTTTGAGCAGAGGCCCGGGGAGAAAAGCTCCACAGTTAAAATAAACAGACAGCAGTTACATTAGATTACATAGTGATTAACAATTTAAATAGCAATTACTTACAACATATTTACAGATGAGGAACATACATCAGTAGACAACTAGAATCTTTATCTGTGAAGTACATAACAGACATTAACAAATGTTACAATGAGAAGTTCTTGCTGTATAACAAGTACTAGGCTTATGAGCATCTGAGCTTGCTATAATCAAGGTAGTTAGTGGAGTGGAAAGAAAGGTAGTGGTTGGATGGGGTGGGTGATATTAGAATGGGAGTTGCAAGGGCATAGCCAGCATGTTTTTAGGTGCGCTTTTAGTAAAGTTTTGAAGTGGGTGCATGATGGTACGGAGGTAATTGTGGGTGGGAGGGAGTTCCATAATTTGGCTATGGTGCAAGAGAATAGTGCTTCACCAGCAGAGTTATTGGCTTTAGTGATCTGAAAGTGATTTTTGTTGCTGGATCTTAGTGGTCTGGTGGTGCGATAGGGTTGGAGTAGATTCCGGAGGGATGGGACATTTAGTGGATGGTTTACTAGTTTGTGGGTGAGTGAGAGTTGATACCATTGAAGGAGGTGAGGGAGTTCAAGCCAGCCCAGTTCAGCAAGTGAGAGACACTGGTGACTATGGTAGGATGCCCCTGTGGCAAATTTGGCAATTTTGTTGTAGCAGGTCTCTAGCTTGTTTAGATCATATTGCCTTAGGTTGGTATATATTGGAGAGGCATAAAGTAGGGTAGAGATAAGGTGGGAATTTGCTATTGAAATCTTTGCTGCTTTGGTGAGAAGTTGCTTATTTCTGTTTAACGCTCCTAGTTTTTTGTGGACTTTTTTTATGGTCATGGATATGTGAATGTCAAATTTTAGTTTATTGTCTATTTCCACTCCTAGTAATTTGGTGTGTTCAGTTGGGTATATAGTGGTGTTGTCTTTTGCTGTGATGTTAAAGTGAGAATTGTTTTGAGTATGTTTGGTGGGTTGGAAGATGAGTAGTTTAATTTTGTTTGGGTTGAGTATTAATTGGGCATCGGACAACCAAGTTTCAACAGAGGAAAAGGCTTCCTGTGTGACTTTTTGCAGTTTGGGTAGGGACTGGGCTGAGCAGATCATGGTTGAGTCATCTGCATATTGTATGAGACATTTTAATATTAAACAAGTTGGATTACTTACAGCAGAACTCTGGCCTTCAGTCTTGGACCTCTGAAGCTCACCCTGTCAGCTGGTCCCTCTACTGTCTCTGCAGGCTATCATTCCTGTACTTACACTGCTCTCCTGAGAAGGGGATCCCCATCACTGAAGTGAGGTAATCTCTGAGCTCTTCCTAAACATCAGTCTTCTTCCAGGTTCCTCTGAGGAGGCCTGGTCCAACTTCTGCAGGTACAACTCCTGCATCAGGTAGATGAGTATCTTGGTCTCTTTCAGACTCTGAGTTTAATAGGTTACATTGCCTTAAGGTCCAGGTTCAGAATGAGATTTAAAGGTATGAAGCTGAGACTACTAGGGTATAAACCACACTTACTAGGATGTGACATCACTCTTCCTAGCTGATTACACCCTCTGTGGACATGAGATGGGTGCAGAAGGGCATAAGAATCCATACATTTAGTGCACAAGCATCTTGCACTGAAGCTAAGGCTTTCAATGGGCTTTCCACAAGTGTGTGAGCAAAGTGCAGCTCATCCACAGTCGTAGGAGGGCAGCTATGCCAGTGATAGCAGTTACACACCTGCACTTTGATGGAATCCATACAGCTAAGCAGAAGGAAGCTTTATTTGCATAAGAACATCTCTGACCAAACTTACACCAACACTTTACAGTCCACCATTCTAAACGTCACTGAGCTCCATGCTTATGTGAAAGTTGAGGGTGACTGTGAAATAAATGAAAAGATTTATAAATCATGGAGCGAGCATAACGTTACTGAAAAAAGGCAGTTAGGAGATTTTATCGTGACATCTTGAGGATTAACCTCTGATTTACTAGTTGTAATACTTGTATGCTTCCATTTGCAATGATTTGGAATGCATCAGGTACCATATTCATCTGTGGCTGCATTAGTACCACACGTGTGCAGTGGATTACAGTTGACACAGGTCTCTGGAAATGGGAATGCCCAGGACCACACTGTGGAAAGCACGCCTGTAACCAAGGAATGACATATATAAACCCAGAAGCCATGATTACGGTTTCACTGTGCTGCTTCTAAGTTTTAATGAACAAATGAAACGCATGACCTATAACTTGATTACACTTACAGAGATGAAGAAGGTGTACTTCTTTGCTAACATGGACTTGCAGGACAGAAAATGTTGCAACACCAGGGAGCAAGACACATTAGTTACAGCTTCAGTCCTCAGGAGAGTCACATTCTCATGGATGCACTGAGAACATCTGGGAAACACCTTTTTGGAAAGGGAATCAAAACAGGCAGGGAGTGCTGATGCTTGGAATCGAGCAGTGGTTGTAAATGCTGTAAGAAGAAGGAACCTTGACACAGTGTAGGAATATAGATAATGACATGGTAGGATGTGCCAGGACAAAGATTGTGCAGAATGCTATTGCCCATAACAGGGCTGGTGTTGGCCCTTTTGCAGTACAACCTTTAACACCAGATGAGGAGTATCTTTTCTCTAAAAGGGTTCATAACTTTGATATAGATGAAGGTGCTACAGGAATCATCCAAGGTAGTGTTGACACCAATGCTTTCAGACACTTTCAAAATCCACATACAGGCACTACAGAAGGCTTTGCATTCATGGCTTTCTTAATTTCTGGTTAGATGTATGTAGCGTGATACCTGGGTACATACATCTTAAATGTTTCCTCATCAGGTACTCCATCAATATCACTTGTAGCACAGGCTCTACAGACACCTCGCGGTAAATGTTGATATCAAACATACAGGTAAAACAATCACATTTAACTGTCACAGATCACATTAACTACATCTTGATATATTTCTTTAGAGCGTCAGCACCATAAACAAAATTATATACCGTAATTATATACCATAATTATATACCGTAATTATATACCATAATTGTATACCATAATTGTATATCGTAATTATATACCATAATTATATACCGTAATTATATACCGTAATTATATACCATACCATAATTATATACCGTAATTATATACCGTAATTATATACAATAATTATATATTGTAATTATATACTGTAATTATATACCATAATTATATACCGTAATTATATACTGTAATTATATACCATAATTACATACTGTAATTATATACCATAATTATATATTGTAATTATATACTGTAATTATATACCATAATTATATACTATAATTATATACCATAATTATATACCGTAATTATATACCATAATTATATACTGTAATTATATACCATAATTATATACTGTAATTATATACCGTATATACCATAATTATATACCGTAATTATATACCATAATTATATACTGTAATTATATACCATAATTATATACCATAATTATATACCATAATTATATACTGTAATTATATACCATAATTATATACCGTAATTATATACCATAATTATATACTGTAATTGTATACCATAATTATATACCGTAATTATATACCATAATTATATACCATAATTATATACTGTAATTATATACCATAATTATATACCGTTATTATATACCATAATTATATACCGTAATTATATACCATAATTATATACTGTAATTATATACCGTAATTATATACTGTAATTATATACCATAATTATATACCGTAATTATATACCATAATTATATACTATAATTATATACCATAATTATATACTATAATTATATACCATAATTATATACTATAATTATATACCATAATTATATACTGTAATTATATACCATAATTATATACCGTAATTATATACCATAATTATATACCATAATTATATACCGTAATTATATACCATAATTATATACCGTAATTATATACCATAATTATATACTGTAATTGTATACCATAATTATATACCGTAATTATATACCATAATTATATACCATAATTATATACCGTAATTATATACCATAATTATATACTGTAATTATATACTGTAATTATATACCGTAATTATATACTGTAATTATATACTGTAATTATATACCATAATTATATACTGTAATTATATACCATAATTATATACCGTAATTATATACCATAATTATATACCGTAATTATATACTGTAATTATATACCGTAATTATATACTGTAATTATATCCCGTAATTATATACCATAATTATATACCGTAATTATATACCGTAATTATATACCGTTATTATATACCATAATTATATACCGTAATTATATACCATAATTATATACTGTAATTATATACCGTAATTATATACCATAATTATATACCGTAATTATATACTGTAATTATATACCATAATTATATACCTTAATTATATACCATAATTATATACCGTAATTATATACCATAATTATATACCATAATTATATACCGTAATTATATACCGTAATTATATACTGTAATTATATACCGTAATTATATACCGTAATTATATACCATAATTATATACTGTAATTATATACCATAATTATATACTGTAATTATATACCGTAATTATATACTGTAATTATATACTGTACTGCAGCACAGTAGGCTGATGCTACCAGTAGAATGGATGAAGATGACGATGACGATGATGATGATGATGATATCATTGCTCTTATTCCCATGGCACAGCCTCAGGACAGGAGCAATGTGCAGGACATCCTACCCCACAGGGTCAGAGGTCAGCATGACATTACAACAGGGGAGGGACACCATAGAGTTCAACTCCTGTTTCTTGCACACAGTCTGAATCATTTGAAGAAGACACTTCCTTTCTGCAGGTGGCAACTCTTACTGCCACACCTGTACACAGGAGTGCCAGGTGAGGACATAATTCAGACACTTCCTTTCTGCAGGTGCAGCTCTTACATAGTTCAGACACTTCCTTTCTGCAGATACAGCTCCTACTGCCACATCTTTATACAGGAGCACCAGTTGAGAACATAGTTCAGACGCTTCCTTTCTGCAGGTGCAGCTCCTACTACCACACCTGTGCACAGGGGCACCAGGTGAGGACATAGTTCAGACACTTCCTTTCTGCAGGTGGTAGCTCCTACTGCCACACCTGTACATAGGGGTGCCAGGTGAGGACATAGTTCAGACACTTCCTTTCTGCAGGTGCAGCTCCTACTGCTACACCTATACACAGGAATGCCAGGTGAGGACATAGTTCAGACACTTCCTTTCTGCAGGTGCAGCTCCTACTGCCATACCTGTACACAGGGGTGCCAGGTGAGGACATAGTTCACAGTTAGCCCCAGAGATACCCAAGGCCTTCTCTGCCCATACATCAGATGTCCGAAGACATAGGTTAGGTCTAAGCTACTGCTAGTGACAGTCAGGTATTAATGGTTAGAGTACTACATGGTATACATCAGGAAATGCATTAGCACAGTGGAATGGTAGAGCCTAGGGCTAATGCATCAGTGATCCCCATGTGTAGTATGGTTGGACACACAGTGTCCATTTCAGCCACTATGTGTACACTAGTAAGGCCTTACTAGACATACATTGGGGATACAGGTGGATGTTGATAAAAGGGTGCCAACATCTATGGTACAAGAGTAGACCTTGCTGCAAGTGTATCTAAGAAAGTGTGCATGCATTCATGTGGATTCTCCAAGAGGAAAGCAATCAGGCCTAGTCAGACTTCCAGAATATGTTGTGGAACCTCTCATTCAAGATCTAGGTCTAACAGGATTGTTACGTCAATATCAAGAGATTTCCCATCCTGTAGATTCCATCAGTGGAGCAAGTCAGCATCGAGCTCATTTGAAAACATTTGCTCAGAATACCTGGGAGCACCACCCACACTTTCTTAGGGCATATTGTGTATGATACCTTCCAAAATATAAATTAAATTCGACTATCAATAACAGAAATCTTACTCACCCCGAGGTTTCTTTGCAGACAGGGCAAATGCTGAAGTAATTAATGTAAAAGAGTAAATAGATAATAGGAACCAGAAACAAAAAAACAAACAAACAAAAAATGCAGCAACAACTATTTGTTTGTTTGTGTCTTTCGGCTTTTCCCGGTTAGGGGTCGCCACAGCGGAACTCCGGTCCGCTAATGATTGGCAGTAGATTTTTTACGTGCTGGTTTGCCAGGCCTAACGCACAACCTTCAACAAAGGAACGCCCATTCACACATGTCGCCACACAGAAGATGCTATAACTGAGAATCGAACGGGCAATGTCTAACTGTGAGGCGACAAAGCTACCACAGCACCACCACTGCAGTCTACAATAAGTGGTTTAATTATTAAAAAACAACTAACTTTCTCTGTCAGCAGGTAAACTTAACTCAGTGAATAGGACTGCAGTGAAACACTCATGGTACAGTCCCAGACGTCTTTCATAATACTTGCTCATCTACACGTCACTCAAAGTCTGCCAATAACTAGGACTTGTGCAACTGACCACTGAGCCCAGAGTCTGCAGGAAAATCCACAGCCACCACCTGCCTTCTTCCATCCCTTCTGTAAACAGCCCTTATCTTCGCAAATCTCAGTAAAACCCTTAAAACTAAACTCAACATGTTACAATAAAATACATTTGCAACAAATACCCCACTAAAAACCCACCACTGCATAGCTCTTAGACATTTACATGGGCTAGAACCTCCCCTACCTTACACATTCACAGCTCAAGACAGTCCACAACTTAACTGATTTCACAATGCCCGTCACTGAAAAGTGTGTTCTAACCTTACTCCAATTCTAGACTGCTATTAGACAAGGTCTTCATTTCTAAAACAAGCAACTCAACAAGGAATTCTCTGCCCTCCCACCAAGTCACTAGAAAATTGGTAATCTAAAACAATATCTAAGCAAAAATTTGCTGTGCTATAACTTAGCAGGGATTTCTCTGCCCTCCCACCAAGTCACTAGAAAATTGGTAATCTAAAACAATATCTAAGCAAAAATTTACTGTGCTGCTACTCAGTTCCTGGCTAGAACAATTTTTTTTTTGGCCACACCTGCTATCTTTTCTCCAGATACTTGTATTTTCTCACTAAAGATACTTACTAAACCACAAGAAGCATCTTTGTTTGCATAAATTATATTAATCAGAGGCTCTAAGTGAACATCCGTGGTGGTGCAGTGGTAGCATTGTTGCCTCACAGCAAGAGGTTCTCCCGTTCGATTCTCGGCTGTAGTGCAGGGAGTGCCTTCTGTGTGGCATCTGCATTTCCTCCCCACGGTTGGGTGGGCATTCGAAAGACATGCGTAAATGGGCGTGCCTTTGTTGAACATCGAGCTGGCACCTTGGCATTTGTGAAAGTCTACTGCCAATCATTAGTGAACCGAAGTTCTGCTGTGGCAATCCCTAACTGGGAAAAACCGAAAGACAAACAACAGGCTCTAAGTGAAAAGACTCAATCAATTTTTCTCTCTAATTAGATCAAGCACTATCTAGCTGACTTCCCTCTGTCACAATTTCACCACCCTCTCTCATAAATAGTACTCCTTACAACAGTCCAAGGACCCCCAACCATTAACAACAGTCCAAGGAACCCGAACCATTAGCAACAGTCCAAGGAACCCCAACCATTAACAACAGTCCAGGGAACCCCAACCATTAACAACAGTCCAGGGAACCCCAACCATTAACAACAGTCCAGGGAACCCCAACCATTAACAACAGTCCAAGGAACCCCAACCATTAACAACAGTCCAGGGAACCCCAACCATTAACAACAGTCCAGGGAACCCCAACCATTCTCCTTTTACTTTACTTCTCAATCCTAAATGTAAAAATACCTTCATAGTTGCTCTACTATTAACATATCACATTATATTTCATTATCAGCCACATTCCTGCCTTTCTAATACTTTAATAGTTAAGTTGCCTTTTATTATCATTGTTAATTGCTAAAAATCACAGCTAGTATTACAGTATATTTTGCATTTTATATCTCTCTTGAATATGTGCAAGCCCATGTCTATGTCTGATGAATGTTCAACACTGTATATACGTATGCAAGCTATGCACATGTTATGTTTTGAAATGATGTTTATGGAAACTATTGCAAAGCTTTTTTTCTCTCTTATGTATGTACATCTACCTATATTTTGTATTCCTTCTGCTATCACTTAACTGTATTATATGTATATGTTGAAACTAGTATTAAATATGGAATTCTTCTCATGAGGTCTCTACTGAAAAAAGGTTTTTTATCCCTGTCAGACCTTCCTAGTAAACAAGGATAAATAAAGAAATTAATAATAAATAAGTCCTCGTGGAATGCAAAGCTGATAAAAAAGGGGCAGATTTGCCTTTTATAACCCATCTGCACACAGAACATTTGCCCTTCAAAAGGAGACTATAAATCACATAAAGGTTAGAGGAGCACCTTATTTGCATGGGATAATTGTAGATTTTTCACACATTCCTCATTTATAGTTCATTATTACTACATTTGCATGAGCTTTTCTCAAACTTCTTTCATATTCTGAAACTGCCTAATTCTTCAGCGTTCACTCAATCCTTAACTTTTCAAACTTTGAAAAGACCTTTTTTTTTCAAGTTACTGCATTTCAGATGTATCATTTTCTAAGTTTCTTCCACATGGATGTATTAAAAGCCTTCCACTGTCTTTGATTGAATAGCTTGAAAGATGTCCACTGTTTTTGATTGAATAGCTCACTGTTACTATTATTGAAGAAACTTGATTAGAAAAAAAATATGTTGGGCCAGATTCCAAAAGAAGCACTCTGTGTAAGTGACCTACTTCATTGTAAGGCCTGTCTATAAACAGGCATACACCAGAGGCCAGATTCCAATGCTAACATCAGAATGATAGAGTTAAGGGCAAAGGAATGTCTGCGGGATTACTCCTACGGTTTCAAGACAAAAACCTGCATATAGTTCAACTGCAATTAACTTGGTTAAGGTAAAACTTATATACCATGCACATATATAACCAAGTATTTAAATGCATACAAGCTGTCTCCAGAGTTCAAGAAAAACGTACAAACTGCAAAGTATGACTGAGAAGTTTACATCAGGTTGTCCTTATCTTCTTGGACCTGGAGTTTTGTGTTATATCCAGTCATTACAGTTAAGGTAAATTTTCTTTCTGTTTTAAATGCTCTGTAAATTGTGCAATTTGGTTATTCAAGTCTCAGCTGACTAATATAATTATTCTCGTGTATTTTAGCTTGCTGGTGGGACATTTTTTTCGTTATACTCTGAAAACCTAAAAAATGTAACAAAAAAGTGTTCTGTTTCAGCATACCAGGTGGTTGTTTATTATTTAAAATGTTTTATCAATGAAAGACTTGAAAGAAATGTAAAATACATGGTCGAAATGCCTTCTGCTACATCTGGATTAAATTATTTCTTAACAATTTTATTTACGTTTTCAGACACCAACAGCAAACACTAAAGGAAGGAAAACAAGTCCTTTACAAAGCATAGTGTTTTGCCGCCATCTTGTGTCCAGTATATAAAATGCCAACTTGCATATGTACAAACAAAAACTTGCTGTTCCTCTTACCTTATATTACGTAAAAGTATGATGTTCATCTATAAATATTTAAAAAGAAATAAGTATTGCAGGTTGTGCAAAAAGAAAATCATGTGGGCATGTATAATTGTTTAAATTTATTCATAAACTGCAATAACTATGAGGTAATATAGAGTCTGCAAAACTTGGCAGTTTGCATGCCATGGATATATTGATGGAAGCATAAAATGTTAGCCTAATGCTTTACTATTTTTAGTACAACAAAGAGCTACACAACCAATCTTAAATAGTTGCTTAAAGATGTGAGAACAGGACATTAATAATTTGGCAAATTTTTAACAGCAGTAATATTCATAAACCTGAATGATCGAAGTTTTAACCGATTTGAATAACACTTTAGGCAAATCATATGCTGCATCCTTTTCTTCCTGACAGTGCTATTTACTGAACCTTCTTCATAAAAAGATTTGGAAATATAAGCATGTGATGACACATATATGCATTGTCGATCTTGCAACTCTCAGTTTGGTAAAACATCAAACTAGACTAGAGAAACCTG
>NC_056745.1:53950308-53993635 GCF_019279795.1 Protopterus annectens
CCCATCCGCTTGTCCAGGTTTCTTTTGAATAGGGTTATGGAAGAGCTCTACTTTCCTTGGATGGGAAGCCTGTTCCAGATAAGAGGAAGTCTCTGAGACACATGCCTGTCCCTCCAACATGTCCTGTTTATGTCATAAGCAAAGTTTAAATTCTTAGATGGAGTAATTCTGATACTATTAGTTTTGCAGATGTGCAGAAGTGGGATCCAAGTGATGCCTCGTATGCCAGGCAAAGCTTGCCTTTCAATACTCTGTAGGAAACAGAGATAGAGATAAGGATTTGAAGCAATCTACATAAGACATGTTGTTTACACCCTGTATTCTTTTTTGGGAGGAACCTGTATGGATGTTTTGGTTGTTGCATGTGCCTGATCAGGTCCATGCTGCAGGACGTGTTGTACCCAATAACTGGCCTGATGAGGGACAAATACAGTGGAGTGATAACTTGAACCTAGATGTCATGCCCTTGCTTGTAAGTTGAGCAACACAGAATGATTTCCTTACTACCTTAGACACGCTTGTAGAAAGCCAGAGTACTATATACATGTGTACCTAAATCCCTGACTACTGGTTCTATTCTTAGGGCTGTGCTATCGATAAGGAAATTTCTTAGGATGGATTATCAATGAGTTAATTTCCTAGGGTGGCTGATTTCCTAAAGAGTGCTATTATGCATTTCCTAACATTGACTTTTAAGCCATGGCTTTGGCACTAGTCATTTGTCTGTGTTAGACTTCCTGTAGGATGTTAGTGTCTTGAGGGGATTCTATGACTGCTTTTAGTTTGCAATCATCTGCAAACTTGGGAAGTCAGAGGCTTTTGACATTGGCTTGACTTCCGAGAAGTAAATACCAAACAGGAGTGGACCCCCAGCACAGAGTCCTGAGGAACTCCATTAGTGACCTATCTCTTTGTGGAGGTGGCTTCCTATGTCCTAACTTCCTGGGTCCTATCTGAGAGCTAGCTGGTTATTCAGCAGATAAAATAAGGATCTATGCCTATTTCCATGAATTTGTTTACAAAATGGGGTATTGTCTCAAATGTCTTAGCAGTGTTAAGGTCAACAGTATGCACCATTTTCCCCTCATCCATTGCCTTAGTGACATTATCAACGAAATCCACCAGGCTTAGTAGGCATAATCTGACTTTGATGAAACCACACTGGTTTGGATCCAATGTTTGAAGGTTTTCTATGTCCTTATTAATCATTCTCATGATAATTATTTCCATAGATCTGCATATAAGACTAGTCAAACTTATGGGTCTGTAGTTCCTTGGCCTTGCTGATGGCCAGCACTTGTGCAGAGAGATGACCATCAAGGTTCTCCATTGATGTGGCACAAAGCCTGTTTGGAGGCTGTTATTAAACAAAGACTGGTAGTCCTGATAGGTCATGTTTCAGTCTATTTAGCTGGCATCTCAGGATGTCTAAGGATATCTATGTGGTACTTTTGGCCTTAAAGAGTGAACCTAGGTCCTGCTCCTTGGTTAATGTTCTGTGTGTATGGGGAGGTGGTGTATGATGGTATTTCCTGGGGATTGGCTAGGGAAGGGGGGGGGGTAAAATTGTGAGCTGAATTTGTTAGCCAGCAGATTTTGTATATCTTCTGGCTTTGTGTGGGTGGCTCAATTTACAATCAGTTCCACACAGTGCTGTGTGCTGCCTTGGAGATTTTGGACATAGCTAAAGAAAGCATTATGGCTGTCCTTTGCCTGGGAGGCTGTGTTTACCTTAGGTATGGCTTTAATAGACTTAACTTAGATTGATAAGTGTGTTTGTATTATGCTGGATGCAAAGTTTGTTATGCAACCTATTTATGTTTGGATTCATACAGGGTGGTTGCTTTTTGAGTTAGATCTGGGCTTGTTTTTGGTAAGCACATCTGTCTTTATTCATTTATGATTGCACGGGTTTCTGTGAAAAATTCTGCACAGGCAGTTGAGTTCTCAGCATTTGGTGGGTCTTGAAATTTTGACAGGTTATCAGGTAGTAGGAAGTAGACTAATCCTAAATGTTGCTGGCTTAGCCTGGGTCACAAAATTGATCTTTATTATGAAGGAGACAGCTTTGTGGTCTGACTTTACCAAAGGGGACACTACACTTCAGGGGTGCAGCATTCTCCCATGATTGTGAGTACCAGGTCAAGTATGTTTGCACCCCTAGTGGGTGTATGGACTATCTGGCCAAAGGTGTTTGCACTTACAAAGTCCAGGAATCTCTGGGTCTGTAAACCTGGGATCATGTAGGTATCCTGGGTATAGTAGACTACTTGAAGTTGACCATGAGTATGGTATTGGGTTGAATGGTCAGAGCCTCCAGTAAGTCCACATATGAATTATGGGTTTCTTGAGTCATAGAGGGTGACCTATAAGCTTGCAGGGATATGATCTGGGACTTTGCCTATGGAAATCTGGGTATGGAGAAGCTCAAGCATGTTGTTCTGTTTGACTAGTCTTGTTGATATAGCTTGAGACACCTCTACCTTTGGCCCCTGCCTGTGCACTAGCTGACCTTAATGTGTGGAAGACATTGTAGGCCTGCACTGCTGGGGTTCTCTTCACAGCTTATTAACTACATAGGAGTCCACATTTTCCTGGGTAAGGAGATCCTGGAGGTGGTGAAGTTTCTTGTTTAGGCTCCTGGCATTGAGCAGTAGCACCTTTAAATTCCTGTTTTGTCTATTTCTGAAGGTTTGTTAGTTTGGCATTGCCTAAAATGGCCCTGTGGGGGGGAGGACGATATTTTAGCCAATAATCAAAAGCCTGGAGGAGACAGGTGCAGACCATCCTTGGCAAAGCAATGTGGTTTATTGACCATATCTTTCCATGCTGACAAATACTGTACCCCCTTGGAATGGCATCATAAACTAAGCAGATTATTGAAGTCAATCATCTTTTGTTAATACTGTGGCACTGTCCTTGGAGAAAGTAGAATGCTACTTATTGTTAGGCACATACCAGCCTTGGTTGCATAGTCTGATAGCGAATGATGTCTACCTTCATAATCCAGGAAGCTATGCCTCAGGTCATTTACACCTACATTGGACTATGATTGAGTCATACTGGCACTTATGGTAAAATGTGGTTGTTTGGCAGATTCTGGCCCCAGATAGACAGCTGACCAAGATTTCCTCCTTACTCAACCTGGTGAGGCGAACATCTGTACGTCTCACAATGGCAGAACATCTGTACGTCTCACAATGGTGTCTCCTATGACTAACATATTGGATGTTGTGCTGTCTTGTCTTATGGGCTTTGTAGTTTAGGCTCCAAAGGGTGTGGCTGTACATACTGTGTTTTGTGTTGCTTTGGTGGAGTGCTTTTGGGGGTTACTGAGGATTCTTTTTATAAGACAAATGTCTAGAAGGTCTTTGGGGAAGGTTGATTTTAAGTGCCTCAGCATATGATGGTCTACGTGTTGGGTCAGTACTATGTGTGAAAGGTGTAATGCTTACATTACTGACAACCTGATTGTTATTTTGAATGCTTTTGTGTGAGAGTCTTGACTTCAGTGACATTATATAACTAGATCCCTCACATACTGTATCTATTTCTCTAAGGATTAGTTGGTTGTCAGTCAATATGAGACAATTTCTACATTGCCTCAGGATGCCCATATCTACCAAGCTGATGGAGGAGAAATTGGGCACATACCCATTTATGGTGTCAGGCCTTTTTTAGGTGAACTACAAAGGGATGGTACAGCACGGGCTTCCAACAGGTTAACTTGGGCAAAGACACGGTTCAACCGCTAGGCTATGTATGACTGAATTCATATGGCAGTACTCTTCAGCTCACAAACAGCTTGCAGGGGGTGTTTTATAGACACATTTTAGTTTCTAAATGCCTGCATTTATATGTGACACTGCTAAGTGCCACTGTACAATGAGCTACAAAATTTATATACCAAATGAAAAGTGACTAAACCAACTAAAAACCTTCTGCCTAATGAAACAATCTCACTATAAACCGACAGCACCAGAAAAGTGACCAAGTCAACTAAAAGCCCTCTACCCAATGAAACAATCTCACTTTAAGCCTTCCCAATGTGTTTAACAACTCGGGCAGAGCAGGCTACCTTTCTACTGCTACTAGAATTGCAGTCCCATCCTTTTTTTTTTTTATATACTCAAAATGTTTTATTTAATTTTCAATTTAAATAACAGATTATGATAAACTATGTACAAAATTTACAAAGGCCTCAAGAACAAAAGAAAAGGGAATAGCAGGTAATATAAACATATATTGAAGGTTATACAATATTCAACAATTCTTGCTTCCAATATGATTAAATAGATGAAGACTTATCTCGATTCAATGTCTTAATAAGAGAACTTTTTTCCAAGGATTATTAGTCCATTTTCTGGGATAAATTCTTAATTCTTTAGCTTTTATTTCTGTTGACTCTACTTCATCCAATAGGATCATGAAGTCTTGGATGGCTGGAATGGAGGGTGAATTCTATCTTCTCGTAATGCATTTTTGGCTACTGCCAGGATTGTCCAAAGAAGATATTTACTTTTGTTATTCATTGTAATAGACTTATTTACATTCAAAAAAATAAAGGTTTTGATAATATAAAGGAATCAGTAAAGACAGCTTGACGGAAATTATCAATATCTCCCAAAATTTCTTAATGTGAGAACAATCATAAAAAATATGAGACCAATCAGCCTTGCATTTTAAAGAACATCTCCAGCATGTTTCCTGCGTAGAGAGATTAAATTTAGCAATTTTAATTTGCGGTATATAAAGCTCTATGCAGAAATTTCCAGGAGAAAATCTTCCAAATTTGTAAGTTAGAAGTTAATTTAACGGAGTGTAAAAGATTAGTTTTATTCTCAGAGGTTAGGGACAATGCACAATCTCTAGTAATAAAATCCCAACATTTCTGATTAGGAATAGTTTTATAGTTAATAAGGATTTTATAAAATTTTGAGATTAAATTTACCATGTAGAATGTCATGCATAAGAATTATAAATTTGGGCGAGGAATTAAAGGAAGAGTTCTCTATTGTTCTGCATAGATCTTGAGTGAATGAAAATAAGCTATTGAGAGCTTGCGAGTCTGATTTTGATAAATCAAACATTTTAATCAAATTTTGTGCATCTGGGACAACTAAGTTCCTTGTACAATGATACCAGCATGTAAATGTTTTCACTTCCCAAATGCTAAGAGTATCTGCACTGACATTATTAAAAAAGTTATTTTGTAATTTTAAAGGGAAATAAAAGCCAGCTCCATAGTTTAATATCAATATTGTTGTTAACAAAACTTCTAAAAGTATTGTATATATGATTTAAATAATTTAGATTAGTGGGTTTAGTAGTATTATATTGTATATTAACACAGAGTACATACCAAAGTTTGTTACTTAGTTCGCATAGTTGTAAATTTTTTGTTAATTTATTTTCATTTTGGATAATAGTTGCATGTAATGACTTTCAAGCTGATGAATATTTTGGATCCATCCAATTTAATATTGTTTTGAGATTAGAGGCTTTAATATAAGATTCTAAATCTGGAAAATGTATTCCTGCAAACTCCCAAGGTCTAATATGATTTGATAAAGCTATTCTATTTTTTTTGGATACCACAAACATTTTAAGAGAATTTTATTTATTTCTTTTAAAACTCTTTTACTGGGTGATATAGGAATAGATAAAGCAATGTAATTTATTTTTGGTAGCAAAATCATTTTAATTAATTGCAACCTATCTTCAAAATTTAAATACAATTTATTCCACTTTTCTGTAAGAGTTTTTAATATGTTTATAATGTTATTATAGTTTGTATTTAAAGTTAGTTCAATATTTTCACATAGCTCAATCCCTAGATATTTTAAAGAAGAGACCTGCTTCCCAACTATTTCATTTGTAGTCAATTTAGTGTTATCATTGACAGTTTTTTTTATTTAAAAGCATGTGTTTAGATTTAGAACTTCTGATTTTTAAACCAGAAATACAGTAATCTTTTTAACTAATAAATCTAATTCTTGTAGGGATTCTTCTGAGTTTATTAAAGTAAGTAAAATATCATCTGCAAATAGAATTATCTTGGAGTTAAATTGATTATTTATATTAATGCCTTTAATTTTGGGATTAGAATGGATTGCCAAAGAAAAGGGTTCTATTGCTAAAGCGAATAAGATTGGAGACATTGGACATCCTTGTTTGGTTCCTTTAGTAATTTCAATAGATTCTGACATAAATGGCCCTAATTTTACATAGGCCAAATTGTTATTATAAATATTTTTTTATAAAAGTAATGAATTGAATAGGGAATTTGTATGATTCAAGAATTTTAAAGATGGATTTCCAATTTAATAAATCAAATGCTGTTTCAATATCAAGGGTGATTATAAGAACTTCTTGATTATCTCTGTTTAAGATATCTATGGTGGTTAGAATTCTTTGAATATTGTCTTGGGTATGTCTATTATAAATAAATCCCATTTGATCTTCAGTGATGAGATGAGTTAATGATTTCTTAAATCTGTT
Source organism: Protopterus annectens (assembly GCF_019279795.1). Taxonomy (NCBI): domain Eukaryota; kingdom Metazoa; phylum Chordata; order Ceratodontiformes; family Protopteridae; genus Protopterus; species Protopterus annectens. The sequence goes on from NC_056745.1 coordinate 53,956,810, forward strand.
AACTAAAATAGACAGTATTTTATAGTCATTATTAATCAGAGAAATTGGTCTATATGAGTTGCACAAATGAGAATCTTTATTTTCTTTAAGTATAGGAGTAATTAATGAATATCTCCATGAAGGTGGAATTGTACCTTGTAAGTATGATTCATTCAGAGCTTTATGTAAGACTGATATAGGAGAGGATGTTAGAAGCTTATACAGTTCATTAATAATACCATCTATGCCTGGTGATTTGTTATTTTTGCTTTCTTTAATTTTTTCATTAATCTCCTTTAGAGAGATTTGTTTCTGAATCTCATTAATTAAACTCTCTGGTAGGTGTTTTAATTTAGGAAAATCCATACCATGGTCTGAAATTCCATGCTGAGAATCTTTGTTTTTGTACTGTTCTGAGAAGTGATGTTTTAAAATCATCTAAAATATCACTTATATCAGAAACTTTTTTATTATTCCTCCCTTCATGAACCACACTTACAATATTATTTTCAATGGAATGTCTTTTCACTCTCAATGCTAGATTATGCATATATTTTGGAGATACAGAGAAATAATCTAGTTTTAATTTTTCTAAGGCCAAATTGGTTTTCTGAGTTAGAATGTCATTATATTTTTTATTTAAATATTTTATTTCCTTTTTGTTATTTGACAAGATTCTTGCATTACCATTGCTAATTAATACAATTTGTTATTGTATGTTAGATAATTCAGACTCCCATTCCTTTGTTTTATTATTAAACCATGTAATAGCTTTGCCATATAAATAAGCTTTCAATGAGTCCCAGAAGATTACTACATTTACCTTGCTGGTTAGGTTTGTATCTAGAAAAAAAAATATTTCTGAGTCTAACCAAGGTTTAAACTATTTTCATTTGGTAATATATGCTGCTATTTTTTTAGTGAAAGACAATTTCTTAAAATCCATTTGAAGATTAAAAATAAGTGCATTGTAATCAGACATAGGGCACGGGATTATTGTAAAGTATGATATTTTTGTTTTTAGATCTTGGGATATAAAATTTTATCAGTTTTGGTTAGAGACTTGTATCTAAAATCACAGTGAGAATATTCTAGTGAATTGTCATTTTTGAGGTAAAATAAATCATATAGCTGTAAATTATCTACCCATTTTTTAAGATTTTTTCCCTATAGAGGTACTACAAAAAGGTCTCTTGTTAGTAGTTTCTGAATCATTAAGTAAACAGTTAAAGTCCCCTACTAAGCTCAGACTACCTTTAGTATTTTTAATGATAAGTTCTAAATGTTTTTTTATTGTTGTTACTCCAATTCCAGGAAACCAATAAGCATTGACTAATGTCCAAATTCTATTTTTAAATTTAATTATTATAATTGATAAAAGACCTTCCTTGTATTCATAATTGTAAATAATGTGAGGATAGATAATGTTTTTTCCACAATGTTAGAACTCCTCTAGTTTTTTTAGTGTATGAAGATTTCGATAATTTTAAGTATTCATTTGGGTTCCAATCGAAGCTATCATTTATTTTGAAGTAAGTTTCTTGTAAAAAAAATACTTGTGCTTTGTTTAATTTCAAGTATTTTAGTAGATTAAATATTTTCCCTGGACTATTTAAGCCATTAACATTTAGGGAAAGAAAGGTCAAATCCATCTTATTTGTTCAAAGGTTAAGAATGTTAGAATTATATAGTAACAAACATTTGTAATATTTAAATCTTGTGCATCTTTCTTGGAAATGTTATATTCTGATGATAAATTGCTAAGTCCTATTGAAAAATACAATTTAATATTAGATTGAGGCCTGAAAAAAAAAAAAAACATTTATAACAAAGTGCTTAAACTTTAGTAAATCCTTTAACTGACATGGAATATAGACCATTCCTAATCTGATAGAACAAAGATATCCAGTCAGATTAATCATCATTCCAAAAATGTGAACAAAATTGCCCAACTTGAGGCTCCAAAGTATGTATTCTATAAAATTCTGTATGTTAATTGGTATGAGAGAACAACAATATTTTGATGTACTATATAATTTGATTATAATCAGTGCATTTTAAATTTCACTAATAAACATTGTTTAATTGAAAGGGAACATATTTTCATTACTGTATGGATAGTTATAGAATCAAAAGATTAATAGTTTAACAGTGAGTATGCATGAGCAGGCTTAAAAGAAGAATTCAAATAGCAGTTGATTACATAAGCACTTCTATTAGAATTAAAGATGAATAAACAAAATTAGCATTTACTATAATAAATCAGTAAAGCAGTAGGTCAGCATTTGAGAATCATTTAAGTGACAATAATATATTTAAACATTTTGATAAATTGAGAGTCACTTAATACAATGCATTCTCCAATAAACAAGTAATAGTTACATGACTGAGAATAAATATGGAGAGTTTATCAAGGTAATTCCAAACTGGAGAAATTGTATGTCAAATTGTGACTTCCTCTAAAAGCCTTATAGTTCACTCCATTTTTATTACAAAGGGAACATGATAATTTTATTACAAAGGGTATAATCCAATTGATAATTGGTTTATAAGCATCTTATTAGTCAATATATGTTAACCGCTGAGAAGAGGTAGTTTCAGAACTTAAAGAATCACTTACAGCGAGTACTTAATCATACACCCCTAAACTGTCAGACACTTTAAGTAGTCATTATTTATTAATGTTGATAATTAGATGCATAACTAGCCTTAGTTTCCCATCCTTTCAAGATCTAATTATATTATACATCAAAGTTACATTCTGTTGAGCTTTCCAAATCTCAGTTATTACCTCCCTATTAGAAAGGACCTTTCCCAGAAAAACATACATTTTATGTGGACTAAATCAATCTATTTTCCTATTTACCATTTCAGTTTAGCATCAGCATAAGTTCATTATGTACTATAGATAGAGAATTAGCTTCAGTTAAATCAATAAGACCAGTCCGTGCTATAGAATTAAGTTAACTAAATAATTTCCCTTATTATGAAGTGTTTTTTAAATGGTGCTTCCCTGTATAATAATTTCCCATATCATTTTTCTGCTACTAATAACTAAACAACATTATAATACTATAATTATGAACAAAGAAATAGGAAATTAAAATGTACACTTGTAAGTGTTGATGTTTAAGGTAAACAATCTTCTCAAATAATGTTTTCTGTCTGCCCAGACATTCAGTGAGTTTCAGATGACCATGGAGTGATGTCAACGTTAATTAACAAATCACCATTTTAATTCCAAATAAGCTATGTACAGATATATATAAAGAAAGCATGCCACAGTACTCAGTCTGCCTTGATCTCATCTATATGAGATAAAACTTAGTAAATTAAGCAATTGCAGACATATTTAATGAAAGGAAACTATATGTGCCAGCCAGTCTGCAAAGTTATTTCAGATTGTTATTTTCCCCTCCACTAAATGCCTTTTAAATGAAGCTTTCCTTTAAATAACTGTCCCATTCATTCTGGTATTTGCAATAGTTATATAGCATTACAGTTATAGTCAGTAATGTGTAACTATGTAATAACTATAGATATGTTGCCAAACCAGGAACTAAATTAATCAGTTACTGTAGAGTGTGAGAGTATAAACCCATTTTTACTTTTACACTGTAGTGATGGGTTTGAGTCTTCTGAACTTTTGTAGTTTTGGCTTAGTTCATGTAAACTTTCTGTATATCTATAAAGTACAGATATCCTATTTATTTATTTATTTTTATTTTACATTTGTTAACCGGGCTAGTCCAGCTGGATATATTTTCATTTTCAGTAGAGGCCCGGGGAGAAAAGCTCCATTAGTAACACAGAAATATAGTAACACACACATATAGCATTCACAATTATACAAAGAAAGGATATTACAATATTAAGTACTGAGTATTAGTGAGGGGAAAATTACATTGATCTTACAGAATAGGGTAAGTCACCTTACAGTATGATATCTGTGGTAATATACAGAGCATGCAAAATTTACATTCATGTCAAAGTTATTTAATTTACTAGTTATAGTTACTACTTCCAGAGGGGTATAGTAGTATTGATTAGTGAGAAGAGGTAGTATAGAAATAGCAGTAGAGAAAGCAGAGGATTAGTCAGGGTTGCAATATGGGCATAACCAGTGTGTATCATCTATTGCAGTTAGTTTCTCTTTTATGAAGAGCTTATAGATACATTTATTTTTCTCTTCCCTTTTATTCTTTTTTCCTCCTTAACTCCTATTTAATGATATGAAATAAATTTACATTATAACTCCCAGCAATTGTCATTGCATTTCTAATACATTAGACAAAACATTTGTGCTCTTCTCAGTACATCTCTGTTACTGCTCTGCTAATCCTCAGTCATTTTTATGGGCTAGTATGCCTTAACAGGATTCCATTGTACCTGCTAATAATTAATGCTTTAATATATGTCCATTAGTAACAGAAGTGAAAATGTTCTGCCTTTACCAAACTAAAAACCAAAGTGATAGCAAAGGTGTTTACTGTTCTAAAACTGTGTTTGCTGTTGGTGATAAATAATTACGTGTGGTGGTGATTCCAGGAGATCAGCTGTTCAACAGTAAATTTTATTCAATGTGTTCAGGTGTTTCCGTTAATTGTATAGTGCAAGTGTTATGGCCAAAACAAACGTGTTAATGTGTGTCATTATAAGTATGATGACATGGGAGCCCAAGCTGTTTATTTATCTGGGCTGTCAGTTCCTTCAATATTCGAAGAACTTCAATTTACAAGGATGAGGTCATCGTTATTTACATAGCACCACCCCGGTTACTATGGAGACCAAATGTTAAATGAGTTGTTTACCCAGTAACGTCTCAATATTACCTCCTAATCCACTACTATTTCAGACAGACATCCCTTATGTAATCACATATTTTAAACAGCTGTTAAGCTGTTGGAGTAGCACAAGTAAAACAGCGCACACTGCATGTCAGTTCCACAAACACCAATAAACAAGTATACAGAGATTCACTATATCACTCGCCTCACAGTCAAAGCAAGCCTCATTCACTCTAGATAAAGCCCAGCACATGAAACAACCATGAGTGTATTCAAGTGAAGAAAAAACTGCTTCTTATTTCTAACGCTCGAGGCAATTATTTAGTGAAGGGAAACAGTAAACTATCAGCTTAGAATGTTGAAACGCTAGGCTGAATGAGTATAAGGGAAGAAAAGTCTGTACCATGTTTAAACCATACATTACGATAAAACAACCTCAAATAAATATATATATATATATATATACACATACGGATCCCATTCTCTTAATCGACAACACAGTTTGTCGAGTAACAGAAGATCAAACCCACTTCAGCAAAAGTGCACAATATCGAAAGTGCACTTTCGCATAAGCCGGTTGCAGTGGGGATAAGGAAATATATCCTTTTCCCCACTGTAGTGCAATCTTGGCATTGGTATATTTAAGTAGGGGGTGGGGGGGCACAAACAGTTTCATTAGTAACACAGAAATATAGTAACACACAAATATAGCATTCACAATTATACAAAGAAAGGATATTACAATATTAAGTACTGAGTATTAGTGCATAAACAGTTTCAATTTAATTTTTTGTTTTTTTAACAATCGGCTTCAGCAAAAGTGCTCTTTCGATGATGTGCACTTTCGCTGAAGTGGGTTCGATCTTCTGTTACCCGACAAACTGTGTTGTCGATTAAGAAAAGTAGACCCATATATATATATATATATATATATATATATATATATATATATATATTTTTTTTTTTTTTTTTAACATACACAGAACCAAGCCTTGACAGTAAGCATATCAGATTCCTAGATGGACAGGCAACATTTTAACCTTTGCTAAAAGGAGAAAAAAAACAGTTAAATTCAAGAGAGGAAATAAATGTGTGTATGCAGGATCTCACTGACTATACATATTAAGCATTCTTAACAGTTGTATCTAGATAAGAGAGAAGTAATGTTAATTTTAAGTTGCACTTATGAGCGTATTACACCTGAAATTTACAGCTTTTTGAAAGTCAAGAACCCTATGGTGGCTACCATTTTTGGGATTCCGAAAACCCACAAGGGTTTAAGTAATTTAACATTTTGGCCAAAAGTAGCAGGACATGGGTCAAAAACTTACCTTTTTGGTGTCACCATAGACTTTTGGTTCAAGTTGTGAATAAAGTGGAGCATTTAGTAAAAGATTCATGGGACTTTTTGGGTAGAATTAAGGAAGAGCTGTGGGAAAACAATTTGATTTTTTTGACCATCGAAGTAGTGGATTTATTCACTTGTATCCCTAGGGAAGAAGGGTTAGATATGTTTGCTAACTGTTTGAATAAAATGTCAAGTTTTTCTAATGAGAAAGTAAATTTAATAGTTGACTTCATGGGGGTAGTTTTAGACTACAACTATATATATTTTGAAGGAGAGTACTTCAGACAAAACAAAGGTGTTGCTATGGGAGCCTCATGTGCTCTCATATTTGCAAACCTGGTTCTCCCTGACTGGGAGGTAAATAAAGTCTTTAGATGTGAGTATTTTCAAAATGTCAAATTATACGTAAGATTTTTGGATGACATTTTTATTCTGTGGAATAGTTCCATAGACAGAGTGGAGGAATTTGTTAAGTATCTGAATTCCACTACCAGTTTCTTAAAATTCACTCACACAAGTGACCCCTTGTTCATTAGTTACCTTGACACTCAAATTTTCAAAACTCCAAGTGGTTTTACATCTAAAATATACAGAAAACCTACATTCAGCAACTTTTATTACCTTGAATACACAAGTAGTCACCCCCCCCACACACCAAAAAGGCAGTATTGTGAAAGGCCAGATAGTAAGGGTTGCTAGAATGACATCTTCGGCTGGTGAGAGAGAATGAATTACAGAAAGTTGCAGAAATGTTCTATGAAAGAGGATACCCACAGGGCATGGTTCAGGAAAATATGGATTATGTTAGAAGGGAATGGGGTAAGAGATTCAAACTCCTGTTAAGAAATTTTAACATGATTAGACAGTCACCTCAGGGACAAAAAAACTTTGAAAAGGCTATGATTTTACCATACTGGGGGAAGGTAGGGAAAGTGAAGGATATATTGGGAAATAACTGGGCCATTCTCAGGGGAAACCCAGATTTGAGAAGGGTTATAGGAGAGAGACCCTCTTATGTATATAAAACTGGGGTAAACACAAAAGAAAATTTTGAATATGTGAAGAACACATGTTAACAAGTATGATGGTACTATAAAGTGTGGATCCAGTTCACAATGTTGCTACATAGTAGATTGTAAAATGGTTATTTTAGAAAATACCCTTAAAACAAAAGTAGAATTTGTTAAGGGTAACTATCATACATCAGGTGTCATATACCTTGCACTGTGTAACAGATGTCCAGCATATTATGTTGGCAAAACTGAAAGGCAATTATGAAATAGGATATATGAACACGTGTATCAGATATCCACTAAGAATAATAACAATGCACTGTATAGGCATTCTCTAGTTTGTAGGAATTTTCAGGGGTTCCATTTTGGAATCTTAGAGAGAGTATTAGTTAACCCTAGAGGGGGGACTACAGAAATTTAATGGAAGAAAAAGAAGTCAAATGGCAGATCAAGTTGCAGGCAGGGGAGGGCATAGGTTTAAATGAAGTTATTTCTGTAAAACCCCTGTTAATTAAGAGAGCTAGGGACAAAAGGCTATGCTAAAAATTTCCATGAAGTTAGAAAAGCTTATTTTAGTGCAGTAAATATGGTTTCTGATGTTTATAAATGTTTTTTATGCTGCATTTTTAACAAAAAAATGGTTGTGCCTTTAAATGCATTTGTGTGGCTTTGATGTCATCAACACATTGGGCTATAAATGTTGGACTTAATAGAAGGCATGTATTCTGATGAAGTCCCTGTTCTGAGGGGATGAACGTGCTTAATGAATACTTTTAAAACATTTTTATGTCTCAGTAAAATGTTTGATACCTTGGAAGGTTGTGGAGAGTTTTGGCTGCAACACAGTGATTTTATTATTTTATAAATATAATAACATACCATATGCAAATGTATTTTGTGTTTCAAAATACTTACATGTAATGCACTAATAAAGTAACCAGCTTAAATTCTCCTAAATACTAGGCTACCCAAACCAGTACAAAAAGACAAATACCTGTAGTAACACATTTAGTCAAGGCATTACTCCAAATGACAAATAAATATTCATGTGGGTCTCTCACCTCCAGGTCCCCAATGTGACACTGTCTTACAATTTCAGCCATGGAAATATCCCCACTGTTGTTCTATCGTTGAACAAAGTGAGATCGATTATTGATCGATTATTGCACAGATTGATATTCTGTATTTCTGACGTGTCAATTTACATACCCATCAACTAAATAGAAAGTTGAAATAAACAGACATATTTATATCTATAACTATATATATGTATGTATTATATATATTTATAAAGCACAGCAACACCAACATAATACATAACAACATAATACATAACATAATACATAAAATACATAACATAATACATAACAACATAATACAAAACAACATAATACAACATAATACATAACAATACATAACAACATAATACGTAAAATAATACAATACATAATACATAACAACATAATACATAACAACATAATACAATACAACATAATACGTAACAACAAAATACATAACAACATAATACATAACAACATAATACATAAAATAATACAATACAACATAATCCATAACAACATGATACATAACAACATACTACATAACATAATACATAACAACGTGATACATAACATAATACATAACAAAATACATAACATAATACATAACAACATAATACAATACAACATAAAACATAATAGCATAATACATAACATAATACATAACATAATACATAACATAATACAATACAACATAATACATAACATAATACATAACAACATAATACAATACAACATAATACATAATAGCATAATACATAACATAATACATAACATAATACAATACAACATAATACATAACATAATACATAACAACATAATACAATACAACATAATACATAACAACATAATACAATACAACATAATACATAACAACATAATACAAAACTCTCTTTTCTTTCCCTCCTTTTTGCCTGATTCTTGTTTACTGCCTTGTGGTAGGACAAACATGTTTCTCCAATTAAGTCTATATGTTCTCCATAATTTGCTTTGGTTTACCTGTTTTTACCAGGTTCATTTGCTTTGAGTTACCTATTTTTACCAGGTTTATTTAGTTAAACCAGACCTTCTAAAAATCTGTAAAAGTCTCACTTTTAGTATAAGATAACAGCAACAATATTGCTGCTACACAAATGAATAATGACAGCAAAATTATCTGTATTCAAAATCTTTTTTTTTTCTAATCTTTCTCTCCCTTTTTAACTGAAACTCCCCTTCCTGTATTTTATATTCCCAGCTTTCCTTTTCCAAAGTGTCATCCCCAGCCTTCTTCAACTCCTGTGCAAATCACCCATCAAATACTATTTCCTTTGAAAACACACATACAATTCCCTTTAATATTTCTCCTTCATAGGATTGCTGTTTATTTGATCACTATGTGTTAAACAGCTAGGTGAGCTGCTATACTAGCCCTTTTTCAAAATAACCTCTTTATTTTTAGCCTTTGTTGACCAGCCCACTAGGCTAGTGACTTCTTAAAATGGGAGACCCGGTGTGGTATTCATAATGCTAGAGAAAATTTGGCCAGGGCATCAGGGAGCTTCCCCTACTCTATCTTCCTGTTTCTGATCCAGGCACTTAGGCCGCTCGGAGAGATGGGAAGAATCATGGCAAATGCAAACCAGGCTGAAGATGTGTTGAGGAGTATGGAGTTGGTAGAATCACTACCTGAGTTGGAAATTAGTGAGCAGAAAGTGGAGAAAGCATTTATATCGGAGGAGAAGGAGGTGATGGAGTGGATTGTTTCATCAGATGAGATGGAGGTTTATTCGCAGGATATATTCCAAAAGAAGGTATTTGAGTGAGAAACGAAGAGTCAGAACCCTCCAGTCCAGAGGGTTGCAAGATCATTATTTGGAGCAGATGATTAACCAAAGTGAGCCAGATAATAATGCAGCCGTATTGTGGAGTGAAATAATGGAAAAGATGCAACAAGATGTAGAAGGAAGAGAACCAGAAAGGAAGACGTATGTGCAAACTGTGAAGGAAGGAGAAGGCAGAAAAATAAAAGTAAAGGAGGTAAAGAGAAGATATAGGGTATGAATAATGAGTAAAAAAAGAAAAAGGACTAGGCAGGTATGAAGTCTGGGAATCCTTAATAGCACCATTAGGTGTTACTGCAAAGGAGGTAAGAGATGTCATACTAATTAATAAAGAAACCTTTTCTGACTTATTATTTGAAAATGACCAATTTTTGAAAATTGTTTTAGAAATCTTTTAGAAAAGTACAAACCTTGGTCAGAGTATGTCATACAATCTTTATTAGATAAACTAAAAAAAAGAATACTTGTTCAATTCAGAACAGAAATTGATGCTATAGAAGTGAAAATGCATTTATTGACTATATGTAATGATGCTATGGATACAACAAAAATGTATGATGAAAGAGGACTTGGACTGGTGGATGGGAATGTGGGATTTTTTTAAAAATGGAAAACAATAATGGAATACATAAAGCAAGTGTTATAAATGTAAATGGTAACAGGTTTTATAAAACACATGGGGCAGCCTAAAACTTGCTTTTTCTGTGGAAAAGATGGATAGTTAGTGAATGTAATAAAAGGAAATGCCTTATATGTGGAAAGAGAGGATATAAGGCAAAGAAATATGATTTAAAATGTTCAAAAAAGTGTTAATACTGGGCATGCCTGGTTAGAATGTGATAATGATGAACAACAAGTTGGAGAAGAGGTTATACAAAATTTGGAGCAAGAACAAAGTATAGCGGAGGAGCATATAAATCAAAATGAGACAGACGAGGCAATATTAAATAATTCCAAAGAGGGGGATAACAAAGGACAGCAGAAACTAATGGTACAAGTCAAGAGGAATATGTGAATTGACAAATAGTTAAAGGAAGAAAGAACTCTATAGGAAAACGCGTAAAACAAAGGAAAAGAAAATATAAATGTATGTCCATAAAAAAATAAGAAAGGTAAAGGAGGAGCTTCACCTTTTAATAATCCTTTTTTTCTCTTTCTATCTGTTAAAAATGAAGAGATTAGCTTTAAATGGCAATAGTATGATAAATACTAAAAGGAGAATAGGTATATTAGAATGTTGTGCATTATTACATATACATGTACTCACATTAGAAAATATTAGATTATTAACAGAGGAAAAAAGGCTGTAAACAAAAAAATAATAGAATGTTTCAATTATTTGGAATATGGGAAAAGAAATGTGTTCTGGTATATGTATATTATGCCAGGGGAATATTGAAATATTAGATGTCACATTGGTTGAGCTGGAATGTATAACTGTGTTAGACTTAAGATGGAATAAAAGTGTTTATAGAATTACAGCCTTATATACATGTTATTAAAAAAGAAAGGGAAGAAATGTTTAAAAAACTTTAAATTATGTTTGTGTAAGTGTGGATATACTAATAGTAGACGACTTTAATTGTAATTTAAAAATAAATAAGAAGAATGGATATGACATCAAAATAGTAAATGAGATTATGAAATGTGATAGATTATATGTATGGCAAAATAGTCATTGGACTTATAGGAGGAATTAGATTATGACTGAAATTAATTATTTTTATCAGATAGCTTAAAGATTATGCAACGAGGAATAAAAATGCTGTTTTTCTGATCATTTAGCTATATGAATAAGAGTACACAAAAAAGAAGTTTTTATAAGAATAGGTAAACGAATTAAAAGATTAAATGAGAAAGAATTGGTGCAAGATGATAAAAAAGCAATGCATATGTTATGGAGGAATCATAGGAACGAGAGAATTTTGTGAAAACTGGACTATCTGGTGGATTAGCTTTAAAGAAAAATATAAAACATGAATTCTAGAATGTATAGATGATAAAAGAAAGAAGGAGAAGAAGATATATAAAAAATAAGTCAAGAAATATTTAGTGATTTATTAAAAAGAAGGAATCTTTTATGAGAAAGAAAGAGAGATGTATGAAAAGGATGAAGTGAAGATTAATAAGGTGTTATATAAACAAAAATATTGTTTGCAAGAAGGATGGAAGATGTAGTGCCATATTTAAGTAAACTGGTTAAAGAATAGAAAAAATAATAAGTGAGTTACAAACTAAAGAAAGAAAAACAAGTGAGGAAGCAGGAATGTATATGTGAAATAATCAAAGAGTGTGCAGCACAATTGTTTGTTAAAAAAGAAATAAATGAAAAGGAAAACGTGAAATAAGCAGGTTAAATAGGGGAGATAATGGATACTCGGGAAACGTATAAGTATTAAAGAATTAAAGGAAGTATTGAAAGATATAAATATGAATACAGCAACGGGATTAGATGGCATTGCATATCACATGTATAATGAAATGGAGAATTGGCAAAAAGCTATATTTCTAGAAGTATTGAATAATGGCTAAAAGTGGGAATAAATTATAAAGAGATGTGTACAGGGGTTATAAAGTTTATATGGAAAAAAGGAGACTGGAGGCCCATAACTTTTACAGATTATAAGATATTCACGGGAATTATAACTAAAATATTAAATAAGTTTGATAAGTTATATGAGAAAATTGTATTTGGTAGGAAAGGAAAATAAACTCAAGATTTTTTATGGATTGTTAAGGAAGTGGTAGATGACATTGTTATAAAAAAAGATGGCATTAGATCATGATAGGAGATCTAATGATAGAATTCAGTATGAATCATTATGGGACATTTTGAACACATATAATATAAGTAAAAGAATAATACATGCTATTAGATCAGTATATGACAGGAATTATGTTAAAATTAATGTTAATGTTAATGGATGGATAAGTGAGGAATTGAAAATAGAATGTGGAATAAGACAAGGCTGCCCTGACAGTAGTATTATTCTTAACTTGGTTATGAATGCAATAGTGAATAAGATTAATAGAATGACAAACAGTGCAGGATACAAAACATTAAGTGAATTACAACTGCCTATAATGTATATTTAAGCAGATGATATTGTATTAATCATGAGTAATAAGGAATGGATGGAAAAGTCAATTAAAGAGTTAAGTAATGCTACTCAATGCTAGAAGTCTAAACCTCAAAATACACTCTCTCGAGGCACTTCTAAAAATGGAGAACATTGATATCTGTGCAGTAACTGAGACCTGGTTCAAGGATCCAGAGAGTACCCCTGCAATACCAGGCTGCAACTCTTACCACACTTTTCAGCCACCAAAGCAAGACCAAAACACAAAAGGTGGAGGAGTGTCCATATTCACCAAGGATATTCACACCTCCAGGCTAGTTGCCCAATACAATGCATCTGAAATTCTCTAGCTGAAACTAACACTAGGTAAGACTACAATCCAAATTGTAGCTTGCGACAGATTCCCCACCATGCCCCAAGATTCTCACTACACCTTTCTAAACATACTGGAAAATATTAAGATACAACCAAACACCCTAATACTGGGTGATTTCAACTACCCTGCCATTAACTGGGAAAATTACTCTGGTACCAACACCTTTTCCCAACGGTTCTTGGAATTCATAAACTCCAATGCCCTGGATCAGCTAATCCATTGTCCCACCAAATGCTCCAATATCCTAGACCTGGTCATTACCAACATGGGAGATAGATGCTCCACACCAGTGGTCACCCCCCATTGGTCAGGTCTGACTATAAGCAAATCACCCTTGACATCCACATCCCACCCCCACCACCCAGTAAGGAAACCTCTGTAAAAAACTTCTCCAAAGCCAGCTTCATGCTACTCAAGTCAGAAGTGGCAAACTTCATGACACCCATGCAGACGGGCTCTGAAAGTTTGACTGCTAAATCTTACACTAAGTCACTGTACAAGCACATCCACTCCTGCATGAATCATGCCATCCCAAATAGAACCAAGATGCCCTCCTCCAAAAAAAGGAAGCCAATCTGGTGGTCCCCTGCCATAAACAAACTATACAACAGAAGGAAGAAACTGTTGCAGAAAAGAGGAAAATCCCAGGATGCAAAAAACTCCCTTACCAGCCTCAGTAAGAAGCTGAGATCCCTCATAAATTCCTCCAAAGCTAGTTACAAAAATAAAATTGTCAAAGATTCGAAAGACAACCGCAAGGTATTCTATAGTTATGTCAAGAATCTAAATGGCAATGCTCAGATCTGCTCTGAGATACAACAGAATGGCTTTAATATACTGATTCCCAAGGATATTGCCAATATCCTGGCAGATCGATTTAGTGCCAACTTCACCCCCTGTCACCCCCTAAAAGGCCCATCTCAATGCCAAAAGATTGCCAAATTCTGGTAATCATGGCCACACAGGTAGAAACCACACTCTCCAAAGCTAAGAATACAGCATCCATGGGACCAGATGACATCCCAGGCTGTGTACTACATGAACTACAAAATGAATTGGCACCTCACCTAAGTGTCATGTTTAATCATAGCCTCACCTCAGGCTTCATGCCCACTGAGTGGTGCACAGCTACAGTTATCCCACTCCACAAGGGGAGATCCACCTTGGATCCCAGTAACTGCCATCCCATCAGTCTGATGAGCCTGATCTGCAAGAGCATGGAACGCATTATCATGGAACTTATAAACAAATACATTGGCAACCTTCAAACACTGGACCCCACCCAGTTTGGGTTAGTGAAGGGCCGATCTTGTCTCCTAAACCTGATTGACTTCTTCAAATCAGTCTCCAGAGCTGTGGACGAGGGTAAGGTGGTCCACACAACCTATCTGGACTTGCCAGGGTCTTCAACACCATCCCTCACTCTGGAATCATAGATAAACTTACTAAGCTGGGCATAAATCCCTACGCCACTCGATGGGTTGCCAACTGGCTTACTGACAGAACCCAGACTGTAAAAGTAGCCAACTCCAAATCCAGCTCCAGACAAGTGACAAGTGGAGTGCCTCAGGATTCAGTCCTGGGACCGCTCTTGTTTGGCATCTACTTCTCTGAAGTACAGGCCAACACTAAGGGACTCTGGCTAACAAAGTCCACAGATGACTGCAAACTGGGAGCCATTATTGAATCCCCAAATGATGTGGATATTCTACAAAATGGCCTTACAGAAACAGATGCTTGGTGCCAGAGCCATGGGCTCAAGCTTAATGTCAAGAAATGTATAGGTCTTCCCTTTGTGAAAAACCATACACCCATGAATTACCACATAGGTGGCAGTACACTAGACACCGAAAGTGTGATGAGAGACTTAGGGCCACAAGTGGACAGTGGTCTCACCTTCGATAACCACATCGCCACAACAGTCAGGAAATCCTTCTATGTGGCATACCTCATCACTAAGGGCTTTTCATCCAGAAAAAAGGAGGTCATTGTCCCACTGTACTCATCTCTCATTAGATCCATTATGGAGTACAACTCCCTGTTTGGTATGTACCTCACAAGACATCTGCAACAGTTGGAAAGGCCACAGAAATACCTCACTAAAAGAATCACAGGCCTAAAGTAGATGCCCTATGCTGACCTTCTAAAAAAATTCCAGCTATACTCTGTGGCATATCATCTACTCAGAGGTGATCTCTGCTTAACATACAAAGCCATGTCAAACCCTGAGCTGTTGGACATGCTCCACTTAAAGAAATCCCGATCCCTCAGAGCCACACTCTCCAGGGATGTAAACCTTGTCATCACAATGAACAAGACATGCTGGAGGGATATGTTCCTGACCCAGAGACTCCCCATACTCTGGAATAGACTGCCCATACATGTCAAGCAGAGTGCCTCTTTGGTTCTCTTCAAAAGGAACCTTGATGATTGGATGGGAGAAAGGAAATTCACCACAGGGTCACATCAGTCGCCCTGCTAGACAGGGGTCCAGGGAAGTAAATATTGTGGGAATAAATATCCAGGGAATTGTTATGGCTAGGCTTGTATAGGCCCTTTGGCCGATAGCCTAGTACCAACCTATGAACCTATGAACCTAAGTATTTCATTAAGAGAAATTGGGTTATGTATAAGTAAAGAAAAAAAGTAAGTGATTTAGGAGTATAGAAGTATAAGAGACATAGACTTTAATGAGGAATCCATAGATATTTTCAGAATAATGTTTGGATAAAATGTTTATAAGGATGAGCAATGGGGAAAATTATTTAAAGATATAAAGTACATGACTACTTTTAGAATACATTTAGATTTTCCTATAGAAAGAAAGCACATTTGATAAATGCCATGGTACTGAAAGATTGCGTATAATGCAAACATTTATATGATTCTACCAAAATATGAAAAGGAATTGATGGCTTTATTATTTTCTTTAATGTGGGAGTCCAGGTTGAATCTGGTTAAGAGAGGACTCTTTTATATAAAAGAAGAAAAAGGGAGATTGGGACTAATAAACTCAATTGTTCATGCAGTGTCACTGAATTTATATAGAGTAATGAGATTTTATATTAAAGAAGAAAAAAGCCTGATAGATATTATTTTAGAATATAATTTTGAGGCCTTTTAGAAAAAATGGAGACAGGTTAAAGAATTAGAGAAAGTATAAATGAAGAGATGAAAGAATATCAAAATAAAATTATAATATGAAAAAAATTAGAAGATGATAAAGACGGTGCAATAAAAATGAGATTTAAATGGTATAAATAATACATGAATGCAAAGATTTTTTATAGAGATTGTCTATAGGAAAGTTACCAATTAAGACAAATATGCCTTAGAAAAGTAAACAAAATAGAATATGTAATTTGTACAGAGAATATGAAACAACAGAGCATGTTTTTTGAAATGTATAAAAGTTAAAAAGTCATCGAATGAAGTATGTAAAAGTAATATGTTGAAAGAAATTACAAAAGTTGAGCATTTAAGTATGGATATGACTGAATTGTTTTTTTATGGTGCAAAACAAAAAACAAAACAAAACAAAAAAAAAAACAAGAAGAGGCAAAGAAGATGGACAGAATAATATTTTATATTTCATGGACAATATGGACTAAAAGAGTCAATGAAAGTAAGTTGAATTGAAAATAGATATTGATGAAGATTTTGGAAAGAATGTGGTTTTGGTTGTGGAAAAGGGGTAGCGGGAGTGTTTAAGATATATTGTAAAGAATGTAAAGATCTGTAAATCTCTGTATATAATGTAAATATATAAATAATAAGTATTGTATTTATGTTATGTTATATGATAAAAACAATACTCTTTGGAGATGCCTGGTAGCACTGGAGGGCTCCTACAGCAGCAAGGAAGAGGCCGAAGGGAAGCAGCAGTATGGAGGAGGAAAAAAAGCAACGGAGAGGTGAGAGGAGGACAGTGAGAATTTGGAGAAAAACTATTTTGATATGGGGCTTCAGAATGTAAACAAAGATTCCTGTGTAGTGAATGTTATGAATGAGTAGCATTTCTCTTTATCCATGGAGAAGGAAATAAGTGAGTCTGCTGTGTTGTGTGGTGCAAATAACAGAACTAGCATCAGGGGGGCTTGCAGATGATGTTCTGTTAAAAATAATCAGGCAGGATGATCCAGGTGGCAGTTCTGTTGTTTAATGGGATGAGATGGCAGATATTTTTTCAGAAGTGCTGAGGATGGTAATTTGGAGAAGGAACCCAGGTAGTGTGGCAGCAGAGAATGCAGCAGTAAAAACTTATGCAGCAGTTAATCAAAGCAAAAAAGGAAAGCAACAACAAACTGAGAAGGATTCTTGTTTTGTGACAACATATGATGCAGTAACCTAAACATATGCAGCAGTGACAGCAGGTAAAAGAGAAGTGCAAGCAACAAACTGTAAATAAAACTGATTTTTAAAAAGAAGAGAAGACCAACTGTGAGAACTTTCTAAGAACAAAAAAATGACAGTGGAATAGATAGATATTATCTATGGGACAATTTGGTAACTGATCCAGGTTTTAAAGCTCAAGAAATTTGGTCTTTTATACATATTTGGACACAGACCTTTTGTGAATTAACACTTGAAAGTGATGGACTGATGATGAAATTTCTGGAACTTAGTAACAAAAAGAAGGGCATTTACCCATGGAAGAATTATCTGTTTTCTAGTAACAACGTAAATATTAAAAAAAAAATGTTATTTTGCAGTTTAGAACTGATAAATTTGAAGACGATAATGTAAAAAATGCATGCAAGGTGTGTGTGAAGTTTTTGTAATATTGTGAAAGTTAAAGATGAACCAAACTTATGGAATGGAGGGTGGAGGATGGAAGCTGTTTTGAAATAAGAAAAAAACATGGAGAAACACTTGCCGAGTGTTATGTTTGTGGCTGCTCATAGAGGGACATTAAGATATGCTGGGCAGCCTAAATCATGTTCTTTTTTGGGTATTTTTATCATTCAAATAATGATTGTGACAAGATACAATGTAACCAGTACATATGGGGAGAAAGGGCGTACAGCAAGATGGTGTAAACCTGAACGCAGATTGTGTAAAAAAGGACACTTTTGGATAGTTTGCCAAGAGCAAACAGTAAATAATGAAAAAGAAGGAAAAAAGGACAAAAACATACACAAGGAAGGTCAACAAAAGGCTGAAGGAGAGGATGAACTAGATGAAGAAGAAACTGTAGAAGAAAAATATATGGAGTGGAAATGTAGAGAGAGAGAGAGACAGTGCATGCAGGAAGAGAAGTAAGGAGGAGTGATTGGTACTAATATATTTGTTGACATTCTAGCCAGTGAAAAATCTGATTCTGAGGATCAGGGATTATTTGTACATAAACCCAGGAAAATATTCAGTTGGGGGAAAAAGTAAAAATAAAACAAAAATTTAAAAATATTTCCCCTAAACTTAAACAGAAGGAAAATGAACAATTTTAGAATACATTCAGTAATCCTGAACAGTATTACTGACACTGTAAGAATGAGAGGGATATTGGAATGATGTGTCAAATGTAATATGGATGTTATGTTGTTAGAGGATGTAAGAATTCTGCTAAGTGAAGAATGGCTGCAAACAGAAAAAAAATGTGGGGTGGAAATGCAATATGGAACTTAGGAAATGAATGTTGTTCTGGAGAGGTTGTGTTATGTTAAAAAATAAAGTGAAAATACTAGATGTAACATCGGTGATGATTGGAAGCTGAACTGTTGTGGATATGAGATGGAGAGAACATGTTTATGGAGTTATAACATTATATGTTGTATAACTAGCAAGGATAGAGATAATTTGTTTCATCAAATATTACACTGTGGGGGTTAACATGAACACTATAATTACAGAGGACTTTAATTGTGATTTAAGGGAAAATGTAAAAAGAACAGGAAAGATGTGAAAAAAATATGGAAATATAAGATAGAAGTATGTGCAACAAAAGTCAATGGACTTATAGAAGGGGGTCCTTGGGTTTGAAACTGATTAGTTTATATTATCAGACGTTTTGGTGATACCCGATGATGATAATGCAGTTGTGATGGACTTTTCAGACCATTTAGCAATACGGATGGAAATGATGGAAGAAAGAGGATATGTTAAAATAGCAAAGGGGGTACAAAGAATAAATGAAACAATACGGGATGAAACTGGAAAGGGGCAAGTATTGCAGTCATGACAGGAATCATATAACCATGAAGGACTTCTATAAAAATGTTTTTGAGTGGTACACTGAATTTACAAATAAGTATAAAAATGGCAGGATGATATAAGAAAGGAAGCAAAAGTGAAGTATGGGAAATGTATAGAAATGTATTGGAGAATTTAGAGAATAACACGAGAGAATAGAATGATATGAAAAAACAAACATATAAAAGAAATCTAGAAAAAGTAAGGTGTTAATGTTTAGGTAGAGATTACATTTACAAGGGAAAAGGGAGGCAGTATTTACATATCTGGGTAAAATAGTAAAGGAGGATATTACTAAAATAAGGGAAATTAAAAATGTAAAATGATTTATAAAATAACGCAAGCAAATTATAAGTATTGTAATACAGCATGTAGAAATATGTATAAGAGAAAAAAGAAGGAAAATGAGACAGAATAGAAAAGAAAATAGAAAATTCTGGAACAAGTTAAGGAGGAATTTGGAAAATATTGCTGAACTAAATGAAGTACTTAGGAAAGTAAATAATGATTCAGTATCAAGCCCAGATGGTATAGCATATGGAATGTACAATAAATTAATGGATTGGTTAGGAGAGTATTTTGTAAATATACTTAATGAATGGTTCAAGGAAAGGTTTGTTTATCAAGAGTTATGCAGTGGGATATTAAAATTTATACTGAAAAATGATGAGAAGAATGAATAAATTGGAGAATTGTCATACTAAATAACACACACAGTTTATATTTTTTTATGAGATACAGAGGAGAATGGAAGGAAAGATGAGGGATATGGAAGAAATTATATATAGCATAAAATGTAAAGGATGTAAAGAATTGTTATTGGTTGTCAGAGATATTGTGGATAATATTATAATTAAAAGGGAATATGGGAAATATGGTTGGTGATATTAGCAAGGCATTTGATACAGTAGGACATGATGTTTTGTGGGATGTTATGGAGAAGTATTGAGTAGGTAATAGAATTAGGAGAGTGTGCATGTCAGCATATCAAACTAATAGAGTGAGAGTATTAGTGAAAGGGTGGCTATCTAAAGAAGTATGCATGAAGTGTGGTAGAAGACAAGGATGTCCCATGAGTGGAATATTGTTTGCATTTGTAATGAATATGACATTGAGTGAAGTAGCTTATAAAATGAAAAATGGTAGATATGTACAAAAAGAGGTGGTGATTCCAGTGCTTTTGTAACTTGCTAAGAACAAAATATGGATGAAGAAATGGGACTGACCTCGACTAAAGATAAAAGTAAGCATTTGGGTGATGTGGTAAAAATTAGGGGTGTATATTTTTCAATTAATAAACTTTTACTAGGGATAAAATCTGGGAAGAATGATATAGTTTTTGATGCAGGGCTCGATAAAAGAAATGAAAGAAATATGTCTTCCAAGGAAGACGTGTAGATTAGCATTCAGGAAAAAGGTTTATCTGATGAATTCTGAATATACATGTCAAATGTTTATATCTATTCATCCATAACCCCTTTTCCAATTTCTGGGGTGTCACTTCAGTGCAATCATCTAGAGCCAAGGTTTACACTGCTGGGTTGCTATCTCTACCATGGTAGTTCTTCCACACCACACACTCACACCTATGGCCAATTTAGAGTGCCCAATCCACCTACTGCATGTCTTTGGAATGTGGGAGGAAACGAGCACCTTGAAGAAACCCACACAAACAGAGGGAGGACATGCAGACTCCACAGAGAAGGCACCTTAGCTGAGGATCGAACTGGGGAACCTCTTACTGTGAGGTGACAACACTAGCCATTGCACCACTATGTTTATATGATCTCAGAAAAACATGAAAAGAAAATTGCACAATTGTTGTGTTTTCTTTCTTATGGGGTTCAAGATTAAATGCAATGAAAACAGGTGTGTTTTTCATGAATGAAGTTGAAGGGAGGTGGCTTGGGATTACTAAATCTAGATGGTTATTCTACTTGTTTAAACTTGTATCAATTATTAAAGTGGGTAAAATAATAGAATGAGAAATTAGTAGTGAGAAAGTTTAAATATAAGTAGAAAAATGTCTGGGAGATGAGAATAAGAAACTGACTGAAGTTCCTTTTTGGGGATAAACTCTTAGCTAGACTTGCAAGGGTCTCAGGGTCATTAGCCTAGTAACATCCTATGATCCTATGATATATAAATAAAGAAATTAAAATTGTCAAGTAAAATGCTAGTATGGAAACAAAAATTGATGATATAGAGAAAGAGAAGGATGTGATATAATAAAGTGATGAAACAATATTATTATGTGAATCCATGGGAAGATTTAGCAGATGAAGTGATTAAAACCATTAAAATAAGAAAAAAGTGGTATACCAAGATAGTAGAGTGTCAGGATTTCCTATGGAGACTGATAATAAAAAAGTTACTAGAAAAGGGGAATATGCCATATGAAAAGAAAGTTGAAAAGTGTGTTTATTTTGTGGGGAGGAAAAGACGACAGAGCGTGTTTTTTGAAATGTAAAAGAGTGGTGAATGTATGGGCGAAGTTGTGTGAAGACTATTTTTGAGACTATTAATGTCATAAACAATATAGATATGAATATGATTATGTATGGATATTATACAATCAAGAAGAAAGAATATGTGAGAAGGACAGATAATTTATTTTATGTAATCTGGATTATTTGTAATGAATGATTGAATCAAATTTTGTTTAATAGGAAATGAATTTTGCCAGATATATTGCAAAAAAATAGATTAAGGTTGTGGAAGAAGGAGTGGGGGTCAATTGTGGAAGAATAACAATGTAGATTTTACAAGAAAATGATAAAAAGTAAGAAAAATAGAAATGTGTATATCTATATGCCTGTAAATATGAACATTTTATAATTATGTAAATAATATTTTTATACTGTGTTAAATAAAGGACCTCTACTCTTTTATATGGGTGTCATTGACTCTTTTGCATCCACCTGAGCTACCGCCATCTCAAGCAGATGAGAACTGGTTTAACATCTTATCAAAAGAGTGATACATTCAGTTGAGTAACCCCCCCCCATCCCCATCCCCATCCCCACTGCTGAAGTGCAATTTCAGCAATGTGATTACTTGGAGTGGGAATAGAACCCATAGCCTTCTGTCTTTCCAGTAACAAAGGTAAGTCAGCTACCTGTTGGACCACCGATACTGCAGTGGCTAAGGTTAATATATCTTAAGCATGTTATTTGTTTCCTTCCTTCACCAGTATACATGTCTATACATATTGCCTCTTTAGGAATATTCCCCACTTCCCTCAACTACTTTAGTCCATATTCCCTAAACATCTGCTTTCTTGCATCTTAAAAATATTTTGTAGATTTTGTGAATAGTTAAAAATACACCTCCCTTTTAACCCACTCATCTGACTCTTATAAATCAGCCCAGGTAGCGTTGTGACTGATTTATTTTAATGATCTTGGTTTACAGCTTAAAGTCCATATTAAAAAGTGTTGTAAAGTTCTTCAACTAGTTCTAATGTGCTTTAAAAGCAAGAAGTGACTTACTTTTAAAATCTACATCTTCTGCTATCAGGTATTCCATTTAAAAAGACCTCTTAGTTATTATTTATAGTTTTCCATAGTATTTTACCAACATTACTTGGTAATCTAGTCACCTCAAGTACTTTTACCCTGCTATATCTTTAAAGAAATGTTCTACCTTTTTCTTGGAAATAGCAGTCTCTAATATTAACTGCTTCCCTTATGCCAACCCTTTCCTAATTCCAAATAGCAATTTACTTAAGAAGTTTGCCACTCTGATCCCATTCTTATTAATATTCACTGTTGCCCTCCATTCTGTATTTCTAATATCTTTCATATTATCATTTCTTAACTTACAATTGCCGAGAGGCAAACATCGACATCCGTCTACTTCCATCTTGTCACATGTGTACAATCTTTAGATGAAAAAAATGTTTCCTTCCTAGATAATTAAACTTCTGCTTTAACCTCAGAAATGTAGCCTTGTCCACTTAGACATTTTTGTTGTACCAATATATTCCATATTCTTTCTGTAAACAAGTTATTTAACATGTTCTTGCTACTCGTCTTCATCATCTTTGTATTTTTTTTCTAAATTCCAGTTTTGAAAAACTGTAAACATAGATATTTTAACTTACACATTTCCCATATACTCTTCTGTTTTAGACATAAATGCCACGGTCTCCCCTTTAATGTTCACGTCACTCATTTCTTCTACTGCCTTAGTTTTTGTCTTTTTTGAAATGGTCCAAAACACATCTCCCTGATTTTTTATTGATTTTCCACCCTTTCTCTTCTACCAACACCATGACAAAATGAGATATATTGTTGTGCTTAACCCCCATACACACACGCACGCACGCATGAGTGTGTATGTGTGTGTGTGTGTGTGTGTGTGTGTGTGTGTGTGTGTGTGTGTGTGTGTGTGAGAGTGGCCTCTTTCACATATCTTTCTTTAACCAGTATAAAGCTTTCTCATCTTGTCAGCAATTTCCAGAGGAATTGCTATCCCCAGATAATAGATTTTGCCATGAGTAAGTAATAGAAAAGCTACCAGATGCCATGAATGAAATTTCCTTAAGACAGTCCAACCTGCTCAAACCTGAAAAAAATGTGGAGGTCGAATAACAATATACGAGGACGAGAACCATGTATTAATGCTTTACTTAATGAGACCGTTTCTACACCTCCAGTTTACACACTCATCACCACTATCACCACCCCCAGCATCAGCATATATAAAAGACCTCCCAACCACTCAATCCTCACTTTTACTTCAAAAGAGCCAGGCCCAAAGATATAGCTGCCTGTCTATCAGACCTCCATCTGATGTCTCAAATGAGGCTGTTAAGTGCAATCTCTGGTTCATCTCCCTGTGCAAAAGTATCTGATCCACCTTCTTACCTACATGAAAGCGAGAGTCAAACTGTTTTGGTAACACAGTTCTGGTGGTGCTCAGTGTAAATAGCAGAATAAGTATAGCAGTAAAGACTGGGGTACTACCACTAAGGATTAAGTGTAGCAGTACAGACTGGGGTACTACCACTAAGGATTAAGTGTAGCAGTACAGACTGGGGTCCTACCACTAAGGATTAAGTGTAGCAGTACAGACTGGGGTACTACCACTAAGGATTAAGTGTAGCAGTACAGACTGGGGTACTACCACTAAGGATTAAGTGTAGCAGTACAGACTGGGGTACTACCACTAAGGATTAAGTGTAGCAGTACAGACTGGGGTACTACCACTAAGGATTAAGTGTAGCAGTACAGACTGGGGTACTACCACTAAGGATTAAGTGTAGCAGTACAGACTGGGGTCCTACCACTAAGGATTAAGTGTAGCAGTACAGACTGGGGTACTACCACTAAGGATTAAGTGTAGCAGTACAGACTGGGGTACTACCACTAAGGATTAAGTGTAGCAGTACAGACTGGGGTACTACCACTAAGGATTAAGTGTAGCAGTACAGACTGGGGTCCTACCACTAAGGATTAAGTGTAGCAGTACAGACTGGGGTACTACCACTAAGGATTAAGTGTAGCAGTACAGACTGGGGTCCTACCACTAAGGATTAAGTGTAGCAGTACAGACTGGGGTACTACCACTAAGGATTAAGTGTAGCAGTACAGACTGGGGTACTACCACTAAGGATTAAGTGTAGCAGTACAGACTGGGGTCCTACCACTAAGGATTAAGTGTAGCAGTACAGACTGGGGTACTACCACTAAGGATTAAGTGTAGCAGTACAGACTGGGGTACTACCACTAAGGATTAAGTGTAGCAGTACAGACTGGGGTACTACCACTAAGGATTAAGTGTAGCAGTACAGACTGGGGTCCTACCACTAAGGATTAAGTGTAGCAGTACAGACTGGGGTACTACCACTAAGGATTAAGTGTAGCAGTACAGACTGGGGTACTACCACTAAGGATTAAGTGTAGCAGTACAGACTGGGGTACTACCACTAAGGATTAAGTGTAGCAGTACAGACTGGGGTACTACCACTAAGGATTAAGTGTAGCAGTACAGACTGGGGTACTACCACTAAGGATTAAGTGTAGCAGTACAGACTGGGGTACTACCACTAAGGATTAAGTGTAGCAGTACAGACTGGGGTCCTACCACTAAGGATTAAGTGTAGCAGTACAGACTGGGGTACTACCACTAAGGATTAAGTGTAGCAGTACAGACTGGGGTACTACCACTAAGGATTAAGTGTAGCAGTACAGACTGGGGTCCTACCACTAAGGATTAAGTGTAGCAGTACAGACTGGGGTACTACCACTAAGGATTAAGTGTAGCAGTACAGACTGGGGTACTACCACTAAGGATTAAGTGTAGCAGTACAGACTGGGGTACTACCACTAAGGATTAAGTGTAGCAGTACAGACTGGGGTACTACCACTAAGGATTAAGTGTAGCAGTACAGACTGGGGTACTACCACTAAGGATTAAGTGTAGCAGTACAGACTGGGGTCCTACCACTAAGGATTAAGTGTAGCAGTACAGACTGGGGTACTACCACTAAGGATTAAGTGTAGCAGTACAGACTGGGGTACTACCACTAAGGATTAAGTGTAGCAGTACAGACTGGGGTCCTACCACTAAGGATTAAGTGTAGCAGTACAGACTGGGGTACTACCACTAAGGATTAAGTGTAGCAGTACAGACTGGGGTACTACCACTAAGGATTAAGTGTAGCAGTACAGACTGGGGTACTACCACTAAGGATTAAGTGTAGCAGTACAGACTGGGGTACTACCACTAAGGATTAAGTGTAGCAGTACAGACTGGGGTACTACCACTAAGGATTAAGTGTAGCAGTACAGACTGGGGTACTACCACTAAGGATTAAGTGTAGCAGTACAGACTGGGGTACTACCACTAAGGATTAAGTGTAGCAGTACAGACTGGGGTACTACCACTAAGGATTAAGTGTAGCAGTACAGACTGGGGTACTACCACTAAGGATTAAGTGTAGCAGTACAGACTGGGGTACTACCACTAAGGATTAAGTGTAGCAGTACAGACTGGGGTACTACCACTAAGGATTAAGTGTAGCAGTACAGACTGGGGTACTACCACTAAGGATTAAGTGTAGCAGTACAGACTGGGGTCCTACCACTAAGGATTAAGTGTAGCAGTACAGACTGGGGTACTACCACTAAGGATTAAGTGTAGCAGTACAGACTGGGGTACTACCACTAAGGATTAAGTGTAGCAGTACAGACTGGGGTACTACCACTAAGGATTAAGTGTAGCAGTACAGACTGGGGTACTACCACTAAGGATTAAGTGTAGCAGTACAGACTGGGGTCCTACCACTAAGGATTAAGTGTAGCAGTACAGACTGGGGTACTACCACTAAGGATTAAGTGTAGCAGTACAGACTGGGGTCCTACCACTAAGGATTAAGTGTAGCAGTACAGACTGGGGTACTACCACTAAGGATTAAGTGTAGCAGTACAGACTGGGGTCCTACCACTAAGGATTAAGTGTAGCAGTACAGACTGGGGTACTACCACTAAGGATTAAGTGTAGCAGTACAGACTGGGGTACTACCACTAAGGATTAAGTGTAGCAGTACAGACTGGGGTACTACCACTAAGGATTAAGTGTAGCAGTACAGACTGGGGTCCTACCACTAAGGATTAAGTGTAGCAGTACAGACTGGGGTCCTACCACTAAGGATTAAGTGTAGCAGTACAGACTGGGGTACTACCACTAAGGATTAAGTGTAGCAGTACAGACTGGGGTACTACCACTAAGGATTAAGTGTAGCAGTACAGACTGGGGTACTACCACTAAGGATTAAGTGTAGCAGTACAGACTGGGGTCCTACCACTAAGGATTAAGTGTAGCAGTACAGACTGGGGTACTACCACTAAGGATTAAGTGTAGCAGTACAGACTGGGGTACTACCACTAAGGATTAAGTGTAGCAGTACAGACTGGGGTACTACCACTAAGGATTAAGTGTAGCAGTACAGACTGGGGTACTACCACTAAGGATTAAGTGTAGCAGTACAGACTGGGGTACTACCACTAAGGATTAAGTGTAGCAGTACAGACTGGGGTACTACCACTAAGGATTAAGTGTAGCAGTACAGACTGGGGTACTACCACTAAGGATTAAGTGTAGCAGTACAGACTGGGGTACTACCACTAAGGATTAAGTGTAGCAGTACAGACTGGGGTACTACCACTAAGGATTAAGTGTAGCAGTACAGACTGGGGTACTACCACTAAGGATTAAGTGTAGCAGTACAGACTGGGGTACTACCACTAAGGATTAAGTGTAGCAGTACAGACTGGGGTCCTACCACTAAGGATTAAGTGTAGCAGTACAGACTGGGGTCCTACCACTAAGGATTAAGTGTAGCAGTACAGACTGGGGTACTACCACTAAGGATTAAGTGTAGCAGTACAGACTGGGGTACTACCACTAAGGATTAAGTGTAGCAGTACAGACTGGGGTACTACCACTAAGGATTAAGTGTAGCAGTACAGACTGGGGTACTACCACTAAGGATTAAGTGTAGCAGTACAGACTGGGGTCCTACCACTAAGGATTAAGTGTAGCAGTACAGACTGGGGTACTACCACTAAGGATTAAGTGTAGCAGTACAGACTGGGGTACTACCACTAAGGATTAAGTGTAGCAGTACAGACTGGGGTACTACCACTAAGGATTAAGTGTAGCAGTACAGACTGGGGTCCTACCACTAAGGATTAAGTGTAGCAGTACAGACTGGGGTACTACCACTAAGGATTAAGTGTAGCAGTACAGACTGGGGTACTACCACTAAGGATTAAGTGTAGCAGTACAGACTGGGGTCCTACCACTAAGGATTAAGTGTAGCAGTACAGACTGGGGTACTACCACTAAGGATTAAGTGTAGCAGTACAGACTGGGGTCCTACCACTAAGGATTAAGTGTAGCAGTACAGACTGGGGTACTACCACTAAGGATTAAGTGTAGCAGTACAGACTGGGGTCCTACCACTAAGGATTAAGTGTAGCAGTACAGACTGGGGTACTACCACTAAGGATTAAGTGTAGCAGTACAGACTGGGGTACTACCACTAAGGATTAAGTGTAGCAGTACAGACTGGGGTCCTACCACTAAGGATTAAGTGTAGCAGTACAGACTGGGGTACTACCACTAAGGATTAAGTGTAGCAGTACAGACTGGGGTACTACCACTAAGGATTAAGTGTAGCAGTACAGACTGGGGTACTACCACTAAGGATTAAGTGTAGCAGTACAGACTGGGGTACTACCACTAAGGATTAAGTGTAGCAGTACAGACTGGGGTACTACCACTAAGGATTAAGTGTAGCAGTACAGACTGGGGTACTACCACTAAGGATTAAGTGTAGCAGTACAGACTGGGGTACTACCACTAAGGATTAAGTGTAGCAGTACAGACTGGGGTACTACCACTAAGGATTAAGTGTAGCAGTACAGACTGGGGTCCTACCACTAAGGATTAAGTGTAGCAGTACAGACTGGGGTACTACCACTAAGGATTAAGTGTAGCAGTACAGACTGGGGTCCTACCACTAAGGATTAAGTGTAGCAGTACAGACTGGGGTACTACCACTAAGGATTAAGTGTAGCAGTACAGACTGGGGTACTACCACTAAGGATTAAGTGTAGCAGTACAGACTGGGGTACTACCACTAAGGATTAAGTGTAGCAGTACAGACTGGGGTCCTACCACTAAGGATTAAGTGTAGCAGTACAGACTGGGGTACTACCACTAAGGATTAAGTGTAGCAGTACAGACTGGGGTACTACCACTAAGGATTAAGTGTAGCAGTACAGACTGGGGTACTACCACTAAGGATTAAGTGTAGCAGTACAGACTGGGGTACTACCACTAAGGATTAAGTGTAGCAGTACAGACTGGGGTCCTACCACTAAGGATTAAGTGTAGCAGTACAGACTGGGGTACTACCACTAAGGATTAAGTGTAGCAGTACAGACTGGGGTCCTACCACTAAGGATTAAGTGTAGCAGTACAGACTGGGGTACTACCACTAAGGATTAAGTGTAGCAGTACAGACTGGGGTCCTACCACTAAGGATTAAGTGTAGCAGTACAGACTGGGGTACTACCACTAAGGATTAAGTGTAGCAGTACAGACTGGGGTACTACCACTAAGGATTAAGTGTAGCAGTACAGACTGGGGTACTACCACTAAGGATTAAGTGTAGCAGTACAGACTGGGGTACTACCACTAAGGATTAAGTGTAGCAGTACAGACTGGGGTACTACCACTAAGGATTAAGTGTAGCAGTACAGACTGGGGTCCTACCACTAAGGATTAAGTGTAGCAGTACAGACTGGGGTACTACCACTAAGGATTAAGTGTAGCAGTACAGACTGGGGTCCTACCACTAAGGATTAAGTGTAGCAGTACAGACTGGGGTACTACCACTAAGGATTAAGTGTAGCAGTACAGACTGGGGTCCTACCACTAAGGATTAAGTGTAGCAGTACAGACTGGGGTACTACCACTAAGGATTAAGTGTAGCAGTACAGACTGGGGTACTACCACTAAGGATTAAGTGTAGCAGTACAGACTGGGGTCCTACCACTAAGGATTAAGTGTAGCAGTACAGACTGGGGTACTACCACTAAGGATTAAGTGTAGCAGTACAGACTGGGGTACTACCACTAAGGATTAAGTGTAGCAGTACAGACTGGGGTACTACCACTAAGGATTAAGTGTAGCAGTACAGACTGGGGTACTACCACTAAGGATTAAGTGTAGCAGTACAGACTGGGGTCCTACCACTAAGGATTAAGTGTAGCAGTACAGACTGGGGTACTACCACTAAGGATTAAGTGTAGCAGTACAGACTGGGGTACTACCACTAAGGATTAAGTGTAGCAGTACAGACTGGGGTCCTACCACTAAGGATTAAGTGTAGCAGTACAGACTGGGGTACTACCACTAAGGATTAAGTGTAGCAGTACAGACTGGGGTCCTACCACTAAGGATTAAGTGTAGCAGTACAGACTGGGGTACTACCACTAAGGATTAAGTGTAGCAGTACAGACTGGGGTACTACCACTAAGGATTAAGTGTAGCAGTACAGACTGGGGTACTACCACTAAGGATTAAGTGTAGCAGTACAGACTGGGGTACTACCACTAAGGATTAAGTGTAGCAGTACAGACTGGGGTACTACCACTAAGGATTAAGTGTAGCAGTACAGACTGGGGTACTACCACTAAGGATTAAGTGTAGCAGTACAGACTGGGGTACTACCACTAAGGATTAAGTGTAGCAGTACAGACTGGGGTACTACCACTAAGGATTAAGTGTAGCAGTACAGACTGGGGTACTACCACTAAGGATTAAGTGTAGCAGTACAGACTGGGGTACTACCACTAAGGATTAAGTGTAGCAGTACAGACTGGGGTCCTACCACTAAGGATTAAGTGTAGCAGTACAGACTGGGGTACTACCACTAAGGATTAAGTGTAGCAGTACAGACTGGGGTCCTACCACTAAGGATTAAGTGTAGCAGTACAGACTGGGGTACTACCACTAAGGATTAAGTGTAGCAGTACAGACTGGGGTACTACCACTAAGGATTAAGTGTAGCAGTACAGACTGGGGTACTACCACTAAGGATTAAGTGTAGCAGTACAGACTGGGGTCCTACCACTAAGGATTAAGTGTAGCAGTACAGACTGGGGTACTACCACTAAGGATTAAGTGTAGCAGTACAGACTGGGGTACTACCACTAAGGATTAAGTGTAGCAGTACAGACTGGGGTACTACCACTAAGGATTAAGTGTAGCAGTACAGACTGGGGTCCTACCACTAAGGATTAAGTGTAGCAGTACAGACTGGGGTACTACCACTAAGGATTAAGTGTAGCAGTACAGACTGGGGTACTACCACTAAGGATTAAGTGTAGCAGTACAGACTGGGGTACTACCACTAAGGATTAAGTGTAGCAGTACAGACTGGGGTACTACCACTAAGGATTAAGTGTAGCAGTACAGACTGGGGTCCTACCACTAAGGATTAAGTGTAGCAGTACAGACTGGGGTACTACCACTAAGGATTAAGTGTAGCAGTACAGACTGGGGTACTACCACTAAGGATTAAGTGTAGCAGTACAGACTGGGGTCCTACCACTAAGGATTAAGTGTAGCAGTACAGACTGGGGTACTACCACTAAGGATTAAGTGTAGCAGTACAGACTGGGGTCCTACCACTAAGGATTAAGTGTAGCAGTACAGACTGGGGTACTACCACTAAGGATTAAGTGTAGCAGTACAGACTGGGGTACTACCACTAAGGATTAAGTGTAGCAGTACAGACTGGGGTACTACCACTAAGGATTAAGTGTAGCAGTACAGACTGGGGTCCTACCACTAAGGATTAAGTGTAGCAGTACAGACTGGGGTACTACCACTAAGGATTAAGTGTAGCAGTACAGACTGGGGTACTACCACTAAGGATTAAGTGTAGCAGTACAGACTGGGGTACTACCACTAAGGATTAAGTGTAGCAGTACAGACTGGGGTACTACCACTAAGGATTAAGTGTAGCAGTACAGACTGGGGTACTACCACTAAGGATTAAGTGTAGCAGTACAGACTGGGGTCCTACCACTAAGGATTAAGTGTAGCAGTACAGACTGGGGTACTACCACTAAGGATTAAGTGTAGCAGTACAGACTGGGGTACTACCACTAAGGATTAAGTGTAGCAGTACAGACTGGGGTACTACCACTAAGGATTAAGTGTAGCAGTACAGACTGGGGTACTACCACTAAGGATTAAGTGTAGCAGTACAGACTGGGGTCCTACCACTAAGGATTAAGTGTAGCAGTACAGACTGGGGTCCTACCACTAAGGATTAAGTGTAGCAGTACAGACTGGGGTACTACCACTAAGGATTAAGTGTAGCAGTACAGACTGGGGTACTACCACTAAGGATTAAGTGTAGCAGTACAGACTGGGGTACTACCACTAAGGATTAAGTGTAGCAGTACAGACTGGGGTACTACCACTAAGGATTAAGTGTAGCAGTACAGACTGGGGTACTACCACTAAGGATTAAGTGTAGCAGTACAGACTGGGGTACTACCACTAAGGATTAAGTGTAGCAGTACAGACTGGGGTCCTACCACTAAGGATTAAGTGTAGCAGTACAGACTGGGGTACTACCACTAAGGATTAAGTGTAGCAGTACAGACTGGGGTACTACCACTAAGGATTAAGTGTAGCAGTACAGACTGGGGTACTACCACTAAGGATTAAGTGTAGCAGTACAGACTGGGGTACTACCACTAAGGATTAAGTGTAGCAGTACAGACTGGGGTACTACCACTAAGGATTAAGTGTAGCAGTACAGACTGGGGTACTACCACTAAGGATTAAGTGTAGCAGTACAGACTGGGGTACTACCACTAAGGATTAAGTGTAGCAGTACAGACTGGGGTACTACCACTAAGGATTAAGTGTAGCAGTACAGACTGGGGTCCTACCACTAAGGATTAAGTGTAGCAGTACAGACTGGGGTCCTACCACTAAGGATTAAGTGTAGCAGTACAGACTGGGGTACTACCACTAAGGATTAAGTGTAGCAGTACAGACTGGGGTACTACCACTAAGGATTAAGTGTAGCAGTACAGACTGGGGTACTACCACTAAGGATTAAGTGTAGCAGTACAGACTGGGGTACTACCACTAAGGATTAAGTGTAGCAGTACAGACTGGGGTACTACCACTAAGGATTAAGTGTAGCAGTACAGACTGGGGTACTACCACTAAGGATTAAGTGTAGCAGTACAGACTGGGGTACTACCACTAAGGATTAAGTGTAGCAGTACAGACTGGGGTACTACCACTAAGGATTAAGTGTAGCAGTACAGACTGGGGTCCTACCACTAAGGATTAAGTGTAGCAGTACAGACTGGGGTACTACCACTAAGGATTAAGTGTAGCAGTACAGACTGGGGTCCTACCACTAAGGATTAAGTGTAGCAGTACAGACTGGGGTACTACCACTAAGGATTAAGTGTAGCAGTACAGACTGGGGTACTACCACTAAGGATTAAGTGTAGCAGTACAGACTGGGGTCCTACCACTAAGGATTAAGTGTAGCAGTACAGACTGGGGTACTACCACTAAGGATTAAGTGTAGCAGTACAGACTGGGGTACTACCACTAAGGATTAAGTGTAGCAGTACAGACTGGGGTACTACCACTAAGGATTAAGTGTAGCAGTACAGACTGGGGTCCTACCACTAAGGATTAAGTGTAGCAGTACAGACTGGGGTACTACCACTAAGGATTAAGTGTAGCAGTACAGACTGGGGTCCTACCACTAAGGATTAAGTGTAGCAGTACAGACTGGGGTACTACCACTAAGGATTAAGTGTAGCAGTACAGACTGGGGTACTACCACTAAGGATTAAGTGTAGCAGTACAGACTGGGGTACTACCACTAAGGATTAAGTGTAGCAGTACAGACTGGGGTACTACCACTAAGGATTAAGTGTAGCAGTACAGACTGGGGTACTACCACTAAGGATTAAGTGTAGCAGTACAGACTGGGGTACTACCACTAAGGATTAAGTGTAGCAGTACAGACTGGGGTCCTACCACTAAGGATTAAGTGTAGCAGTACAGACTGGGGTACTACCACTAAGGATTAAGTGTAGCAGTACAGACTGGGGTACTACCACTAAGGATTAAGTGTAGCAGTACAGACTGGGGTCCTACCACTAAGGATTAAGTGTAGCAGTACAGACTGGGGTACTACCACTAAGGATTAAGTGTAGCAGTACAGACTGGGGTACTACCACTAAGGATTAAGTGTAGCAGTACAGACTGGGGTACTACCACTAAGGATTAAGTGTAGCAGTACAGACTGGGGTACTACCACTAAGGATTAAGTGTAGCAGTACAGACTGGGGTACTACCACTAAGGATTAAGTGTAGCAGTACAGACTGGGGTACTACCACTAAGGATTAAGTGTAGCAGTACAGACTGGGGTACTACCACTAAGGATTAAGTGTAGCAGTACAGACTGGGGTACTACCACTAAGGATTAAGTGTAGCAGTACAGACTGGGGTACTACCACTAAGGATTAAGTGTAGCAGTACAGACTGGGGTACTACCACTAAGGATTAAGTGTAGCAGTACAGACTGGGGTACTACCACTAAGGATTAAGTGTAGCAGTACAGACTGGGGTCCTACCACTAAGGATTAAGTGTAGCAGTACAGACTGGGGTACTACCACTAAGGATTAAGTGTAGCAGTACAGACTGGGGTCCTACCACTAAGGATTAAGTGTAGCAGTACAGACTGGGGTACTACCACTAAGGATTAAGTGTAGCAGTACAGACTGGGGTACTACCACTAAGGATTAAGTGTAGCAGTACAGACTGGGGTCCTACCACTAAGGATTAAGTGTAGCAGTACAGACTGGGGTACTACCACTAAGGATTAAGTGTAGCAGTACAGACTGGGGTACTACCACTAAGGATTAAGTGTAGCAGTACAGACTGGGGTACTACCACTAAGGATTAAGTGTAGCAGTACAGACTGGGGTACTACCACTAAGGATTAAGTGTAGCAGTACAGACTGGGGTACTACCACTAAGGATTAAGTGTAGCAGTACAGACTGGGGTCCTACCACTAAGGATTAAGTGTAGCAGTACAGACTGGGGTACTACCACTAAGGATTAAGTGTAGCAGTACAGACTGGGGTACTACCACTAAGGATTAAGTGTAGCAGTACAGACTGGGGTACTACCACTAAGGATTAAGTGTAGCAGTACAGACTGGGGTACTACCACTAAGGATTAAGTGTAGCAGTACAGACTGGGGTCCTACCACTAAGGATTAAGTGTAGCAGTACAGACTGGGGTACTACCACTAAGGATTAAGTGTAGCAGTACAGACTGGGGTCCTACCACTAAGGATTAAGTGTAGCAGTACAGACTGGGGTACTACCACTAAGGATTAAGTGTAGCAGTACAGACTGGGGTACTACCACTAAGGATTAAGTGTAGCAGTACAGACTGGGGTACTACCACTAAGGATTAAGTGTAGCAGTACAGACTGGGGTACTACCACTAAGGATTAAGTGTAGCAGTACAGACTGGGGTCCTACCACTAAGGATTAAGTGTAGCAGTACAGACTGGGGTACTACCACTAAGGATTAAGTGTAGCAGTACAGACTGGGGTCCTACCACTAAGGATTAAGTGTAGCAGTACAGACTGGGGTACTACCACTAAGGATTAAGTGTAGCAGTACAGACTGGGGTCCTACCACTAAGGATTAAGTGTAGCAGTACAGACTGGGGTACTACCACTAAGGATTAAGTGTAGCAGTACAGACTGGGGTACTACCACTAAGGATTAAGTGTAGCAGTACAGACTGGGGTACTACCACTAAGGATTAAGTGTAGCAGTACAGACTGGGGTACTACCACTAAGGATTAAGTGTAGCAGTACAGACTGGGGTACTACCACTAAGGATTAAGTGTAGCAGTACAGACTGGGGTCCTACCACTAAGGATTAAGTGTAGCAGTACAGACTGGGGTACTACCACTAAGGATTAAGTGTAGCAGTACAGACTGGGGTCCTACCACTAAGGATTAAGTGTAGCAGTACAGACTGGGGTACTACCACTAAGGATTAAGTGTAGCAGTACAGACTGGGGTCCTACCACTAAGGATTAAGTGTAGCAGTACAGACTGGGGTACTACCACTAAGGATTAAGTGTAGCAGTACAGACTGGGGTACTACCACTAAGGATTAAGTGTAGCAGTACAGACTGGGGTACTACCACTAAGGATTAAGTGTAGCAGTACAGACTGGGGTACTACCACTAAGGATTAAGTGTAGCAGTACAGACTGGGGTACTACCACTAAGGATTAAGTGTAGCAGTACAGACTGGGGTACTACCACTAAGGATTAAGTGTAGCAGTACAGACTGGGGTACTACCACTAAGGATTAAGTGTAGCAGTACAGACTGGGGTCCTACCACTAAGGATTAAGTGTAGCAGTACAGACTGGGGTACTACCACTAAGGATTAAGTGTAGCAGTACAGACTGGGGTACTACCACTAAGGATTAAGTGTAGCAGTACAGACTGGGGTCCTACCACTAAGGATTAAGTGTAGCAGTACAGACTGGGGTACTACCAC
>NC_056745.1:54369135-54449135 GCF_019279795.1 Protopterus annectens
CCGTTTGAACCCCACACTTGAGGGTTTTCAGACTGAAATTAGTTCTTTGGAACAAAGACTTATGCCGAGAGGTTATAGGAAGGAAGAGATTGCTAATAGCTGGTCTGATCTAGGATCACTAAGGGAAGGTGCAGCAGCACCTTATTATGGTCCTGTTGTCGAGACATCATCGTGTGCCCATGAACAGTTCACATAATGATCTAGGATCACTAAGGGAAGGTGCAGCAGCACCTTATTATGGTCCTGTTGTCGAGACATCATCGTGTGCCCATGAACAGTTCACATAATGATCTAGGATCACTAAGGGAGGGTGCAGCAGCACCTTATTATGGTCCTGTTATTGAGACATCATCGTGTGCCCATGAACAGTTCACATAATGATCTAGGATCACTAAGGAAGGTGCAGCAGCACCTTATTATGGTCCTGTTATTGAGACATCATCGTGTGCCCATGAACAGTTCACATAATGATCTAGGATCACTAAGGGAGGGTGCAGCAGCACCTTATTATGGTCCTGTTATTGAGACATCATCGTGTGCCCATGAACAGTTCACATAATGATCTAGGATCACTAAGGGAGGTGCAGCAGCACCTTATTATGGTCCTGTTATTGAGACATCATCGTGTGCCCATGAACAGTTCACATAATGATCTAGGATCACTAAGGGAAGGTGCAGCAGCACCTTATTATGGTCCTGTTATTGAGACATCATCGTGTGCCCATGAACAGTTCACATAATGATCTAGGATCACTAAGGGAAGGTGCAGCAGCACCTTATTATGGTCCTGTTATTGAGACATCATCGTGTGCCCATGAACAGTTCACATAATGATCTAGGATCACTAAGGGAGTGTGCAGCAGCACCTTATTATGGTCCTGTTGTCGAGACATCATCGTGTGCCCATGAACAGTTCACATAATGATCTAGGATCACTAAGGGAGTGTGCAGCAGCACCTTATTATGGTCCTGTTGTCGAGACATCATCGTGTGCCCATGAACAGTTCACATAATGATCTAGGATCACTAAGGGAAGGTGCAGCAGCACCTTATTATGGTCCTGTTGTCGAGACATCATCGTGTGCCCATGAACAGTTCACATAATGATCTAGGATCACTAAGGGAGGGTGCAGCAGCACCTTATTATGGTCCTGTTATTGAGACATCATCGTGTGCCCATGAACAGTTCACATAATGATCTAGGATCACTAAGGGAGGGTGCAGCAGCACCTTATTATGGTCCTGTTATTGAGACATCATCGTGTGCCCATGAACAGTTCACATAATGATCTAGGATCACTAAGGGAAGGTGCAGCAGCACCTTATTATGGTCCTGTTATTGAGACATCATCGTGTGCCCATGAACAGTTCACATAATGATCTAGGATCACTAAGGGAAGGTGCAGCAGCACCTTATTATGGTCCTGTTATTGAGACATCATCGTGTGCCCATGAACAGTTCACATAATGATCTAGGATCACTAAGGGAGGGTGCAGCAGCACCTTATTATGGTCCTGTTGTCGAGACATCATCGTGTGCCCATGAACAGTTCACATAATGATCTAGGATCACTAAAGGAGGGTGCAGCAGCACCTTATTATGGTCCTGTTGTCGAGACATCATCGTGTGCCCATGAACAGTTCACATAATGATCTAGGATCACTAAGGGAGTGTGCAGCAGCACCTTATTATGGTCCTGTTATTGAGACATCATCGTGTGCCCATGAACAGTTCACATAATGATCTAGGATCACTAAGGGAAGGTGCAGCAGCACCTTATTATGGTCCTGTTATTGAGACATCATCGTGTGCCCATGAACAGTTCACATAATGATCTAGGATCACTAAGGGAAGGTGCAGCAGCACCTTATTATGGTCCTGTTATTGAGACATCATCGTGTGCCCATGAACAGTTCACATAATGATCTAGGATCACTAAGCGAGGGTGCAGCAGCACCTTATTATGGTCCTGTTATTGAGACATCATCGTGTGCCCATGAACAGTTCACATAATGATCTAGGATCACTAAGGGAGGGTGCAGCAGCACCTTATTATGGTCCTGTTATTGAGACATCATCGTGTGCCCATGAACAGTTCACATAATGATCTAGGATCACTAAGGGAAGGTGCAGCAGCACCTTATTATGGTCCTGTTATTGAGACATCATCGTGTGCCCATGAACAGTTCACATAATGATCTAGGATCACTACAGGAGGGTGCAGCAGCACCTTATTATGGTCCTGTTATTGAGACATCATCGTGTGCCCATGAACAGTTCACATAATGATCTAGGATCACTAAGGGAAGGTGCAGCAGCACCTTATTATGGTCCTGTTATTGAGACATCATCGTGTGCCCATGAACAGTTCACATAATGATCTAGGATCACTAAGGGAGGGTGCAGCAGCACCTTATTATGGTCCTGTTATTGAGACATCATCGTGTGCCCATGAACAGTTCACATAATGATCTAGGATCACTAAGGAAGGTGCAGCAGCACCTTATTATGGTTCTGTTATTGAGACATCATCGTGTGCCCATGAACAGTTCACATAATGATCTAGGATCACTAAGGGAGGGTGCAGCAGCACCTTATTATGGTCCTGTTATTGAGACATCATCGTGTGCCCATGAACAATTCACATAATGATCTAGGATCACTAAGGGAGGGTGCAGCAGCACCTTATTATGGTCCTGTTATTGAGACATCATCGTGTGCCCATGAACAGTTCACATAATGATCTAGGATCACTAAGGGAAGGTGCAGCAGCACCTTATTATGGTCCTGTTATTGAGACATCATCGTGTGCCCATGAACAGTTCACATAATGATCTAGGATCACTAAGGGAGGGTGCAGCAGCACCTTATTATGGTCCTGTTATTGAGACATCATCATGTGCCCATGAACAGTTCACATAATGATCTAGGATCACTAAGGGAAGGTGCAGCAGCACCTTATTATGGTCCTGTTGTCGAGACATCATCGTGTGCCCATGAACAGTTCACATAATGATCTAGGATCACTAAGGGAAGGTGCAGCAGCACCTTATTATGGTCCTGTTGTCGAGACATCATCGTGTGCCCATGAACAGTTCACATAATGATCTAGGATCACTAAGGGAGGGTGCAGCAGCACCTTATTATGGTCCTGTTGTCGAGACATCATTGTGAGCCCATGAACAGTTCACAGTTGAGAGGGGCTTTGTGAAGATACCTCTATTTTATACACGAGATAATAGAGCACTCACTGAGCTCTTCAGGCAGCATTGGTCTATCTTGCAAGTGGACTCCATGGTTGGTGGTGTAGTTGGTGATAAGCCTTTGTTTTTATACAGGAATAGGAAGAATTTGAAGAGGTTGTTATGCCAAGGTAGGGATTTGGGTACCAATGCCATGAGGACAGGAGTGACCCGCCCCTGTGGTACTTGTAACTTCTGTGGTCTGATTAATACTTCTGAGACTTTTAACCATCCTGATTTAAATAGAGCATTTACTTTTCATGCAGATGCCAATTGTAGAACCACAAACATGGTTTATTTAGCTGAGTGCATCCACTGTAAGTCCTTTTACGTAGGGAAGGCCAACAGGTCCTTACGTGAGAGGATGAGGGAACATATGTATAGTATTCGGGTACATTCTGATCATAATGCTCTATCGAAACATGTTGCAGAGTGCGGTGAGACACACAGCTTCATGTTTAGGGTTATTGACATCATAACACCCACTGTCAGAACAGGAGATATTCGTAATCATACGG
Organism: Protopterus annectens; assembly: GCF_019279795.1. NCBI lineage: Eukaryota > Metazoa > Chordata > Ceratodontiformes > Protopteridae > Protopterus > Protopterus annectens. The sequence continues at coordinate 54,372,897 of NC_056745.1, forward strand.
AGTATAAGGAGACTAATTGGATGATTATTTTAAGAGCCGATAGGGGCAGTGGCCTGAATGAACGGGCTTCTTTGAAGCCGTTGTTAAAAAAGCGTAGGGTTAGGAAATATTATTTGATTTTACTGTGTATATATTGTATTGTTAGGTTTTAAATGTTTGTTTTTTATATTTATGTATAGATGTTTATATGTTCCCTATGGTCTCTGATCATACTGCCTTGTATTGTGTGTTTGTTCATTATGGTAGTATGTTTTTAAGGGCTGATTGGTGATTAATTGGTACTCATTCATGATTGGAGGACCTGATGTTCAAATTCTTTTATATAAGATGTTTTTACTCTTGTGTTTATTGTTGGTCTGAGGAAGCTCTATGCGAAAGCGCTTACCACTTTTTATGGTTCATTCTGCTTCAATAAATTGTTTTATGGTAAAGGATTCAGTGACTTTGTTTATCTTAGTGACTGTTTTTGCCTTGGTCGCTCCTTTGTTGCTTTTACACTTTCCACATTTTATTCTTTTTGAGAGCAACGGAGTGTTTACCTGGTGGATTATTATTTTTCTTTTGGATATATATATATATATATATATATATATATATATATATATATATATATCTATGTTGCTGTGTCGGTTAGGGGTCGCCACAGCGGAACTCCAGTCCGCTAATGATTGGCAGTAGATTTTTATGTGCCGAGTTGCCAGCCCTGACACCCAACCTTCAACGAAGATACGCCCATTCCAGCATGTCCCCACACAGAAGATGCTCTAGCTGAGAATCGAACAGGACAATGTCTAGCTGTGAGGTGACAATGCTACCACAGCACCACCACCGCAGTTCTATAATATATATATATATATATATATATATATATATATATATATATATATATACAGGGAAACTTACCTAAGACTGTAATTCTTCCTGGAGAAACACATATGCAGCTTGTCATTGAAGTTTACAGTGTCCTTTTGCCGTAGTCATACAGAAATTTGCTGTTGACATAATTCTGTTGACAGAAAATGTAAACCTGCACCTTTTTTACTTATAATATAATGTCATGATTATAGGTTCATATGTAAGCACCAGGCTAGCTGCCCTTGCTGGCCATTTTAAGCCTAGTCAGTTTCCCTTTTTGTGCTCAAATTAACCTATCGCATTTGGTTAGAGACTGGAATTTTTTCTAAGGAGAATAACTGGGATCATTTCATAGATAATTTGAGGGGAACCATGCATGGGATAAAGCATTTAAGAGCTGCCGCTGTCCATTTGCAGTACAGGGGCAGTCCTTGGTAAATTTTCTGTTTTCTATCCATAGATCCAAGTTGTGCTTGAACATGATTGTGGTGAACTTTGTTTTATGTGGATGGGAAGTCTGTTCCGGAATAGTTTATGTGGATGGGAAGTCTGTTCCGGAATAGTGGTATCCCCTGCAAATATACCTGTCCCTCCAGACTGTTCTGTTGATGTTACAGAATAGGTTTAGATCACTAGACCAGGTATTTCCTTCTTTTTATTAAACAAGAAACATCTTTATTAAATTATCCCTTATGACATAAGCAATCTTACATTTATATAAAGGAAAATAAACCATACTGACATAATTTCAGTTGCAAACATACATTACAAACCATGATGACACTAGTGTAGTTGCAACATTATATATCATTCATATACTTATATCTATCCAGTCATTATCAGTCAAACATTACATGGCTCATTCAAATGCTGCCTTCTTTTAAACCTAATCCCTCCCCTGCATGTATTTTTCCCACAATTCCCATTTTTTTTCCTATGTAATTTCCTCCTACCCTTTTCTAAAGATCCCAGTTCCAGTTGTCTTATCTCTGTTACTATCTTCACTACTTCTAGTGAAGTTGGTTTAGACTTTGATTTCCATTTTCTAGTAACTGCTTTTTTGGCAGCCGCCATAATTAGACTCAACAAAGCCTTGCTCTGTCTAGGTAACTTCAGTTCTGTATCACAGCTCAATAAAATAATTTTCTTAGTCACACAAATGTGCTTACCCAGTATCTCTGACAGAACAGTCTGCAGAGAATCTTTAAAATCTGCCAACTCATTACACCCCCAGAAAATATGTTCCCAGTTACCACTTTCTTCCCCATCACACCTCCAACATTTGCTGTGGAAAAATTCTTTGGCGTCTACTTGGGATGTAAAAATATCATATGTAAACACTTCCGAGGAAAGACTCTAAATCTTCTAGACTTTGTTGCATATTTGGAAGGCATACATATATTCCCCATTCTTTCTTTGTGAATTGCTTATCCATTCTCTCTTCCCAATATTCTCTGAACTCCTCTGATTGATTTTTGTAGTTATTATACAATATTTTGTAAGCTCTACTAATTATTTCTTTCCTAATGGCTGTTTCTGTTCTAGATTCTACTAAAAACTCTACCAGTGCTGTTTTTTTCTTTTAAGACCCCCCCCCCCATTACTTTCTCTTGCCTATACTTTGATATCAATCCTTGATAGGGAAAGCAATCTCTAATCTGCAGTCCAGCCATCTTCCCATTCTATTACTTTTCCTTCTCTAGTTATTTTGCTCCCAATATCTTGGTTCCTTTGCCAGTTTTCTCCAACAAATTCCAGCCTCCTCTTGCCTATTGTCTACATCCTTACTTGCAGTTATCCATATTAGCAGAATCTCCTTTCTCCATTCCCATCTTGGCTTAGTTCTTAGAATACTTTCTGCTAATTTATGAATATAAGATTCTGTATGATTATTGTTATTCTCCTGAAAGGTCTGCACCCAATATCCCAGTCTCTCCTTGGTTCTTCAGCTTCCCCCGTTTCATCATCTCTTTACACTTTGAATTATATTTTTCACCTTGTGCTATGTAAAGAAGCCTTAACTGCCTTGCTCTGAAATACCCCTTCAAATCTGCTAATCCCAATCCGCCTTGTTCTATTGGAAAACACAGTTTATCCCACTTGACTCTTGCCATCTTCCCCTCCCAGATTCAGCTCTTTATTAATTACTATCCATAACTTCTCCTTTGGTTGATAAAAATACACCTGACCTGTGTATAACACTAATGGGACTAAAAACATTTTAACTCTTGTATCTTACTATCGATATCCATATAACAGACCTTTTGTTTAGTCTCTTCCCATATATCCTTAGCTGCCACACCAGAATAATTTTAATCCATTCTCCTAAATACTTAATTTTATCATGTTTCCATAAATATGGATAATGCTGAACCAATTAGTGTGTGGGTATATAATTTACTGTTATTCCCTTTGTTTTAGTTTCATCAGTTTTGTATCCTGAAAAGATTTGAAACTGTCTAAAAATGTTCCACAACACTGTAATGTCCCTCTCTGGTTTTGTCAGATATAAGACGAGAGGCTGGACTCTGCTCTTCTGAACTGGGAATTTCTGGTTAAAGGCTTATAGTACCTGCATATTTGAACTGTTTCTTACTGAAATTGGTGCGCCTTGTTTGCTGTAACATAGACTAGATCCAGGTCTGCTGAATCTAGCTTTGTTTGTATAACTTGATTTCTAATCCAGGCCTTTGTTTTTTGGAGAAGGTTCCCCTGCACCACAGTGGCAGGAATGTGCAGTTAGAACTTCCCTGATTGAAGACTACAGGAACAGGGCTCAGTTTAGAATTTTTTTTACTGGTTAATTGGGTAATTTGTTTAAAAGCCTTTACTGATTGCTTGAAGTCATATAAAGTTTTAAGTGTATTTTTTACTGTTTTTGCCTTATCTTAAAAAAATGTCCTTGTTTCCCACCTTTCTAAGCTAGTATAGTCCAGTTTTCAGGTTAGTGCTGAATTCAGGGCTGTGTTACAATTTTCTGAGTTGCCCATATCTTACTTGGATAGAGGGAGGTTTTTCTGTTCACCTGTGAGAGAGGGAGCTTTGAGCAGCCATCTGTCCCTGGAGGAGTGATTCCAGCCCAGACGTTAGTAGTTTATAGGCCATTTTGGGCTAATTTCTATCTGTTTCATTTCCCTGCTGTAAAAAACGTGTTTGCACGGTTTTGCACATATGAGCAGCGCCAGTTAGTTAGGGCTAAATTTATTCCAGCTCCACCAAGTCTCCTCTTCAGTTTTTCCCTTGAAAGTAGTCTAACTCTCAACCTAAGCACTTAAAAAGCATCCTACAGTCCAGCACTTGCTCAGACCTAATAGCAAGCACTAATATACCCCGACACTTGATTGCCCAGCAGGGCAAGGCTCATTATTCACCCCTCACCAACCAAGTGACTAAGCAGCTCACCCTACTACTCAGGCATGACCAAAGGGCAATTTCAGGTATACTCTCCAGTCCAGCTAGTGAACCTGAGTATCCTGAGGCAATGTTACAACTGCCTCATGTACACAGACAACCCTCTCCTCCTACCACAAAACATTAACATACGTGAGAGATGCAATAATATAGCTAAATTGGAGGCTAAGCTCTCTCCACCCAAGACTGGAACAGGCAGTCATGAGGAGAAGGTTAACACTTGCATCACACCTTCAGCCTCACATAGACGTACTAAACCAGCACTGGCAAAAAATACACATAAATACATGAAATCATACTCGGAGGCTCTAAATAAAATGCTGCAAAAGGATCACAGACCTCCAAAGCAGACACCCAAAAAACCTGCACCTCCTGTCACAAACCAGACAACACATAAAACACAAAATCAGTGTTCCGCACAATCACAGTCCTTAAGGCAAAATAACATATCTAACACATTAGTAATAGGTGACTCTATAGTCAGGCACACTGACGTCCCACTCATTTGGCTGGACAAGGAGGTTACTGTTAGCTGCCTGCCGGGAGCCAGAATCCGCCACATAACACAAGCACTCAGGTCACTCCAGAACAAGTACAAATATGACTCTGTCATTGTTCATGTTGGTGTGAATGACTTGAGACGTACCTCCCTGGACTACATGAAAAGAGACACGGAAGAGCTCTCTGATCATGTAGCCGAGGCGGGTATGACCCTGACCCTGAGTAGCATCCTGCCCTCGCCAAGAATGATACTGCGGTATAAAGAAAAAAATGATCAATTTCAACAATTGGCTAAGCTTCTGGTGTCATTCAAAGGGGATCCAGTGTCTGTCAGCCTGGGACGACATGCTCGATAAGCCTTATTGCTTCGCAAGAGACTGCTTGCACCTGTCACCCCTAGGCTTTCGAATACTGGCCAAGGCTCTTGCTGTCCCCATCGTGCCTTTTTTAGGCAAGGCTCAAAAGTCAAATCCACCTCCGTAAACAGCACAAATAAAAAAATGAGGGTTATGCTACTCAATGCCGGGAGTTTAAATCTCAAAATGCACGCACTCAAAGCACTCCTCAGTATGGAGAACATCGACATCTGTGCAGTAACTGAAACCTGGTTCAAGTCTCCACAGAGCACCCCAGCACTACCGGGCTACAACTCATACCATACATTTTGGCCACAGAACTTGGACCAAAACACAAAACGAAGGGGTGTATCCATATTCATCAAGGATACCTACACCTCCAGGTTAGTGGCGCAGCATGATACCTCCGAGATCATCCATGTGCAACTAACATCAGGCAAATCTGCAATGCAAATTGTGGCCTGCTACAGATCACCCTCCATGACCCAGGACCATCACTCCCCCTTTCTGGAGACACTGGAAAACATGAAGGTCCTACCGAACACCCTGATATTGGGCAATTTCAATTACCCTACCATTCACTGGGAAAACTACTCAAGTACAAACTACCAAGTCCAGCGCTTCCTGGAATTTATCAACTCAAATGCCCTGGATCAGCTGGTAAACTCCCCTACCAGAGGTGAAAACATATTGGACCTGGTCATCACCAACATGGGCGACAGGTGTTCCACACCGGAGGTTAACGCATCACTGGTTAGATCAGACCATAAACTAACCACTCTGGATGTCCACACCACACCACCACCTCCAACCAAGGAAACAATAGTGAAAAACTTTTCTACAAACTTCACCTTACTTAAGTCAGAGGTGGTAAGTTGTACAGCCCCCCACACTAAAGGATAACAGTGTCCAAGATGTAGGAACCTTTACAAATGCACTCTATGAGCACCTACAAGGATGCATGGATCGTGCCATCCCTAGCAAAACCAAGACTCACTCCCCTAAGAGAAGGAAACCAGTCTGGTGGACCCCTGTCATAAACAGGCTATACAATAGAAGGAGGAAACTAGTTCAGAAAAAAAAGCAAATCCCAAGAAGGAAAGACATCCCTGATCAGTATCAGTAAGAAACTAAGGTCCCTCATAAAATCCTCCAAGGCTAACTTCGAAAGAAAAATAGCCAAGGATTCAAAAAAAAACACAAAGCTTTCTTTAGCTATGTCAAGAATCTAAGTGGCAACTCACAGATATGCTCTGAGCTAGTGCAAAATAGCACAAAATATACTGAACCCACTAATATTGCCAACATCCTGGCAGATAGATTCAGTGCAAACTTCACCCCCCTCTCACTCCCAAAAGGGCCCACAACAATACCGGAAAAGTGTAGTGTCCCAGAAATCACAGATGCACAGGTGAAAACAGTCCTTTCAAAGGCCAAAAGCACAGCATCAATGAGGCCAGATGGTGTCCCAGGCTGCGTCTTGCACGAACTGCAGAACGAACTAACCCCCCACCTAAACACACTGTTCAACCTCAGCCTCTCCACAGGCTATGTGCCCATAGAATGGTGCACAGCAACGGTTATTCCGCTCCACAAAGGAGGGGCCACAACTGACCCTGGTAACTATTGCCCCATAAGCTTGACTAGCCTGGTCTGCAAGGCTATGGAGCGCATCATCATGGAACTCATTAACAAAGACATTGGGAACCTCCAAACACATGACCCAACCCAGTTTGACTTTGTTAAGGGCAGATCATGCCTACTAAACCTGGGTGACTTCTTCGAGACAGTCACCAAGGCCATAGATGAGGGGAAGGTAGTTCACACAGCCTACCTTGACCTTGCCAAGGCTTTTGACACCATTCCCCACTCGGGAATTATAGAAAAACTCACCAGCCTGAACATAAACCCCTACGTCACAAGATGGGTTGACAACTGGCTTACAGACAGAACTCACACGGTAAGAATAGCGGGCTCCAGGTCCGACTCTAAACCAGTCACAAGTGGTGTCCCACAAGGCTTGGTCCTGGGACCCCTACTGTTCAGCATATACTTCTCAGAAGTACAGGCAAACACAGGAGGACTATGGCTCACCAAGTTCACCGATGACTGCAAACTGGGAGCCATAATTGACTCTTCAGCTGACACGAACATTCTCCAAAAGGGCCTTATTGAGACGGACACCTGGTGTCAAAGTCATGGTCTCAAGCTAAATGCCAAAAAATTCATAGTCATCCTGTTTGGGTAAAACAAAACACCCATGAATTACTACATAGGTGGCAGCCCCCTTAATACAGAAGAGGTAATAAGAGATCTGGGGACCCAGGTAGATAGCAATCTCTCCTTTGACAATCATATTGCTAAAGTAGTTAGGAAATCCTTTTATGTAGCCCATCTAATTACTAAAGGGTTCGCATCTAGAAATAAAGAGGTTATAGTGTCCCTCTACTCGTCACTCATCAGAGCCATCATAGAGTACAATGCCCCACTTGGGATGTACCTCACAAGACACTTCCAACAGCTGGAAAGACCACAAAAGTACCTCACCAAGAAGATTACTGGCCTCAAACATATGTCCTATGCAGCCCGACTGGAAAAAGTTCAGCTGTACTCAGTCACATATTGCTTACTCACAGGTGATCTCTGCCCGATTTACAAAGCCATGTCCAACTCAGAATTGATGGACATGCTCCACCTAAAGAAATCCAAGTCACTGCGAGCCACTCGCTCTAGTGAGCTAAACCTCACCATAACAATAAATAGAACATGTTGGGTGGATAGATTCCTGTCACAGAGACTTCCCATGCTTTGGAACAAAATTCCTAACTACATTAGGCAGAGCCCCTCACTAACACTCTTCAAGAGAAACCTTGATGAGTGGATGGGTAACAGAAAATACACCCCTGGGATCACTTCATTGGCTCTTCTTGACAGAGGCTCAGTTAATTAATCAATGGGGCAGCGAAAGCTGACACACTCTGGCTAGGTTTATAAATGCCCTCGGGCAGATAGCCTAGTACCTACCTATGAACCTATATAAAGCAATATCATCTGCAAATAGAGCCAACTTTTCTTAACTACCATCCCAATTATATCCTTAAATTTCTAAGTTCCTTATTTTCTTTGATGGTTCTAAATGCAATGCAAATAACAAAGAGGAGAGAGGACACCTCTGTCTGGTTCCTCTGCTTAATGAGAAATTATCAGAGAGGACCCCACCTACTCTAATTTTCACCTCCGATCCCTCATATATCCTCCTAATCAACCTTACATTTTTATCAGGGAATACAAATTCTTCCATTCTCCCACTCATAAATTCCCAGCTTACTCTGTCAAATGCCTTCTCTGCATCAAGACCCACCAAAAACAGTGGTATTTTATTACATTCTGCTTCCCTCTGGATCATCAGTGTTCTGTTAATGTTATCAAATGTTTGTCTCCTCCACAAAACTACATTGATCCATATCTATCAATTTTGGCATCACTTTTGCCATTCTTTTAGCTATTGTAGACAAAACACTTTATAATCATGGTTTAGTATTGAAATGGGCCTGTATGAAGATGGATCTCAGGGGATCTTTAACCTATTTTGGTATTACATCTACCACGACTTTTTACTAGGATGATGGCACTTCTCCTCCTCTTAAAATACTGTTAAAACCTTCCAGATCTTTATCATTTTTCCCTCCTAGCTTCCAAACTTCCACAGGAATACCATCTATTCCTGTAGACTTTCCTGTAGATTGGTTATAGATCGCCGTTTTATCTAATTTCCTCCTATCCTGTTAGTAATTGAGCCTCATCTACCTCTAACCTTGGCAGATTTAATTCTTCCATAAATATTTTCATTTGTCCCTTTTTCTTGATTTCTGTATTTCTCTGCTTAATATAGACTTTCATAGAATTTCCAAAATATTTCTAATACTTCTACAGGATCCATTGTTATCTTCCTTGTTATGAGCTCCCTAACCTTGATGACATCCCTTTTTATTTTCTGTTGCCTGAGTTGTGCTAAAAGTTTTTGTGCTCTAGAGTTATTATCAAAAAACAGTTGCTTAACAGCAATCTTTCTAAACTCAAGACCAGCTTCAAGGCTCCAGAGAGCACCCCTGCAATACCAGGCTACAATTCTTACCACACTTTTCAGCCACAAAACCAAGACCGAAACACTAAAGGTGGAGGAGTGTCAACATTCACCAAGGATATTCACACCTTCAGGCTAGTTGCCCAACACAATGCATCTGAAATTCTCCAGGTGCAACCAACACTAGGTAAGACTGCAATCCAAATTGTAGCTTGCTACAGATCCCCCACCATGCCCCAAGATTCTCACTACATCTTTCTAAACATACTGGAAAATATTAAGATACAACCAAACACCCTAATACTGGGTGATTTCAACTACCCTGCCATTAATTGGGAAAACTACTCGGGTACCAACTCCTTTTCCCAACGGTTCTTGGAATTCATAAATTCCAACGCTCTGCATCAACTAATCCATTGTCCCACTAGGGGCTCCAATATCCTAGACCTGGTCATTACCAACATGGGAGATAAATGCTCCACACCAGTGGTCACCCTCTCATTGGTCAGGTCTGACCATAAGCAAATCACCTTTAACATCCACATTCCACCCCCACCCCCCAGTAAGGAAACCTCCTTAAAAAACTTCTCCAAAGCCAACTTCATGCTACTGAAGTTTGAAGTGACAAACTTCACAACACCCATGGAGATGGGATCTGGAAGTTTGACTGCAGAATCCTACACTAAGGCACTGTACGAACACATCCACTCATGCATGAATCATGCCATCCCAAATAGAACCAAGATGCTCTTCTCCAAAAAAAGGAAGCCAATCTGGTGGTCCCCTGCTATAAACAAACTATACAACAGAAGGAAGAAATTGTTGCAGAAAAGAGGAAAATCCCAGGATGCAAAAAACTCCCTCACCAGCCTCAGTAAGAAGCTGAGATCCCTCATAAAACCCTCAAAATCTAGTTACGAAAATAAAATTGCCAAAGATTCAAAAGATAACCACAAGGCATTCTATAGTTATGTCAAGAATCTAAATGGCAATGCTCAGATCTTCTCTGAGCTACAACAGAATGGCATTAAATATACTGATCACAAGGATATTGCCAATATCCTGGCAGATCGATTTAGTGCCAACTTCACCCCCCCCCCTCACTCCCTAAAGGGCCCCTCTCAATACCAAAAGATTGCCAAATTCTGATAATCACGACCACACAGGTAGAAACTGCACTCTCCAAAGCTAAGAATACAGCATCCATGGGACCAGATGACATCCCAGCTTGTGTACTACATGAACTGCAAAATGAACTGGCACCTCACCTAAGTGTCATGTTTAATCATAGCCTCACCTCAGGCTTTGTGCCCACTGAGTGGCACACATCTACAGTTATCCTGCTCCACAAGGGAGGATCCGCTTTGGATCCCGGGAACTACCGTCCCATCAGTCTGACAAGCCTGATCTGCAAGGGCATGAAACACATTATCATGGAACTTATAAACAAAGACATTGGCAACCTTCAAACACTGGACCCCACCCAGTTTGGGTTTGTGAAGGGCCGATCTTGTCTCCCGAATCTGATTGACTTCTTTGAATCAGTCTCCAGAGCTGTGGACGAGGGTAAGGTGGTCCACACAGCCTATCTGGACCTTGCCAAGGCCTTCGACACCATCCCCCACTCTGGAATCATAGATGACTTACTAAGCTGGGTATAAATCCCTACGTCACTCAATGGGTTGCCAACTAGCTTACTGACAGAACCCAGACTGTAAAAGTAGCTGACTCCAAATCCAGCTCCAGACAAGTGACAAGTGGAGTACCTCAGGGTTCAGTCCTGGGATCACTCTTGTTTGGCATCTACTTCTGTGAAGTACATGCCAACACTAAGGGACTCTGGCTAACAAAGTTTGCAGATGACTGCAAACTGGGAGCAATTATTGAATCCCCAAATGATGTGGATATTCTACAAAAGTCCTTAGAGAAACAGATGCCTGGTGCCAGAGCCATGGGCTCAAGCTTAATGCCAAGAAATGTATAGTTATTCCCTTTGGAAAAAAAACATGTACCCATGAATTACCACATAGGTGGCAGGACACTAAACATCGAAAGTGTGATGAGAGACTTAGGGACACAGGTGGACAGTGGTCTCACTTTTGATAACCACATCGCCACAACAGTCAAAAAATCCTTCTATGTGGCACACCTCATCACTTTGGAAAAAGGAGGTCATTGCCCCACTTTACTCATCCCTCATTAGACCCATTATAGAGTATAATGCTCCATTTGGTATGTACCTCATATGACATCTGCAACAGCTGGAAAGGCCACAGAAATACCTCACTAAAAGAATCACAGACCTAAAGCAGATGCCATATGCTGACCATCTAAAAAAACTCCAGGTATACTCTGTGGCATATTGTCTACTCAGAGGTGATCTCTGCTTAACATGCAAGGCCATGTCAAACCCTGAGTTGTTGGACATGCTCCACTTAAAGAAATCCCAATCCCTCAGAGCCACACGCTCCAGGGATCTAAACCTTGTCATCACAATGAACAAAACATGTTGGAGGGATAGATTCCTGACCCAGAGACTCCCCATACTCTGGAATAGACTTCCATACATGTCAAGCAGAGCGCCTCATTGGCCTTCTTCAAAAGGAACCTTGATGATTGGATGGGAGATAGGAAATTCACCCCAGGGATCATGTCAGTTGCCCTGTTAGACAGGGGTTCAGAGAAGTAAATATTGTGGGAAGAAATACCCAGGGAATTGTTATGGCTAGACTTGCATAGGCCCTAGGGCCGATAGCCTAGTACCAACCTATGAACCTATAAACCTATATTATCGAGCTAATCCCTTATTTTCTGTTTAGCATTCTGCAGTTGCTCCTCTTCTTCTCCTTTGGGATTCCCCATGTTTTGCAGTACTTTAACATTTGTCAGTCCCTCTAAATAATTCTTGTTACTTCTTAACCAAATCTCCCATTCTTTTATTTCACCATATTTTATCTCACTCCCTAGCTATATTTTCAGGAGAAATTTCTATCTTCTCTAATAACTCCTGAATAATTTTGACTACCTATTACTTAAATTCCTCTCTTTTCTCTCTTTTCAACAGATAGGTGGGAAAGCACTAGTGTCTCATTTTTGTTTCATTACCCAATGTTTTTATTTTAGTCATTATTGGTGCATGATCTGAAATAGTTATTGGGTACATGTGAAAACCTTCAATTAAATAAACATATTTCTGTTAAATGTAAATTCTGTCTAGCCTAGCCCAGGTTTTGTGTCCTGGGGAAGAATATGTAAATTCACTCTGAACTCCTAGTACTGAATTCACCTCTTTCATGTCAAATATTTTCATAAATTTCTTTAAAAGTCTACCCTCCTTTCTTATATTTCCCTTCTGAACTCTCCAGACACATCTTCACTGTTGCAAATCAAATTCCAGTCCCCACCTATAAGTAATATTCCTTGCTGAAAACTGATTATTTCTCCCAGAATTTTCTTAAGCACCATTATAGCAGTTTTGGTGGAATATAAATACATGTCAGTATAATCTTCCTCCCTTGCCAGTAGAGCCTTAATACTAGAAATTGACCATTGTCTTTTTTTATCCTCTTCTATCTGTATTGGATCTCCTACTGTAGTTAGTATAATTATTCTTCTCTTCCTTTGTCCCAGATATTCTGTTGAATAACCATCCTGAAAACCTTTCTTTATCAAATTCACAAGTTTAATTCTTTCCAAGTGTGTCTCCTGCAGTATAGCTATTTGAACTTTACATTTTTAATATAGTACATTACTCTTTCTTTTTTGTATTTATCTGTGAGATAATTGATTTTGAAAGATATCACAGAAAGCATCATATTTTTGAAAAGTTATTATTCCCACCTTTGATGTATAACAACTTTTTTGTTAAATGCCTAGCTCCAACTTTCCAGCTTTTGTGTTACATGCGTATACTTTTTGGCAGGTTCATCTTTTATACAGTTATTTCTTGTCATCTCCATTTGAGCCTATGTCACATCTTAGGAAATGTTTTGTTTTATTGAAAGCCCTCAAACAAAAACAAAAACAAAAACACCTCCAATACCCCCTAAAACCTATTCACTTTATAATATACAAACCAATGTGCATCTTCAAATATTGAAGTTTTTCCCTCCTAATGAGAACAAATGTTCCAAACTGACAGCTACAAATAGACTTGAGATAACCTAAAATGAAGGTTATACATACTATGAATCGATGCATGGTACAGCCTGTGTTTCTATTAAGTGCTGTCTGTCTTTGCCTTATCTTTATAGCACTCTTAGCTGGGAAAATACTTGAATGCTTTCAGAAAACATTTTCTATAAGTCATTTCTCATTATCAGATTGTCTGCTAGGGGCATGACAACCATACACAAAACTGTCAAGCATACCTTTGTTTACTAGAAAAAAGACTTATAATGTTCAAAATTCTTTTTCATTTACTTGCTTTCTCTTAAAACTTGTTTCTAGATTAAACTAATGGCCTTAACCCAGTCATTCTCAATGCAACAGCGAGAAAAGGCACACTAACTTTTCTTTTGTCATGCTCTTTTAACTAGATTTTTCTTCTCTCTCTTTTTTTTTTACATTGTAGTACCAGTATCATGTCTGGAGCTTGCAATGCTTTTTGCTGAACAGCTGCAGTACTTTTCCCAGTCAGTGTTTTTTATCACCTTTTTAGTTGATTTTCCTTCAGGTCCTCTGTATTTCTTTTTTCCTGGCATCCAGGCAGTGCACTAACTATCCAGTTTCTGAAATTTACCCAGACATGTAGGTCCACTGGCTTTCTCTGCTAATTTTCTGTTTTCACACTGGGAGAGCTAGAATCAAGCTGTTACCCAATGCACAGCCATCTTGAAAGTCTCTAGACCAAGTATTTCTGGTGCCATTTGACTTGCTAATGTGTAGTAAATCCATCAGTATTGAGCCAGAGGATACCTTGCATCGATCACTTCTTAGCAGTCTGTAGGATAATGAGTACAGTGACAGGACTTTGAGTCAGTCCATATAGGACATGTTGTTTAGGCCTTGTATCCTTTTAATAATGTATCTCTGTGGGTCTTCTAGATGTTGCATGTGTCTTGAGAGATGAACACCAAAGAAAGTGTTATCTCAATGAATGGCCCAATGAGAGATGATTAAAGGGAAACAATAACATCCCTAGATCTAGACACAATCCCTTTATTTATAAGCTGCACAATACAGATAATTTTATAGAAATAATTTTAAAGAAATCCCAATCCCTCTAAGCTATACAATCTAGGGACCTAAACCTTGTCACCACAATAAACAGAATATGCTGGAGGGATAGATTCCTGTCCCAGAGACTTCCCATACTCTGTAACAAACTACCTATCTATATCAAACAAAGCTCCTCATTAGCACTCTTCAAGAAAAACTTGATGATTGGACGGGAAATAGGAAGTTCACCCCGGGGATCACTTTTGTGGCTCTGCTCAACAGGGGCACAGGAAAATAATTTTCTTGGGTGGCAAAAGCCAGGGTACCTTTTTGGCTAGGCTTATATAGGCTAATAGCCTAGTACCTACCTATGAAGAAGAACTTTCTTACAACAATGGGCACATATTGGTCAAAAATCAGGTCATTGTCCACAAAAGTTCCCAAATCCTAAACAAGTGGGTCAACTCCTAGGAGTGCATTGTCACTGTAGTAGTTCCCTTGTGTAGATGACTTTTCAAAGGATACAATAATATCATTTAGCTTCATTCCATTATTTTTGCATCAATTATTTATTTCAGACAAACATTCCTGCAGAATGGCTAAGTCATTTGGAGAGTCAATGACTGCTCCTAGCTTGCATAGTCAGCCAGAGCCCTTTTGTATTGGCTTGTACTTCAAAAAAGTAGATACCAAACAGGAGAGGTCACAGTGCAGCACTCTAGGGGACGCAACTGGTGACTCATCTCTTTGTGGAGGTAACTTCCTCTATTTTGATTTCCTGCATCCTGTCACCCAGTTGGCAATCCAGTGGCTGACACAGGGGGTTTATTTCCAGTTTATCTAGCTTTTCTGTTATGCCCTAGTGAGGAATTGTGTCAAAAACTTTGGCCATGTCGAGGTATGTGATGTGTGCTGTTTTTGGCTTCATCCATTGCTTTGGTGACCTTTTGAAAAAAAGGTCCACAAGGTTGAGTAAGCATGATCTTCCCTTGACGAATCCAGACTGAGATGGGTTCAGTGTTTGTAGTTTCTCTATGTCCTGATTGATTAGTTCCATAATGAGTCTTTCCATGGCTTTGCATATAAGGCTGGTCAGTCTTATGGGTTTGTAATTGCCTGTGTCTGTGCAGGGTCCTCCCTTATGCAGGGGAAATGACTATAGCCGTTCTCTCTTCACTTGGTACAAAACTTTTATGGAGGCTGAGATTGAATATTGTTGTTAGGGGTGTAGCTAAATCTTGCTTCATGGTGTTTAAGATGCATCCAAGGATATGTTCAGGATGAATTGATGCAGTACTTTTAGCTTTTGATAGCACTATTAGGACTTGGCCTTGTATGATAACTGGAGACGAGTCGGTTTCAGGTTTATCTCGAGGGGTAGACATACAGGAGATGGGGGTTAAGTTAGAGCTAAAGTTATCAGCCAGTAGGTTTGCTATATCTTCTGCCTCAGTGTAGGTAACATCGTTCACAATCAGTTTAGCACATTGCTGTGTTGTGCTTTGGAGATTACAAACATAACTAAAAAATGCAATGCAATTATCGTTGTAGCTATTTTAGCCTGAAACTTGGCTTTGGTGGATTTTATTAAACTCCAGAGATGTTTGTTTATTTCAATGACAAGGGATCTAACATTCTGGAAATTACTGTCCTTACCTTAGGAAACTGCGGTGGTGGTGCTGTGGTAGTGTTGTCACCTCACAGTAAGACACTGTCCAGTTCGATTCTCAGCTAGAGCATCTTCTGCGTGGAGACATGCATGAATGGGCGTACCTTCATTGAAGGTTGTGCGTCAGAGGTGGCAACTCGGCATGTAAAAATCTACTGCCAATCATTGAACTTAGAAAACTTAATCTAAATTTAATCATGGGTAATAGTAATGCCTTAGATGTAAGACAATATGATGTATCCAATATGTATAACCCCCCCTTTACATCTTATGTTAGAGATGTTTGAGAAAGTATGCAAATTAGATTTTAGAAGCATAACTGGCAAAGACGGGCACCATAAAAAGAATATGAGTAAAGAGGAATGGGAAATACTAAATGTATTGAAAACGGCCTAAGTAAGAGTAATGAAACTTGATAAAGGTGGTGGTTTAGTCTTCATGGATATTAACGACTATGAAAATAAAGTAGAGAAAATACTAAAAACGGAAACTTACAATTTAACATAGCAAACCAGCATATCAGAATATATATCAATGACTTATTTATTGAGGCTAAGATAGATTTAGATGTTTATAATTACATGAACATTCTAGCACCTTTAACAATGGTAATCTTTGTAGTTCCAAAAATCCAAAAAGATTTGAATGACCCCCCCCCCCCCTTAGACCAATAGTGGATAGAAGAAATTCCATAACGTACGCTTGCTCCAAAGTAGTAGATAATATCTTGAAAAAATATGTAATTACTGAAACTCAAATATGTAAGGTTTCATGGTCCTTTTTAAAGAAAATAAATTAATTAGAGTTTAACAATGACTATAATTTCCTGACAGTTGATGTCAAAGATCTCTATACATCTATACCCCATGCCTTAGGCATAGAGTGGGCATCCATCATGATGTATAGAAAGGGCGCTCCAACAACTGAAATGCATCTAGTCAAGGAGTTACTTGATACTATCCTCAGCAATAATTTCATTTTTTTAAACAGAAATACTACTTACAAAAGATAGGAGTGGCAACTTTGCCAATATGGTAATGGAATATTGGGAGCAAGACTTTATATTTAATCAGATAGGCATAGCTGCTTCTATATATTTTTTCACGCGATACCTGGATGATATATTTATGATCATAAAGGGTGATAGCCAGGTGGTGACAACACTGGTCGATTAATTCATCAGTACGACCAATTTCATACAGTTTACCTTTTCCTACCACGATTATGAGATCCCATAGTTAGATGTTAAGTTGAATAAAAATGAACAGAATGGCTATACAGCTAGAATCCATCGTAAAAAAACATATTCCAACACCTTTCTGCATTTTTCAAGTGCTCACCCTTACCACCAAAAACAAGCTGTTGTGAAGGGTCAACTGGTAAGGGCAGCCGGAATGGTGACTAGTAATTTTGAAAATGAATGTGAAAACTTAAGGGGGCTGTTCACTAAATGAGCATACCCAAGTAAATTGTTGGATGAATTAATAGAAGAGGTTTAAAGAAAAAGAATGAACGGACTTTATAGGCCCATTTTAGAAGATGAATACATATATGAAGGGCAGTTTACTGAGAGAATAGTAAATATTAGTATTAAAATCAATTTTAGAACAGGGTGCGTGATTACTTATCATCAGGTAGCTTACAAAGTAAGAAATATTGTATACAAGAATTGGAATGTCATCTCAGGTGAAAGGGTCTTGGTTGGTAAAATAGTAACAAGTCCAAAGATTATTTATAGGAGGGGCATAAATTTGAAAACTATTTTGGAGAAAGAAAAAATTAAACGTAATAGAAATCTGGGTACTTTTAAATGTGGCAGTTGCCTCTATTGTAAATATATAGAAGAAGGGCATTATGTAGAAGTCAGGGGCATGAAACTAAAGAATAATTATAGATGCAATTGTCAATCTAAAATGGTTGTGTACCTGGCTAGATGTCAAGAATGCCCTTCATTCTACATAGGAAAAACAGAACGAAAATTACGTCAAAGGATTTATGAACACCTATATAATATTTCCAGGAATAAGGGTGAAAATGCCCTAGCAAAACATGTCAGTATGAACCCAGGGCACACTTTTAAATTTTGGATAATACAGCAGATGTGCCCTAACCCGAGAGGTGGTCCAATAACAGTAATGTTGGAATTATCTGAATTGTTGTGGCAAATACGCCTGGATCCATATACACTGCCAGGTTTAAATGACATGTTCTATCCACAGCATCTTAAAATTTAAAAACATAATATTTATGATTAGTTGAAGAGGAATTTAGATTCTATTCATGTTCTTACTCATGTTTAACATTAATTTGTTTTTTTAAAAAAGTGTTAATATATGCTTTTGTATGAGAGAAGTCTGAGTAATATAAGTGTTCTTATGTAGAGGGTACTTTAAATTCTTGATTGGTATTTTGGTCACATGACTAGTAAGGGTATTTTAAGCACCATTTTCTTTAGTAACAGTGTATCTGAAGAAGTTCATGTATAGAACTGGATGAAAAGCACTTTATACAAATACATTTATTTTGATTTAAAGTTACATCTGGAGTCCAGTCTACCTGCCTGCCTGGAACTTTTGTTCATCAGTCGGCTTTTTGCAGTTGTTTATCTAGTTGATATAAACTTCATCATTTTCTATGATTCTTTGTGGCTGATGTTTCCAGTGTTTTTCAGCCACTTCAATATCATAATGCCTGCACAATCCCCAGTGCAACAGTCTCACCACATTATTATGCCTTTTAGTATAAGTCCTTCTGCCATTAGTGTGTTTCAACCAGCAACTAGGTGTGTGACTGTTTCCAATTCGGTTTTACAAAAAATGATATACTTCTTGAAGGCATTGCTGCCGAGATGTCAGAGAGAAATAAAGGTTTTATTTATTGCTGTTTTGGTAACTGACTATGTTGTTTCTTTGCTGCTGTTTTTTTTTCTTTTTTGTGTTTTATCTATATTGTACAATATGTCTTCAGACCACCTAAGCATTTTCCATTTCTCCCATATAAGGCTCATGTCAGATCATTATCAACAGTTTGTGAGGGGTGACTTTTCCCAGGAGCATCTTACTGGTGGTGCTGGATATGCCCTGGGGTCCTAGTTGATGACACCCATGTGAAATCCACATACTGTGACAGACCAGGGATACAGCAATGTCATATTACAAACCTGTGTCATATATGTGTGTTAGGACTGCTGAAAGTACACTTTGATGACCTTGATGTGTCTAGTAGTGTCCAGCAGTATGACCCTGGATATTTTCAGTTGGTACAGGATGACACAATATCACACTTGAAGGCAATTGAAATAGGAGGTCAGTTGCAGGATGAATATTTCCCAGCACAACAGGCAGTGGAGGCTGAACCAGATAAGGAGTTGATGAAGGACCAGGTAGCAGGGGATGAATGTGCCAGACAGAGGCAGATATAGTACACGTGGCACTGTCAAAGAGGCAGGAGCTGGAATATAGCTTCTTCCCACAGTAATGCATATACTCAACAGTAAAAGTGATGCATGGAAACTCAACACCAGACTGTACTTAACTATGGACATGCTCTCCACAGATAGGCAACCCAAGTAACACATTACTAAGCGAAGGGCTCAGTTATTGTTATTTGTACAGGTGAGGGAGGAGCACAAGTGTTCAATGTTTTCCACAGGGAAAGTGTAAGAGCTTTAGAAAGTGAACAATTATTTCTGCAGTATGTGTATAAGATATGGAGCAGGAAGGGATTACTAAAGAATAATACATTGTGATGGGCCACTGTTGGTGTGTTACTGACCAAATATGTGTGTGACACATTGGGGGGGGGGGCTGTAGTGGGGTGTGTGTGTGTATGCTTGGACATAGCTTCAGCCAAAGTAATAAATGCAGCACTGTGGCTCGATCTATTGGACAGATCCAGGGCATACATGAAAGATGAGTGGACATCCCATATGTACCTTAACCTGTGGGAGCTGTCTCTCCCAGAAGTATCACAGGTAGTACAGTGGCCTTGCCTAGATAAAGGTGTGGTGTGTCACCATGTGCATCATTGTTACCAGACATGCCACTGCTATGACAGCCTTGAACTTGGGGAACCCTCTCCTATATATAGTTACCGCCACACCTGATGGTACTTTGTGGCTTTGACCTTGACTGCCCACATTCATAATGGCTGCCATTTGCATAAGAGGAGGTGGATTGACTATGTACACCACACCTGTCACATGCTATGTAAGCCAGGGAGGAGTTACCTCACACCAGAATGCAATTGATTCTATCAAAAATGTTGCACGTATTAGACATGCTTCCCTAGATGTCCTGCACACCCACATCATCCTTATCAACTCTGCAAATCCTGCACATCTGCATCACCCTTATCAACTCCAAATTCTGCACACCTGCATCATCCTTATCAACTCTGCAAATCCTGCACACCTGCATCATCCTTATCAGCTCTGCAAATCCTGTACACCTGCATCATCCTTATCAACTCTGGAAAGGCTGCACATCTCCATCAATCCTTATCATCTCCAAATTCTGCACACCTGCATCATCCTTATCAACTCTGCAAATCCTGCACACCTGCATCATCCTTATCAGCTCTGCAAATCCTGCACACCTACTTCACCCTTATCAACTCTGCAAAGCCTGCACACCTGCATCATCCTTATCAACTCCAAATTCTGCACACCTGCATCATCCTTATCAACTCCAAATCCTGCACACCTGCATCATCCTTATCAGCTCTGCAAAGGCTGGGATAGTACTAGCTTGTGCCTCCATTATTTCCCTGCACATACATTGGGTTGCATCGGTTGACACAACTAGTTCAGGGGGTGATGGTACATATGCCTACAACATGCAGCAGTACACAGCCATGTGGCAGACATTGATGCCTGGATCATGGGGGGGCCACACTGCTCTGTGAGTGTTTACAGTAACCTTTCCTCCCTTTGTGGTATGTGTGGGTTTCCTGGATGTCCACAGGCACAGAGGCTGTGTCCATGGTTTGATGAGGGGAACATATATGCACACTTCCTGTGTCCAACACTGTCACTGTACTCCCTGACTGTGCTAGGTGTTCACAGCTATCATCAGACATGTTTGAGTCACCAACATCAGGCAGTGGGAGTTACACAATGGTGGTGGCAGATAGAGAATCACCTGTGAGCACAGCAAATCACAAATGCCAGTAAGTATAACCCATCAATTGTACCTTACTCCCATACTACCACACTTGGAACAATCTGTGCCATATCCCTTGCAGGTGCCCTTGAATATCATACCCCTGATGTTCCTATAGTACCCAAATCAGAAAACATTAATGAGATGCGCAATGATAAAGGGAGCAATCAAACATAATGCAAGTGTATCAATCTCCACCCAGGACATCTCCGACAGATACTCTTGGGGCATGTTGCAGCTCAGCTCCAAGAGCCAACACCACACAGATGGACAGTGAGGAGTCTGTTCCTTCTCTGAGAGAGGCCAGAAACTATTCTGCCTCTGTCAGAAGTGGCTCAACTAATGGCCCCTCTCCCATTGCCCCGCCTTTGTTGTACAAAGCAGAGGGTGTGTTCCGCACTGTGGGTAATGCCTGTGGCCCTACATCTGACCTGTTTAGTTGTGCTCATGGCTAATAACAGCATTGCTATCAACCACAACATCCTGCCAAGCATGTGCATCATAGGGCAGGTCAAAAGCCTCCTGCCCACAGAGCCATCTGCCATGGACACATAGGGCCTGTGACAGCACTTCATTGTCTTCATTTGAGACCTCCTCCTTCTCACTTTTCCTCTTGCCAGGCATATTTCTGTATGTATAAATATACACCATGTGACTAAGCCCATATGGACTGCTATTTCACCTGTGCTGTGTACACTGTGCCACCCTTTCTGCACACTCCATTGAGAGTGTTAGCAGGGCACACAGGAATACAGTTTATAGCCTTCAACCTTTAACAGGCAGAGAATCAACAATGTAAAAAAAAAAACCCACCCCATCACACAAATGCCTAAGACATGCAGGCAACTGGTGTGACAGTGGCCTCTATCACATCACTAGACCTTCTAGCATACAGTTTGCCACATGTCCTTACATAGACATCACATGGCAATACCTACTGTGGTAACATTTAACAGACACACAGGTACCCACATGTACATTACCATGTAGGGTGTCGCTGTAGTGCCATAGTTGTGGCCCATCCTATCACAACACAGTGCTGTCCAGCCTCTTAGGAGCTACACCTCATAACTGTTTTGGGTGTGCCTTCCATTAAACCAGACAATGCTTCTGTACATCCTTTTCTGTGTTACACTGATTAATATTCCTTTGTTAGTATACTCATCAACCACTGCATATCTCACCAAAGCAGTAATTTGTACTGAGAAACATTCATTTACATCTAAACACAAATACTGGTAAAAAAAATGCTGCACCTACCCTAAAGTGGAAATTCAGCTTTCACAAGTATTAATTGTCCTCAATAGGTAAAACGTGATTCTGGAGTCTGTATCTATTTCCATCATGCAATGCGATTCTCTGCAGCAGCCAGGGTTTCTATCACACGGATTCATCCCTTTGGAATGCATTAATTATGCAGATGAGGGTTCAACTCATAAATCTCTTTGAAACACTCATTGTATATATTGTGCAAATAATCAGACACTAATAGAAAGTTTTACACTGTGTTGTGCATACACCCGAGCACTTGTCAGGTGTGGAATTATTGCCAGCAGGGTCTGTATAATTCCAAACTTCATCCTATTAATTATGGGATCACCATAGAGCAGTATCGCTGTAACAGTCACACTACATGCAACACAGTTAAACTCCAGCTGCCATATTTCACACCACTAACATTGTATTGTACAAATTCAAAAAAATGGCTTTACTCCTTCTTGGACCTTGCCACTGGCTGTGTTACTGAATTGTCCTATGCCGCATGACAATTTGCATAATCAAAATGGGCATGACCATGACATGTCAGCCATTATTCTCTGGTATGAGCCTTGTTGAATGGCTATGACTTCAGAAGGCACTGGACTGGTATTTGCAGGGTGCCAGTGGTACTCTCAGGAGACTAAATTTGTTTTTTCCATTTCCTGCTTAGAGACCACTACAGCCTCCTATGAGATTATGCAGTACAATGTGGATGCCTGACCCTGTCCTCCCAGGGTGGTTGCTGATATTGCTGGTATCCCTTAAACTGTTGAGCAGTGCAGGTAGCACTATAGTGACTTGAAGAAGCACCCTGGTATCCCTTAAACTGTTGAGCAGTGCAGGTAGCACTACAGTGACTTGACGAAGCACCCTGGTATCCCTTAAACTGTTGAGCAGTGCAGGTAGCACTACAGTGACTTGACGAAGCACCCTGGTATCCCTTAAACTGTTGAGCAGTGCAGGTAGCACTACAGTGACTTGACGAAGCACCCTGGTATCCCTTAAACTGTTGAGCAGTGCAGGTAGCACTATAGTGACTTGAAGAAGCACCCTGGTATCCCTTAAACTGTTGAGCAGTGCAGGTAGCACTACAGTGACTTCACGAAGCACGCTGGTATCCCTTAAACTGTTGAGCAGTGCAGGTAACATTACAGTGACTTGACGAAGCACCATTCTTACCTTCTTCTTTGCTGATGGAAAGATAAGGTCAGAGTGAGATGTAGGTATAAGTAGATTTTAAGCCTTTTTGGTTTCTTCTAAATAACAATCACAAGAGTATGCATTGTATTGTATTCATGTCTGTCTTATATTCCCATAACTGTAGAAGCCATTGTGGAGTACCTGCAGCAGGTATCAGGGGAAGTTATTCTGCTTTTCCAGTTGTGGGGTAAGTGCATCTGTTTCATAATGGTTAAGGCATTTATTTATTTATTGGCATTTGTTGACCAGGAAAGTCCACTGGGCAAGCAAACTCATTTTCAGTGGAGGCCCGGGGAGAAAAGCTCCATATTTTTACAAACAATAAAGAAATACAGTAGAGAAGTACAAATCTGGGATAAAGGCTCCACAGTTAAGACAAAGCACTATTACAGAACCACATAATTGCAAAGCATATGTTATACAAGTTACTATACATGCACCATATTGCAAGTAAGCTGCATTGCAGAGAGGCAAAATAGTAATGTGCAATAATAACTTTTTAGTCAAGGAGACAATCGAAAACATAGGAGGTATTAGAAAGGAAGAATATAGTTGAATAAGTTATGGGATTAAGGGGGCTCACACTGTATATCACATGTACAGCTGGGATTATGTAAAAAGTAGGTATTTAGGGCAGCTTTAAAGGACTTCAGGGAGTCTAGTTGGGTAATGGAAGAGGGGAGTGTATTCCAGAGTTTGCTCTCTTATTTGGTTTAGCTATGCTTAGAAGGGTTTTCTCTGAAGAGCAGAGGGTTCGAGTGGGGGTGTATGTGTGCTGGATGGATTGGAGAGCTGGGTATTTATCGGGTTGGAAAAGTAACTTATGGGCAGTAGTTAGTTGAGTAAACTGGAGGTAGGGGTGGAATTCTAGCAAGGATAGGTTTGAGAGAGTGCTGCAGTGGTGTGAGTGGTTAGGTATGTTAGATGCAAATTTTGCTATCTTATAGTAGCATTGTTGTAGCTTATTACTGAGTGATGTATGGGGATTGGTGAATATGGGGCTCCCGTAGGTAAGGGATGGAATAAGCAAAGTGTTTGCTAATTTGATCCTAGTTTGTTTATCAAGTTAAAGTTTGTGTCAGTATAGTTTGCCAAGTTTGAAGTGGGTCTTCTTTACTGTATTAAGTATGTGTTGTTCAAAAGACAGTTTATTGTCAATAGTAATTCCTAGAAGTTTTGCGGATTGTGCTTGTTCTATTTCAGTTTTGTTATGAGAGAAAATTTTGAATTCTGTAGTTGGAGATTTTGATGAGAATAATAGCAGTTTAGTTTTTTTGGGGTTAAGCATTAGTTGAGAGTCATTTAGCCATGTTTCTACATAGGAGAAAGCATTTTGGGTGATTTTTTGGAGGTTAGAAAAATTATCGGAGGAGGGTTTAAATGTATCTCCAAACACCATCATATTGGGTGACTTCAACTACCCGAATATAGACAGGGAACATTACTCAAGCCCTAACTTTCTAGCCCAACGGTTCCTGGAGTTCATAAATTCAAATGCCATGGAACAGCTAGTCACTGTTCCCACGAGAGGAGAAAATATACTAGATCTCATTGTCACAAACATGGGGACAAAATGCTCCACACCGGAAGTATATCCCTCATTGGTGAGATCTGATCATAAACTAATCTCACTGGAAATCCACATCCCGCCCCCACCCCAAACAAAAAAGACCATAGTGAAGAACTTCTCTAAAGCAAACTTCACACTACTCAAGACTGGTGTGGTATCCTTCAAGGCCCCTGAGCCAGAGGAAACCACAACCCAAGCTGCGGAAGCCCTTACAAATGCCTTCTATGAATACCTCCAGGACTGCATGGATCAGGCAATCCCAAATAAAACCAAGACTCTTTCCACAAAGGGAAAACGTCCAGTCTGGTGGACCCCAGCCATTAACAAACTTTACAATAAGAGGAGAAAGCTATTACATGATAGAACAAAATCCATAAAAGGGAAGTCACCCCTGATCATTATTAGTAAAAAATATGAGCACTCATAAAATCAACTAAGGCCAATTTTGAGAGAAAAATTGCCATGGATTCAAAGGACAATCATAAGGCCTTTTTCAGCTATGTTAGGAACCTGGGTGGAAACTCCCAGATATGCTCAGAATTAGTCCAAAATGATACAAAAATCACTGAACCCACAGACATTGCCAACATACTGGCAGACAGGTTCAGT
The DNA here is from genome assembly GCF_019279795.1 of Protopterus annectens. NCBI lineage: Eukaryota > Metazoa > Chordata > Ceratodontiformes > Protopteridae > Protopterus > Protopterus annectens. Next base: position 54,398,734 of record NC_056745.1, read on the forward strand.
GCAAACTTCACCCCCCCCTCCCCCCCCCCAAGGAGAGATAACTATCCCCGCCGCGGGTAGCCTCCCCGACATCTCAAATGCAGGTGAAAGCTGCTCTCTCTAAAGCTAAAAACACAGCATCAATGGGACCGGATGGTGTCCCCGGCTGTGTGCTACACGAGCTAAATGAGGAATTAAACCCGCACATAAGGCAGCTGTTTAATCTCAGCCTTACCACAGGATACGTGCCCAAGGAGTGGCGTACGGCAACTGTGGTCCCACTCCACAAAGGCGGCGCCTCTACGGACCCTGGTAATTACCGCCCCATAAGCTTAACAAGTCTAGTCTGCAAAGCTATGGAGAGGATCATAATGGAGCTCATAAACAAAGATATAGGGGACTTGCAGACATTGGACCCGACCCAGTTTGGCTTTGTCAAGGAAAGATCATGCCTTTTGAACTTGGTCGACTTCTTCGAAACAGTCACCAAGGCCATTGATGAGGGAAAGGCAGTCCATACAGCCTACCCTGACCTTGCAAAGGCTTTCGACACAATACCCCACTCGGGTATTGTAGAAAAACTTACCAGATTAAATGTAAACCCATATGTCACAAGATGGGTTGCAAACTGGCTTAAGGACAGAACCCACAGGGTTAGAGTTGCTGGCGCTGTGTCAGACTCCAAGCCGGTCACAAGTGGTGTCCCACAGGGCTCGGTCCTTGGCCCCTATTGTTTGGCATCTACTTCTCAGAAGTACAGGCCAACATGGGAGGACTTTGGCTGACAAAGTTTGCAGACGACTGCAAACTGGGTGCCATAGTGGAAAGTGCATCGGACACGGATATCCTTCAGAAGGGACTCATGGAAACAGATAGCTGGTGCCAGAGCCATGGCCTGAAGTTAAACGCCAAAAATGTATAGTCATACCCTTCGGGAAAAACAAGGTAACCCCAAGCTACCATATAGGTGGCAATCCACTAAGCACAGAAGAGGTTATCAGGGACCTGGGGACCCAGGTTGACAGTGGCCTTTCTTTTGACACTCACGTTGCTAAAGTGGTTAGAAAGACCTTCTACATTGCCCACCTGATCATGAAGGATTCACATCCAGATCTAGTGAGGTCATTGTTCCCCTGTACTCTTCACTTATCAGACCAATGATCGAGTACAATGCCCCATTCGGGATGTATCTCACCCGACATCTGCAGCAATTGGAGAGACCCCAAAAGTTCCTCACCAAAAGGATAAAGGGACTCCAAAATCTGTCATATGCTGCCAGATTGAAGAAACTCCAGCTCTATTCAGTCGCATACCGTCTGCTCAGAGGTGACATGTGCCTGACATACAAGGCCATGTCCAACCCAGAATTAATGGACATGCTCCACCTCAAAAATCCAAATCCACCAAAACCACTAGAGCAAGCGACTTAAACCTTAGCACGGATATAAATAGGACGTGCTGGAGGGATAGATTTATCACTCAGAGACTCCCTATGCTGTGGAATAAAATCCCGGTCCATGTGAGGCAGAGCACCTCGCTGACTCTGTTCAAGAGAAATCTAGACCTGTGGATGGGAGATCGTAGGTTTACCCCGGGAATCATCTCTGTGTCACTGCTGGACAGAGGCACAACAAACTAATGGGCACAGTATTTTTTCATATAAGGGGTGGCGTAAGCCTCAAAAATTTGGGCTAGGCTTATAAATGCCTTAGGGCAGATAGCCTAGTATAAACCTATGAACCTATGATAGTTGAATTGCCTGCATATTGAATTAGTATGCCTTGATGGGAGGCTTTGTTTAGATCATTAACAAATATATTGAAGAGTAGTGGTCCTAAGATGGATCCCTGTAAAACACCTGTGTTGTTTGCCAGGTAATCAGATTGTTGGTTTTGCCATCTAACTGATTGCTTTAGGTAAGAGGAAAACTGGGTTGTTACCCTTTGGGAACAACCTAGTCTGTGCGGTTGTTGCAAAAGCTTAGGGTGAGATACTGTGTCGAAAGCTTTTGAGAGGTCTAGCAGGAGTACAGAAGTGGGTAGGCCAGCATCAAGAGCTTTATTCACAGTATCAGTGAAGGAGAGTAAAGCTGAGGTTGTACTATGGCCTGGGTGGGAGCCATGTTGTGTGGGAGATAGGAGGTTATTATTGATGAGGTGATTGAGTAGTTGGGTCTAAATGTTGGGTGGGAGATAGGAGGTTATTATTGATGAGGTGATTGAGTAGTTGGGTCTAAATGTTGGGTGGGAGATAGGAGGTTATTATTGATGAGGTGATTGAGTAGTTGGGTCTGAATGTTGGGTGGGAGATAGGAGGTTATTATTGATGAGGTGATTGAGTAGTTGGGTCTGAATGTTGGGTGGGAGATAAGAGGTTATTATTGATGAGGTGATTGAGTAGTTGGGTCTAAATGTTGGGTGGGAGATAGGAGGTTATTATTGATGAGGTGATTGAGTAGTTGGGTCTGAATGTTGGGTGGGAGATATGAGGTTATTATTGATGAGGTGATTGAGTAGTTGTGTCTGAATACATTTTTCTAGGATTTTGGATAGTGGGGAGAGAATGGAGATGGGTCCGTAGTTTGTGAGATCACCGGCATTACCTCACAGACACAAGGTACAGGGTTTCACTCTCACCTTTGAAGTAAAATTGGCTAGGCTTAAAATGGCCTGCAAGGGAAGCTAGCCTGGTATGTACCTATAGTGTACCTCATGAAGCTGTTTAGTTGTTAGAGTCACTGCCTAAGTATTAGACTAACATCCATGTGTTTAAACTTCTTAGGCAGCTTTATTATGGGGAGCATGCTAACACCTGCTACTTATCAGGCGTTACCTCTCAACTACATTTAGTAGTTAGGCATTTCAGTGGGTTGCTAGCATATGTGATTATTAGTTGCTAGAAGTGTGATAGCAGTAGTGTTGCAACAGGGTCTATATTAGATAATCGAACTTTCAAAAGTTCGACTGTCACATGGTCGACACCATATGATCAAACTTTTAAAAGTTCAAAAATCTAATAAAAAAATAAACTACACAAATAACCTACCTGAACATTTTAAGCAGGGGGAAAGCCCCCATGCACCTCCCACAACCCCCTCTCTTTAAATATACCAACTCTGAGATTGCACTACAGTGCAGAAAAGGGAAATCTTCCCATTTTGCGCTGTACGGACCTCTCCGTTAAAACATTCAAACTTGTTAAAATGTTCGAACTTTCAAAAATTCGATCATACGGTGTCGACCATATGACAGTCAAACTTTTGAAAGTTCGATCATCTAATATAGACCCTTGCAACACTGGCTCAACAGGTAGCACACTTGCCTTTTATGTTTCACAACAGCTAGGTTCTGGGTTCAATTCCCAGAGCATATGTTTTCCTTCCATGTATCAACTACTTTCTTGTGAATGAGACTTTTATGGGGGCCCTATAGTTACATAAGACAGACATGATAACTTCTAGAGTGAGTGGGGGGCACATAAAACATGTACATGCACAGGCACTTCAGTGCCTGATATCTTACTTTCAGCACAAACATGCTTTGGTAGTCACTGTGTCTTCATGTACGACGTGAACATACAATTTGATCAGGTTACAGAAGTGCTGGGTATTCATGTACGACATTTGAACATACAACTTGATCAGGTTACAGAAGTGCTGGGTATTCTTGTACGACATGTGAACATACAACTTGATCAGATTGCAGAAGTGCTGGGTATTCATGTAAGACATGTGAACATACAACTTGATCAGGTTACAGAAGTGGCACAAGGCAAGTTACGTGTGATGTTCATCAAGATTCATTGTTGCAGTAATAAATGTATCTGCTATTCTTGATTTGATAGCCCTTGGCCAGCTGGATTACCACAGATATGAAGCCCTCCTCTATGGTGGTAGATATCCTATACCTGCCCTCAAGATATCTGGATATGAGTCATCATCTAACACCATCTTACAGTTCTTTCTTACCATAGGAGCCCAAAGTATCCACATCTGTAGACTGCATCGGTTGGTTTGAAGACCCAAGTTCATCAAAAAGCTAAGTTCCATTGTGCAACTTTTCATTATAATTTATTTGCTCTGTTAGATGAGTACTAGGACCAATATTTTCCCTGATTGTGGAAAACAGATTTCACATTGGGACTGTCATATCCTATGTTTGTTTTGCTTAGGCCTGGAGTACAACGTTCCTAACTGTTCCCATTGTGCTCACTTTAAGAAATGTACTATCTGACATAGGGTGAATTCCTTGCTCAATTTTTAGAATAGAAAAGAGAGTGTTAGAGGTCTTCACATGCCATGGTGTCTGCCAGCTCTTCTGTTTTCAGTGGCTCTCATAAGTATAGGGAAAAACATCTGAAGCTTAAGAGGACAACAGAAAATATAGCTTCAACATTGGCCAGTCAACCCAAGCTTGTGATTATCAAAGGGCAATGGATGCTTTTCCAGTCCATTCCAATGATTGAGTGTGTCAGAGACTGCTGTTCAGTACCCTTTGGAGTTCAGTATGCCTTCTGGCCCCTCCACATTTGCAAGATCCAAAGGACGAGGGTTGTTGGTTGAGTATGAGGACACTGTGCAGGTCTCAGCTTCTGACCCCATGCTATATCTTCAGGTAGGGAGGTAGTAATCCCTAAATCTTCCAAGGGGTCATTAGTTAATAGTGTTTTATCCATGGCCACTCACAAAGGCCTGTTCCCAATACATTCAATACCACACCCAGACACAAGCCCAAGACCAAATCAAAAAGTATTCATTCTGGATAGCCTCAGCCTAGATCTTCTGGCTCTCAACCCCAACAGGCCTACCAGCAGGACCTACTTAGACTGGCTGGGGACCTACTTCAAATGGTAGCTTCCAAGCAGCACAGTCCAACTACACCTCCTGCCACCATAGAATCTGTTTCTATAAATGAAAGAGGGACCACCCCCTCCCAGGACTCCTCTGATTCATATGACTCAGATGAAGATGCTTTGTCTCATGTAGCCCAACGTTCTAGAGGTTTATATGCTAACTCTGATTCTTGATGACATCCTTACCTCAGCCTCACCACCTGTGGATGTCACCTTTGGTGCAACACTCATAAAACGAGGGAGTATTTCCACTGGGAAGCTCAAGACTGCCCTTAGTCCATAAAGAGGGTCAGAGAAGTTTTGAAGCTCCCTGAGCATAAACTACTAATCAGTCCAGCAGTTCTAGAAGTAGGGGATGATGATATTTTAGACACATCCATGCAGCCTGATTCCCAACCACCTGTTCATAGGAAGCCAGACTATTTGTAAAGGGTTCTGGATTCCCACAAACACCTTTTTAGGAATCCTGCTATTGATCCTGAAGTGGTGACTCAGGGTCATAAGAGAGCTAAAGGTAGCACTTCTAGAAACCCATTGCCAAATCACCCAAAGACGCTGTACAGGATACCACAGATTAAATTTTATTCCACAATTCAAATCACTAACTGCTCCAAATCACAGTTAGCTTTCACAATGCTTTATCAAATGGTAAAAGGTATTCAAAAGAACAAACTGTGTTTAAATGCATAGATGTAAAATGACATATAATGTCAATAAAATCTTAAACACCCAGTACATCAGATAGGGTTAAAAATACCTAAACATTTTATCAATATAAAAGTTTCTGTCTCAAAGACTGTGCCTTCAGGACACACTTAATATTTATAACATTATTTAAACCTGGTTCATTATCTGCCCTCAGCAGATTTATCTATTTATACTCTGTTTTTTGGTTTTCTTTTGTATGTACCCTCTCTACAGGTATCTGAAGTTACAGTTTCTTGAACTAAAAACTTAAAAAGTATGACCCAGACATTTATCCATTATATGTTTGTATAAAGCATTTTGTTCAATTCATCTCCTAATCTCTGACATATTTGAGCATATTCTATCCTTGAATTTGCAATTTGTTTTACCAATATAGAATGATTTACACATTACACATGCAGCAAAGTATACTAGATCCATAGTGTCACACTTCGGATAGCACTTAATCTCATAAATCTTTGAAGTCACAGGATGAATGAACTTTATCTAATATATTTGCAAAAGATATAGGACCAACATTTGAAAGTGCCAAATTTCATGTAATTCATATCTTTTACTGCCAAGTTTTGTTCTTTATAGCATAAACAACACTTTTTTTTCACTTTTATAACTAAATATAGATCTATCAGGTGAAACATTCTTTAACTTCTTATTGCATGTTAAAATATGCCAATTTTTTGCTATAACATTTCACAGTGCCATTGTGTGTTTATTGTATTTTAAAACCATTCTCATTCTGTCTGATGTCCTATTCATTTCATCTGATGTATGCCACACATCTTTTTTAGAGTCACTAAATGCTCTACCTATAGAAATTACATTGTGAAGTATCTCTTATGTACAAGACTCTATATCACACTTTTTATAACCTCTTTTTAATAAATTATTTCCCATCTCACTCAGCTGTTCATTCATTATTGAAGGATCTGTATTCAACTTTACTACTCTAGTCATTTGCCCCTTTGGAATAGTCTTAAAATTCAAGTCCTTCTGCAAAAGTGAACATTCAAAACAAGAGAATATGGTCAGATAAATTCACTATTATGCTGTGTTTTTCACTTGTTTAAAGCATTTCTGTGTCACTGGTGCAGGTAGACTTCTGCTTCTGTCTCTTTTTTCTTCCCATTCCTTTTCCTGCCCTCTGACTCTGCTCCTTTCTTTCCTGATTGGGAGAAGTGCATCCTTCAACAATTGGGGGAGATCCAAAGGGTCTAATGCTGTAACAGAGTTTGCATTTATGACTGGATTATTCGCCTTCACAGTTCCTGTAGTCTGTAATAATACCATTTGAATTTCAGTTCCTTTTTCAATATTACAGCTATGAGGGGGGCTAACCAGGCAAACATTTATCAATTGCAATGCAACCATTGATAGAACATGAGAAAACATACCCCTTTTAAAATCATTCTAATCCCTTTTTATTGAAGAAAAAAGCACCATAAATGCACGATGGGAACACCAACTGGTGTCCCCATCATGCATCTTTGGTCATTTTTGTTATGTGCATCCATTTTCTGTGATACCATTCACAGGTTATGAAAAAAAAGAAGGTCTCAAAACGGATGAAGTCCTGGTCACACCAAAAAAGCTTTTTCATCAAAAGAAGCCATACAGGACACCACAGATGAAATTTCATTCTACAATTCAAATCACAAGCCTCTCCAAATCACAGCTAGCTTTCATGATGCTTTATTCAAAAGAGAAACAGTGTTTAAATGCATAGATGTAAAATGATCTGTAATGGCAATAAAATCTTAAACACACAGTACATCTCATAAGGTTAAAAATACCTAAAAATATGTATCAATAAAAAAAGTTTCTATCTCAGTTTTGGCAATTATTGAATTTAAAATTAAGCAAGAACTACATGAAGTGGATGAAAGAATTTTTAAACTAATAGAAAATGAACTTTTGAATTAAGTAAAGTATCTGTATAAACAAGAGCCTTTTAGTTCTGAGCCTAGTAACAAGACATTAATGGAAGATATGATCTTGTGAACAGTTGCTTATGAAGAGAAGAGTATAGAGGTGAAAAAGAAAAAAATTAAAAAGGGATTGGAATGATTTTAAAAAAGGAGCATGTTTTCTCATGGTCTAGAAATTATCGCAATACACCTGTACCAATGACACAGAATCGTCAGAAACAAGTGAAGAAGATAACATAACAAGGAACTTATCTGACCATATTCTCTCTTGTTTTGAATGTTCAGTTTTGCAGAGGGGTTTGACTTTCATTCCAGCATCTGAAAGTAATATAGTAGATACACAGACTGAATTAAGACATTTTATTTGAAATCTGAACGTAAAGACTTTATGTACTAATGATGTTATTAACAATGTTTCATTAAGAAAACCTAGTACCTTTGTACCGATAAATAATCCTGTTGTTCAAGCCTTTGCCAAGGCCTGTGAAAATGATTTGTATGATATATATTGTCTATTATGATAGACTTGCTTGCCATACATTTCAAAATATGTCATTGAATTAAAAACAAGCTCTTAAGAGGTTTACAACAAAATGAAAATATAGTGATAAAGAGCTCCGATAAAGGGGGAGACATAGTGACTATGAAAAAGAATGAGTATATCCAATCTATTACTGAATTATTAAATAACAAGACTACTTACAATGAGATAAATGTATGACAATTAGATCAATCGATGAAAGAATTAAATTTCAATATTTATTCTACGCACATGAATAGGATGTTTGAACTTCATTTAAGGAATTATTTTTATGTATCACATCCACTTGTACCCATTTTTATGGACTATTGAAAATACGTAAAAATTGTTAAAACATCCCATGAAACCTATAGTGTCATGTAAATGCTGGCTGACAGAGCCTATTTCAATCTATTTAGAAAAAGAGGAACTGAAACCAAAACAGCATTGGAATTACACTAGTAAAACAATAAAAACACTGAACCAGGTGTGAAAAGAAACTTTTACATCCAGTTTATTAAAGTTAAGTGCCTTCATTCCTTGTTTGGTGAAACATCATCAGAAACATGGCAGCCATCTTGTTTTGGGGTTTGAATAGCCTTAAAGGTGCCAAAAACTCTGCAACATTTAAAGGTATGCACCATAAAAAACTTGCAAAATTGTCTAAGGTAGTAAAAAGTATCATAATACAACCCAAATGTTAAAACAATTATAAAAATATTTAAAACTTTCAGAATAATGTTAAAACTATAAAAAACATTTTGAAAAAATAATTAAAAAAATAAAATAAGCACCATCAGATGAAATAGTTATATTCTATGAGCTTTGATTTGTAACATAGGTTTAACAGCAATGACATTGTTGATGCCGGGTGGATTACAGGACCTGAGTAATTGCCAAAACATTTCCCTTTGTTCAAGCTCCCCATCATCCCCTATATTACTAGTTGTAACCTTTTCAAGAATACCGAATGCAAATTTCTTGAAATCACAGCATGATAGTGAATGTTTATATTCAGCATTCGCTTCAAGCCCTTTGTTGATTTCATGGTTGTGTTGATAAATTCTGTCTAAAATGGGCCTACTGTCTTGCTGACGTAAAACACTGGACAAGGGGAACAGAAAGCAATGTATACTACTCCCTTAATGGTACAGTTATATTTTCTTCACTGACAGCAACTTGGGATAGCCATCCACTGAAAAGTATGTTCCCTTGAAAAATCTATCTACATTGCTTGCACATCCCACAAGAATTCATGCCCCTATTCTTATTTGAAGCATTTTGATGATTTATCAACACAACTATGATACTATCTTCACAATACTGTGTGTTTAAGATTTCATTGATGTTAGATGTCATTTTATGTCTGTGCATTTAAACTCTGCTCTTTTGAATACCTTCTAATACTTGATAAAGCATTGTGAAAGCTAGCTGTGACTTGGAGAAGCTTGTGATTTGAATTGTGGAATAAAATTACATCTGTCATGTCCTGTATGGCTTCTTTTGGTGAAAGAATTATAATTTTTTTGTGCGACCAGGATTTCATCCATTTTGTGAGATTCTTTTGCTGTTTTTTTTTTTTTTTTTTTTTTTTTAGTAACCCTTTGCCAAATGGCAGATTTGGCAAAATGTCTATAATTTTGTCACCCTGTCTAGGAGGGCGCTCAATTGCCAGTTTCAAATGGTTAAGTACAAGGAAACTCTAATGGACCATATGAAGGAAAAACTGAAGGGGATGGAAGACAAGGCTGTCTCCAAAAAATTGCTGGATACCTGTATGCAGCTCTGTTTTTCAAGTTGCTAGGCAGTCTTTACATTGTGGTTTTCTTGCTTTGGAAGCATCAAGCAAGGTGGCTGCCTTAGGGTCGGTTTAGTTATTTATTTATTTGACATTTGTTAACTAGATTAGTCTGACTGGGTGAGAAGCCCTTTTTCAGCAGAGACCCAAGGAGAAAAGCTCCAAACATGTAACATGTATAAAACTTAAACAAGTAAGAAATACAAATACAGAGCTAATAATGAAGATACAGTAGCAAGTCAAGACTTATTAACAAAAGAATTACACAGTTGAATTCACAAAGAGAAGTAAGACTACAGCTGCTACACTGGCAAGCAAAAAAACAGTTGAGCGTAAATTCACTATATATGTTTGCCTGAGAGAAAGCAGGTTATATATAGCCTTAGACATTTGGGTGTAAATAATGTAACATTGAAATTAACAGAAATACAGGAGAAAGGAAGATGAGGAGTAAAATACGTCAGGTAGGAGTAGGGCAGGGGCAGGTCCATGGGTGGATAGGTCAGGTACGAGTAGGGCAGGGGCATGTGTGGATAGGTCAGGTAGGAGTAGGGCAGGGGCAGGTCCATGTGTGGATAGGTCAGGTAGGAGTAGGGCAGGGGCATGTGTGGATAGGTCAGGTAGGAGTAGGGCAGGGCCATGTGTGGATAGGTCAGGTAGGAGTAGGGCAGGGGCAGGTCCATGGGTGGATAGGTCAGGTAGGAGTAGGGCAGGGGCAGGTCCATGTGTGGATAGGTCAGGTTGGAGTAGGGCAGGGGCATGTGTGGATAGGTCAGGTAGGAGTAGGGCAGGGGCAGGTCCATGGGTGGATAGGTCAGGTAGGAGTAGGGCAGGGGCAGGTCCATGTGTGGATAGGTCGGGTTGGAGTAGGGCAGGGCCATGTGTGGATAGGTCGGGTTGGAGTAGGGCAGGGGCAGGTCCATGTGTGGATAGGTCGGGTTGGAGTAGGGCAGGGCCATGTGTGGATAGGTCGGGTTGGAGTAGGGCAGGGCCATGTGTGGATAGGTCGGGTTGGAGTAGGGCAGGGCCATGTGTGGATAGGTCAGGTAGGAGTAGGGCAGGGCAGGTCCATGTATTAAGCATGTAATCTTTTAGTGTTTTTTTAAAAACTGAGACCGTTAGAGATGGCTCTAAGGTCTGGGGGAAGTTTATTCCAGGTGCCGGCAACAGAGTGACTATATAGACATTTACCAATTTGCTTTGTGGGCTTATAGACTTCCAGGAGATACTGGTCTGCACCACGGAGACATCGTTTGGGGTATAGGGAGAAATTAGGGTAGAGAGAGCAGGGCAGAGGGAGGGATTAGGTAGTATTGACTCTGTGAGGTGGAGTTGAGGCAGTAGGAGTTGATTATATACTTCTGGCCACAAAAGATTTTGTAGGGCAGTGCAGTGATGGGAGTGGTAAGGTAGATTAGCAGCAAATCTAGCAATTTTATTGTAGATGGATTGAAGTTTAGCCATGAGGTTAGAGTGGAGATTAGTGACTACAGGTGCAGCATAGAATAGAGCAGGCAGTGGAAAAGCTTGTGCGAGTGAATGTTTTGTGTCAGTCATCAGGTATTTTTTATTCCTATGTAATAGGCCTAGTTTTTGGTGTGTTTTGATAGCTTGTGGAATATGTATGTCAAATTTAAGTTGATTGTCGATAACAACACCAGCGTTTAGTATGGGTTTCTACCGAGATAATAGTATTATTCAGGGATGAGACTAAGAAGGAATTTTTACAATGTAGAGATTTAGGGAGGAAGAGAACAAGTTTTGTTGTTTTCATATTAAGTAAGAGTTCATTGCTGGTTATCCATTTTTCCACAGAGAAGAGTGAGTCTTGGGTAAGGGACAGAAGATGGGGGTGATTATCAGAGGAAGATATGATGGTTGAATCATCATCATACTGCATTAGAGAAGAGTGTGGGCAAGATGTGTGAACATTATTTGTAAAGATGTTAAATAAGAGGGGCCATAGTATGGAGCCTTGGGGTACCCCAGTATGCACAGTAAGGAAGGGAGAGGAGGCTGATAGCCATATGACAGACTGAAATCTGTCAGAGAGGTAGCTGGAGAACCAGAGAATAGTAGACTGAGATAGATTAAGGTATTTACGTTTAATTAAAAGCAGATTATGAGAGACCATGTTGAAAGCTTTTGATAAACTGAGGAAGAGCAAGAGACCAGTTTGTTGTCATCATGAGCGTTGGCAATGGTCTGAGTGAAAAAAATGAGAGCAGTGGCAGTAGTATGATGGGGACAAAAACCATGTTGTGCAGGAATTAGGAGGTTTTCCTGTATAAGATGTTTAAGTGTTTATGTATACATTTTCCATTATTTTGGAGAGGTGGGATAGGATAGCTATAGGACATAAGTTGGATGGGTCTATGGAGTTTCCTTGTGAAGGGGGATAACATAAAATTTCTTCCAAATTTTGGGCAAAGTACTTTCAAGACTGGATCTGTTTATGAGAATGAAGACAGGGCAGGCAATGGTGTTAACAGAGACTTTGAGAAATTGTGGGGGTAGGTTGTCAGCAGAGGGAGAGCGGGGTTTAAGTTTAGAGAGAAGTGATTTGATATATGCATTGGGACAGGGTTTAAACGAGATGGTGGCAGTAGGGGAGGGGGGAATGGGCTCAGTAGAAGAAAGATTTGTATTGTTATTTTTAGTAAGATTTTTGAAATAATTAATGAAGGAAGTGTTAAGTAGAGTTTATATGTGCAAACAGCAATAGAAGAGGGTCGCCACAGCTATTATTTAACTCAGTTTAATTCAGAATAAAAATACATACAGGATCAAATAGTTAGCACTTTCACGTTCTAGCAAACGTTTCATCAGACTTCAAAAATATAACTGTTCACATCACTCATGTCCTTATATAACTTTTTTAATTAATTCATCCAATCACTCAATGAATATCATTATGACATCATAAAACAATTAGTCCTTTAAAACCATACACATCCTATCTATTTCTAAGACCTTACATATTCAAATAACATGCATCAAAAATATTATTAACCACATCTCTCATATTAAAAACAATAAAACTAGAAAACGTATGTTTTACTTTACTTTAGTTATACTAACTATTACAGAAGAACAAGAAAATAAATGGATAATGAGGCTGCAAGCACATAAAGCCCATGGTTTAAATGACAAAGTGTCACCAGGAGTGGCCCACGATCAACTGGTGCCCTAGGCAAAAGGGCTCCACGGTGCCCCCTACCACACCACCCAGTGCCCCAATCCTAGTATACCTATATAAGATAAATACTGGAAAAGTGCCCCTGCTAGAACGGCGCCCTAGGCGGCCGCCTAGTTGGCCTATGCCTAAGGCCGGCTATGAGTGTCACTTAAACCTTTTGTAGTAAAGCGTCCATATGCACATTACGTATATAATTCATGAGATACAAACTGCATAGCTAAAATAGTGAATAGTTAGTATTAATACAGGCTCATGAAATTATGTTATGTATATGCATGAGTTTTTTTAAATTGTGACATGAATTTTCAATGCATTTATTTATGTAAATATCATTGTTATTTTAGATGCATATATATGTTGACATAAGTTTTCTAGTTTTATTGTTTTTAATGTGAGAGATGTGATTAATAATATTTTTGATGCATGTTATTTGAATATGTAAGGTCTTAGAAATAGATAGGATGTGTATGGTTTTAAAGGACTAATTGTTTTTATGATGTCATAATGATATTCATTGAGTGATTGGATAAATTAATTAAAAAAGTTATATAAGGACATGAGTGATGTGAACAGTTATATTTTTGAAGTCTGATGAAACGTTTGCTAGAACATGAAAGCGCTTACTATTGGATCCTGTATGTATTTTTATTCCGAATTAAACTGAGTTAAATAATAGCTGTGACGAGCCTCTTCTGTTGCTGTTTGCTATTTGGATTTTTTCTGGAGAGGCACCTTGCTCAGGACTGACTGGTTGTTTATGCACGAGAGTTTATATGTGAATATATGCAGACATGTTTGATTAAGGGAAGTAATCCTTTCAAGACCATGTTAATTCTGAGTTTCTGGATACTATTGTAGACAAAGACTTTTTATTTGGGCTCAAGGCAGAATCCATAAAAAAAAAAAAAAAAAAAAAAAAAAAATGGAGAAAAAGCCTACACCTGTACAGACCATCAAGAACTTTCTGGAGGTTCAGCCACCCAGGTTTAGCAGAAACTATCCCACTAAGGTCTGGTCCTTCCATTCCTTCCTGTTAGCATAAACAAAGGGGAAGAAAGGTCAGAAGGGATACACCACAAAGCATCATAAAAGGTGACCATCAGATCCTAACTCTAGGCCTAGTTGACTCCAACTCCAGGGGCCCAGCAGGGAGCAACTATGTCTCAGCCAGTCCCCTCACTGTCCCCTTTCCCTCAAGTCCTACCCCAACCATCACCTCACCCCAACATCTAAACCTCAGTGTCCCATTTACAAAACTAGGAGGGAAGACTTTTCATGTTTTACTAGGAATGGACCAGAATCACCCAGGAAAAATGGGTGTTAAGCATTATCAAATCTGTTACAAACTGTCATTCACCTCACAACCAAAGCCTGAAGGCATTCCCGCCAAACCAGCTTCAAGAAACAATGTCCCAAGTAAGGCTGCCTTTGTTGCAAGGCTTCATAAAATGTTTACCTCCCCGTGAAAGGGGAACAGATTATTCCACACTTTTCCTTGTCCCAAGAAAAGAGGAAGCTTGGAGACCCATCCTGGATCTTTACAGATTAAAGAGGTTCTTCCTTGTTCCCAAGTTTAAAATGTAACCCTCCAAAAGCTCCTACCAATGTTATCTTCTCAGGAATTCATGGCCACCTTGGATCAAAAAGATGCTTACCTACATGTTCCCATTGCAAAGTGACACAGGAAGCATCTTCATTTCAAAGAAGGTAGAAATCATTACCTATTCTCTGCTCTGCCCTTTGTCTTATCTACTGCACCCAGAGTATTCACCAAGTGCAAGGCTCCAGTAATTGACTTCTGCAGAACAAAGGGCATCCAAACATACCTCTACGTAGACAATTACATGATCCAAGCAGATTCTAGAGGATCTTCTCTCTGCCCAGTGTCTTATTATGGACATTTTATTCAGTGTTGGATTTACCCTCAATCTAAAAACTGTCCAAACTCACTCCATCTCCAAAGCTTGATTTTTGGGGAGACTTTCTGGACACAGACTTACAGAAGGCTTTTCTAGCAAGGGAAAAGATCATCTTTCTGATGCCGTACTTCAGTTTTCTTCTTCCCCCTTCAGTAATTTCAGCAAGGGAGGTCCTGAGAGTATCGGGTTACATTGTCTCTTGTATTCTAATGATACCTTTAGGCAGATTACACATGAAAAAGATCCAGTGGTACCTTTGGAAAGGACTGCATGGAACCATCACAGTCAGTGCCTCTGTCAATGCATTCAGCTCCTTCCCAGTCTCAAAAGAAAACCAGAGTGATGGATCTTCTCTTGCAAACAGAACTTACGGGGTGCTATTCAGAATCCTTCTCCCAAACCAGACCATTACCACAGATGCCTTAGATCTATCCTGGGGGATGCAATCCAATGGCTTCCGAGCAAAAGGGAAATGGGAAGCAAGCTTTCAAAAAGTCACATAAACTGAGAATTATGGCTGTTCTCAAGGGCATTGTAGCTTTCAAAGACCGATGGAGGACAGAGACATTACTTACAAAGATAGACAACACCACAGTGATGTGGTACATAAACAAATGGGAAGGAACTCAGTGCTATCCTCTGTGAGTTTTTTAAAGTTTGTTATTATTAAACATGTGGTTTTAGTTGGACGGTCTGTTTTATTTTTTGTTTTTTGCTATTCTCTGTTGCCTAACAATGTCTGTATGGGACACAGCTCAAACTTTGGGCTTACACCTTTTGGCCCAGTGCCTGCTGCGGAGAAACAATTTATTAGCAGACCTCCTCAGCAGGTCAGAAGTGAATCCGCACAACTAGTCCTTAAACAAAGATGCATTCAGACTCATTAGCCTATCTTGGAGTGTGCTAGAAACAGAAGTCTTTGCTTCAAGCCAAAACAATCAGCTAGAAAGATTTTGTTCAATGGCCAAACATTCCAAATCCTGGAGGGTGAATGCCTTCTCCTTTCCATGGATGGGTGTTTTTATTTATGTATTCCTTCCCATCCCCTCATTCCCACGGATCTGCTGAAAACCACTGAGGAAGGGCCAAGAGTGATACTAATAAGACTTTAGTGGCCGAAGCTACATTGGTTCCCTCTCTTGCACAAAGCCCGAGCAGGGAGAAAACTTCTTCCTCAAAAATTGGATCTGTTGACTCAGAACAAGAGACCCATCATACATCCCAACTTCAGACCCTTAAGGCTGATAGCTTGGCTAATATACTAACTGTTCCTAAAGTTTTTTTCTTTGGACAAGGACATGCCAGCTATCTTAAAGGAAACTAGAAAACCAAGCACTAGAAAATTGCATATGTCAAAATGAAAAAGGTTTTCCATCTAGTATCAACAGCAGAGCATCATTCTGAGGTCAGCAGAGATCACCCATGTCCTAATGAACCTTACTCACTTATTCAAGTCTGGTTTGTCCTTAATCGTACATTGAGTTACTCTACAGCCACTTCTGCCTGCCTACCTATGCAGCCTTCCTGTTTTCTCTCAGCCTGTTATGAAACAGTTCCTTAAAGATATTGTCCACCTTTGGAGAGCTCCCTCACCTCCTTGGGACCTCAACTTTGTGCTGGAAAATCTCACCTAACCACCCTTTGGGGCTTTTTTCATGAAAACAGCTTTTCTGGTGGCAATTACTTCTGCTAGGCAGGTCTGAAAGCTGCAAGCTGTTGTGTGCATCGAGCCATTTCTTATTTTTCACCAGGATATAGATACTCTAGGACTAATCTCTCTTTCCTGTCCAAGGTGGTTTTGGAGCTTCTTTAAACCAGTCTATTCAAATCCCTGCCTTTTTCCCTCACCCTCAAAATCAATGAGAATATATCCTACACTCTCACTTAATGTTCACAGACAACTCAGGTTCTGTCTAGACAAGACCACATCATTCAGAAAGTACATCCAACTCTTTGTAGCCTTTACAAACAACAAATTGGCAAACCCTATCAGCAAACAGACCATTTCAAAATGGATTCCTAGCTATATTGCTTTTTGTTCTGAACATCATGGAAAACAGACTCCTGATTATATCAGATCACATTCTACTAGAGCTACAACCACTACTAATGCCTTCCTAATAGGAGTTCCCACTGGAGAAATTTTGGAGACTGACATTTGGTCCTCTGTCTACACACTTACGAAACACTGTGGCCTTCCTGTATTCTTCAGAACCAGAGCTGGCTTTGCCTCTGCAGTCTTGTATGACATCCTGAGCTCTGCTTAAATTGCTTTCCAAACTTCCTAATCCTGCTTTGGGAATCTTCCTGCATTGTTATTACTACAACAGTGAAACACAATGAACATAGTATAGTTGTGTCCACTTACAATAAATGCCGATGTTTGAGTATCTTCACTGTTGCAGTAGGTTTTATCTCCCCCTTCCCCTCAGTCATCCTTTGTGGTTGGGGTGGGCACTACTTCCCAATCTCTTTCCATTCCATTCCCACCCCTTCTCCTCAATTAGGTTTTCAGGGATTCTACCCTCCTCAGTACATGATGGGGAGGGGGTCGAGTGCCTTCTGTTCTAGGCCTGGTGCTCAGTCTTGGGGGCTCCTTTTTGTGGGTGTCAAGAAAGACCTGTAAACTGGCACTGGCAGTCACCCCTTATACCAAGATGTTCTGACTCCAGGTACAAGCTGTCTACCATCCCAGGGCTGGCAAATGGCTGCTACAGAAAGAATAATCCGTACTGTTATTACTGCAACAATTGAGACACTTGAACATGTCCATTTATGGCAGGTAGACATACCTGCGTATTTCCATTTGTCATAAGTCTCTGCTATTGTCACTGATGCCTTTTCTTAACATTAGTTGAGGTGATATATTTTCATTCTTGTACACTGATGTGTTTAATTGTATGTTTGCATTTGTCTGCCTCAGCTTCTTTATTGCTCTCTTTTCAGTTTCTTACATTTGCTTTTTTTTTTTTGTTTGTTTTGTTGTTTCACTCCATTCATTTCCTTTTTTATACAGTAACTTCCACAGTACCAGATGTGGCCCTGCTGCAGACCACCAGACCCCAGTAACCAGCACCACTTCCCTATCACATGATCAGCCTGTTAGGGCCACCTCCCAAGATTTGCCTGTGGAGGATGGGAACCAATAGTCCCTCAAGCCCTGCTCCTGGTGGGGGTTCACCAGTCAGGTCCACTGTGGTTATTTCTGGTGGCTCTGCCAAGGATGAAGACCCTTTGATTAGAAGGAGCTACCTAACTGAGGTGGTAGGAGAGCTGGTGGAATGGCACCTTGATGTCCACACTATCCACTTGTAAATGCTCCTTTTGTGGCTTACAGAATAGTGCCCTTGCCTGGTGAGGGCTCCATCACTGGAGCTTGGGCTCAGTGATGATGGTGCCCAGGGTGAGTTCTGATCATTCAGTGGGTCAGACATGGGCAGAGTGATACTGCAATACTGGTTATTCCTACCCTATTCCCCCATCACAGTTTTCCCCTACTTTTTGTGTGCTTGGCTTTCCTGGTTTCTTGTCCAATCCCCCGTCACCATTGTCTCTCCCCTTTTTCTCTGATGTCTCCCCTCCACTGTGTGTTCCCCTCCTTTAGTGTAGAAGTTCTTGCCCTGTCAGTCTTATCTGCCCTCTTTGTTTGTTCCTGTGACCCTGCTTGTTACCTTTAATCTTTTACCTTTTACCTTTTTACCTTTTACCTTTCTCCAACTTCCCTTCCTTCCTTCCTTCCACATTACCTTAACCTCATAACCTTCTTGTTATAAATTAACTGGGCAGCTGCCTTAAAGAATACTCACCTTCCTCACTACCATTTATTTATTTATTTCCTTAAAGAATACTCACCTTCCTCACTACCATTCATTTATTTATTTCCTTAAAGAATACTCACCTTCCTCACCACCATTTATTTATTTCCTTAAAGAATACTCACCTTCCTCACCACCATTTATTTATTTATTTCCTTAAAGAATACTCACCTTCCTCACCACCATTTATTTATTTATTTCCTTAAAGAATACTCACCTTCCTCACCACCATTTATTTATTTATTTCCTTAAAGAATACTCACCTTCCTCACTACCATTTATTTATTTATTTCCTTAAAGAATACTCACCTTCCTCACTACCATTTATTTATTTATTTCCTTAAAGAATACTCACCTTCCTCACTACCATTTATTTATTTATTTACTTAAAGAATACTCACCTTCCTCACTACCATTTATTTATTTATTTACTTAAAGAATACTCACCTTCCTCACTACCATTTATTTATTTATTTCCTTAAAGAATACTCACCTTCCTCACCACCATTTATTTATTTATTTCCTTAAAGAATACTCACCTTCCTCACCACCATTTATTTATTTATTTCCTTAAAGAATACTCACCTTCCTCACTACCATTTATTTATTTATTTCCTTAAAGAATACTCACCTTCCTCACTACCATTTATTTATTTATTTCCTTAAAGAATACTCACCCTCCTCACCACCATTTATTTATTTATTTCCTTAAAGAATACTCACCTTCCTCACTACCATTTATTTATTTATTTCCTTAAAGAATACTCACCTTCCTCACTACCATTTATTTATTTATTTCCTTAAAGAATACTCACCTTCCTCACTACCATTTATTTATTTATTTCCTTAAAGAATACTCACCTTCCTCACCACCATTTATTTATTTATTTCCTTAAAGAATACTCTCCTTCCTCACTACCATTTATTTATTTATTGCCTTAAAGAATACTCACCTTCCTCACTACCATTTATTTATTTATTTCCTTAAAGAATACTCACCTTCCTCACCACCATTTATTTATTTATTTCCTTAAAGAATACTCACCTTCCTCACTACCATTTATTTATTTATTTCCTTAAAGAATACTCACCTTCCTCACTACCATTTATTTATTTATTTCCTTAAAGAATACTCACCTTCCTCACTACCATTTATTTATTTATTTCCTTAAAGAATACTCACCTTCCTCACCACCATTTATTTATTTATTTCCTTAAAGAATACTCTCCTTCCTCACTACCATTTATTTATTTATTGCCTTAAAGAATACTCACCTTCCTCACCACCATTTATTTATTTATTTCCTTAAAGAATACTCTCCTTCCTCACTACCATTTATTTATTTATTGCCTTAAAGAATACTCACCTTCCTCACTACCATTTATTTATTTATTTCCTTAAAGAATACTCACCTTCCTCACCACCATTTATTTATTTATTTCCTTAAAGAATACTCACCTTCCTCACTACCATTTATTTATTTATTTCCTTAAAGAATACTCACCTTCCTCACTACCATTTATTTTTTTTCCTTAAAGAATACTCACCTTCTTCACCACCATTTATTTATTTATTGCCTTAAAGAATACTCACCTTCCTCACCACCATTTATTTATTTATTTCCTTAAAGAATACTCACCTTCCTCACTACCATTTATTTATTTATTCCCTTAAAGAATACTCACCTTCCTCACTACCATTTATTTATTTATTTCCTTAAAGAATACTCACCTTCCTCACCACCATTTATTTATTTATTGCCTTAAAGAATACTCACCTTCCTCACTACCATTTATTTATTTATTTCCTTAAAGAATACTCACCTTCCTCACCACCATTTATTTATTTATTTCCTTAAAGAATACTCACCTTCCTCACCACCATTCATTTATTTATTTATTGACTAGAAAGAGCTGACTGGAAAAAAAAACTTTCCAGTAGAAACCGAGGAGAAAAGCTCCACACAAAAATTATACAATGTCATACATTAATACAAAGAATAAAAATCAGATAAGATAACAATTGCAGTACAGAGACATAGGTTTAAACAAACCTTTCAATAAAGTACAAGAACATAATGAAATCCTGTAATATTGTGATGAACCTACACTAACATACATTATACGTAAGTTACATTACAATGCAGTCGTAGATATTTGTGAGTAATAAAACTGGGTACTTTGATTTGATGCCAAAGATCAAGACGAGCTGGAAATCGAGAAACTACTGCAGCTGGATATAGCTAAATGAGGGTGCGGTATAGCAGCTGACACTAGTTAAATGAGGGTGCGGTACAGCATTCGACAAACCTCTCAGGCTCTCAGTGCTAGAAATCTGGACAAAGCCTAAAATAACGCGGGGGTCAAAAGCCTAAAAATAGGGGCAGATTTTAAATATTGCTCTTACATACTTAGAGATTTGCTAGACTAATAGGTTTTACAATAGCATGCATTTTTCTGAAGGATATGAAGTCTGAAACTCAAATATATGTCATTGTTTAGTGACTTCAATCCTCCGTGATTTGCCAGAATACCACAACTTTTATGAGGAACAGAACAAAAATATGAAGCAAAAATCTGGACATGCTGTAAAAATCTGGACAATTTATTGGTATAGCAGTTGATTAGTACTTAGATAAACTTTCAAGAGTGAGAAATGGTATAAGAGAGACTTGTATTCTGAAACAGAGCAAATGTTAGTCAAAAGAAAACTGCATATAGTAACAATAGCATTTATGTGCAGGAGCTGTTCAGTAGCCAACAAATGCTCATTCTCATGTTAAAACAGCAGATGTACTGTGCATTTGCACACAGATTAAGCTGAGTATTAGAGAATTCTCATGGTAGCATTCAAAAGCTTTACTTTTTGTTTAAAAATTTTACAGCATTAGCACCTGTTCTACTCAGCCCATGCTCTAAAATGAGTTAGCAGCATTGCTGAACATAATGAAATTCTTTTAAATACATTTTTTAGATGCATGGCCAAGGCATTACATCGGATAGCTGGTAATAGGGCCTACCCTGGAGCCATTGACTCCGGTCCCCATTTCGATCTACTACTGCTTTCAGTATTTTCTTCCAGGTCTTCCTTCATCCTAACACACCATTCCTCCAGTGATGAACAGCCTGCTGAATTTGGCCTTCTAGGTTGCTCTCTTTTATACTAAGATACGGTCACTGTGATTGGCTGCTACACATGGCAATTAAAGAAGCATACACATATTTTTCATCAACAATTATAAAATCATAACATGGACAGAAGAACTTTGTACTCCCTATAGATTTTATCAAATGCAGCATATTGCTACAACCCCCCCCCCCCCCAACACAGTTCAAAAGCAGGGGTTTTGGACTCCTCATAATGAATAGTATATGCATTTCACAAGAAACAAACATTCACAAACATCCTGTAAGTCAGTTCTCCTCCATTTTCCATACAGCTCTTCTCCTGGGTTCTGAAATTCAGTATGACCTATGCATTGCCTTCCATTCTGAATCAATTAGTGTTGCAAGGTAGCTCTGCCAACACTGTCTTACTCACTAATGGAAATTTAACTTTTATAAGCTTCTGTTCTGTGAGTGTCACACATTTTATCTCATTCTGTAACTCTATCCTGCAAACAGCAGCGTATATTTTGCATGTTGTTGTGCTGTGGATATCATCTCTCAGCTGTACAGATTTTTGCTTTTTATTTTTGGTCTGTACCTCATAAAATGAGTGGTTTTCTGACAAATCATTGAGGACTGATGTCACTAAATAATAATTGAAATTTGAGTTTCAGATTTTATATCTTTCATAAAATACATATTAATGCAAAACCTTTCAGAATATTGACTCTGAGTTTATAAGAGTGATGTTTAAACATTATCCCTATTTTTGGGCCTTTGTCCTCTCATTATTTTTGGCTTAGTCCAGATTTCTTGTCCTCACAGGTTGAGATGTATACTTTTAATTTATCTTGGAAGTCAGATGGTATCTTTCCTGCATCCCAAGGATAGTTAGCTTCTTTACTAGCACATCTGTTAGTTTCTTTCCTGGCTCTATATGTTTTTTCTTTCCCAGAGAAAACTCTGCATACTCTCTGGATTTTGTGTGCTATACTGCTTTTATTTTCTGAAGCCTTGCTTGTACTCAGAATACCTGGGTAACCTTTCCTGACCTCACCACATACTCTTGTTGAAGTACTCTGTTAACTGGCTTTTGCCTTACTCACACTGCTATGTTGAAGTCTCTATACAAACAGACTTGCCTTTCACCTTTCTGCTTTAAACCAATTTTCAATGCACTCATTAAACTGTCCTCTTGGGTTTTACTTTGCCTTTTAAAACAAGTGATTTTTTTGTCCAGCACCAGTATAACTTTATCACAAACTTCATAACATTTACCCTTGGTGCCATCTTGATTGGTCTGGCTTATGCCACTGAGTTCAGGTAATGTAGTTGCACTGTCTAAAATATTTGTACCCTCCCTGTTAACGTACTTCAGCTGAAAATTTCAGGTTTGCTCCATTACATAAGCCAAGGCTACTTATGCAATCTGAATTCTTCAGTCATCTGTTTCCTTCTTTCTTAAATTTTGATTTTGCCTTCCCATTTTGAGGAAAATATTTCCATGACTGCACAAGTTATTTACCTTTTAAAGATCATGCGGCTTATAAATCCACTAATTTAGGATTACTTTCTAGGCAACACCCTTTCTGTTACTTGTATTTCCTTATATCTCCATTTCACTGCAAGGGTAACTCAGAGTTAAACACATCAGTTGTACTTCTTTCCTTGGTTCACAGATTCCTTTTGTGTATATTCCACGTTCACTTTCATTTTCTGCTTTATAGTAGCAGAAATAGGCCATAACTCTAGATTCTTTTCTTTATTTTCACAATGTAGAGTCACTCTTTTCTGAAAGTCCGTACTCAAGGGCATTCTTCCTCTATCTAGCCCCACTGAGTGCTAACAGTTATACGTTTCTGTTTCTACCACTGAGTGCTAACAGTTATACGTTTCTGTTTCTACCACTGAGTGCTAACAGTTATACGTTTCTGTTTCTATCCCTGTCCTATGATACTTTTGTCATTTTTTCTGACATTCCTTATAGTTATTGGATTGAAAGCTCATTTTCAGTTTGTATTTTGACATCTACACTTTTCATTTTTTGCTGCTCTGTCATCGCAGAAGGCTTCAGATACTTCTATCTCTTTTACTACCAAACAACCACCACACTCTAGCTCCTTTTGTTTTAAACTCTTTTAAAATTCTTTAGCATCACCTCCTTGCTAACCTGATAGATACAATCATAACTCTTAATGTTCTTTCCTCCAAAATTCTGGACAAAGCCATAAACAATGGGGGAGGACCTCAAAATCAAGCACAATTTTTATATATTAATCTAATTCATTTAAAACTTAAAAAAACAGGTTTTTGTATCAATATAACAAGAAGTAAATATTTAGAGCATGTCTAATTCAAAGTGATTTACCAGAAAAAAATCAAAAATTTTATGAGAGACAGGGCAAAATCATAGACATTCTCCAAAATCAAGGACAGTTGAGAGACATGCACAGAATCTTTCCTCCCCACCTAGAATTCCTATGTTTTAGCATGGCGGGAATCCCACAAGAGCTCTTTTCAAGTTTACCTTAATTCACCAGAATCTCACAAAGGCTATTTTCAAGGTTATTTTGATTCACCAGGAATCTCACTTGGGCACTGTTCAAGGTTATTTTGATTCACCAGGAATCTCACTTGGGCACTGTTCAAGGTTATCTTGATTCACCAGGAATCTCACTTGGGCACTGTTCATTGTTATCTTGATTCTCACTGTACACTGCTTTCTTTTTCTGGATGTAAATCACTTGATCAACAACACTTTTAGCAAGTGCCAAATGATCAAGGAAATTTAGGCAAAACAACTTTTGCCAATAGTGGAGTTCTCTTTGCTCCACTGATATGCAACCTAAGACAAGGTATATTTCGATTTGGGAGGTGAGGAGGTAGTCCACCCACATGTGGATGCAGTGAGCTTGCCTCCCTGCAAAAAAAAAATGTATCTGTGAGTTTTGCCAACAGTTGTTTTGGTCTTTTTTTTTTTAATCAATTGTCAGTCGATGGTAGAGTCGTCAATCGAGCGACATGATTCCCTTTCTACTTCTCTCCCTCTGTTTCAGTATGAATCAATAGCGCTCCTTCATTAACGTTTCCCTCTCCAAATCATACCTTTCAACCTCTTGATGCAAGAAATCTGGACTAAGACTAAAATAATTGGGGGATAAAGGCCCAAAAAAGGGCTGGATTTTAAATATTGCTCTTATAAACTTAAAAAGTTGCTAGAATAACAGCTTTGTATTAGCTTGCAGTTTCTGAAGGATATGAAGTCTGAAACTCAGATGTATGTCATTATTTATTGGTTCAACCATCAGTAATTTGACAGCAAAACCACATATTTTATGATGAACAGACCAAAAATATTATGCAAAAACCTGGACATTTTGTGAAAATCTAGACAGTTGAGAGCTATGCTCCAAGTAGCTTTCTTTCCACCTCAGGATCACTCTCATCTTTTTCCTTCTCTAGGTTGCACAGAAAAGGCTACTTCAAAGCACACACCATCCATCTCTGTTCCTATTTTCTTACTTATAATTACCTGTGCTTAGAGTCCTGATTTTGCTGTCCTATAGGAATGGATGTAGGCTTAGAATGCTGGTCAGGTAGTATGCCTCCCTTGGGTCTTTATTGGATAATCAAACGCTTAAAAGTTCGAATCACTAAAGAACGAACTTTAGTGATTGAACTTTTAAACATTCGAATATCTATAAAAAGAATATTTTAAAAAAAAAGAAAAAGTAAAGGGTTTAAGCAGGGGGGTTACCCCCCACACCTGCCGCTACTTAAATATACCAACTCCGAGATCGCACTTCAGTGTGCTACAGTGCAGAAATGGAAAATTTCCCATTTCCTACACTGTAGAGTGATCTTGGAGTTGGTATATTTAAGTAGCAGGGAGTGCAGGGGGGCTTGCCCTCCTGCTTTTACACCCTTTAGTTTTTCTTTTTTTTTTTTTTTAATTTTTATATTTGAACTTTTAAAAGTTTGATCACTAAAATTCTTTCTTTAGTAATTCGAACTTTTAAGCATTCGAATATCTAATATAGACCTCCTCCCTCCTTAATGACACTGATGCCGCCACCTTTACTGGTAAACCCTTCTTCATTAAGACTCACTTAGGGGGTTGGATTTCTCCATTAATAAGTCATTCTGTTCTAATTTTCTGTTAAGTTTAGAATTATGTCCAGAATAAACACTCTCTTTACCTTTTTAACTTACTTTCTGAAAATACATTCCCTCCGTGAGTGATTCATTTTCTTCATATTACTAATTACTTCCTTCTTCTGCACTGCAATACTTTCAGGTTGCAACGATTTGTCTGTTGTCTGCAATGTAACACTATCAGGCTCCATTAACACCAGAATTCCCTCCTTTGTAATACTTTTAAACTGCATTGAAATAGGGCCGGATTCACAAAGGCTTGCACAGAGTCTAAGAGTAGTGTAAGACTTCAGACAGGCAATATGTCTGCCGAGCGATTCAGCAATAGCCGGCAGGGGCGTGCATGAGAGCTCCAAAAACTACTCTTGCACGGACAGTGTTATGATATGCAAATTACCTCATTTGCTGCTGAAGGCTTTGCAAATGAGGTAAATTTGCGATCCAGGAAACTCTAACCTGTCCATGGAAGAGTAGAGTTTTTTGCAGAAATGTACTCCATTGGTAACGGAGTACCGTTCTGCAAATAGCAAAACGGAGCTATGACAGCTCCAAATAAAGGATGCATCCAGTTGAGGAAGCATGCCAATGGCCAAATATAAGGCCATTGGCATTTTTATAGGTTGAAAATTAATAAAAATCAAATATTTTTCCCCCGATCTCCGATATTTAAGCATAGCGCAGCACCACGCAAACGTGCGGCGCTTAAAAAAATATCCAAAACTAGGCATGTTTAATAAAAAGATTATTCTGCCATGCAGGTGAATAGCAGGCTGAAGACAACATGGCTACTGAGTAGTGGTTGCTAAGGGGGGGAAGCTCAGTTTGAGAGATGTAACCAAGCATTAGTAGACAATCCTATGCAAATGAGGATAAGGATAGTGAATCCCAATTTTCCCTGGCATGTGAGCCATGTCCCTAGAGTGTAAGTGTAGGGGAGTAGTAGAGTAGAAGATAGGTGACATCATGAGGGGGTATGTCTGAAAGACTGTAAGCTTATTGGAGCAGAGTGGCTTGTGTTTGACATGAGTTGCTCAGGATTGCAAAAGGTGTGTCTACAGTTGTTCTAGCTGAAACCCAGAAACTGAAGGTGTACGCCGTGGATATATCTGAAATTTCTTCAAACGTGCTTACACCATGTGCGTGCATGTGCACGCCTGTAAGCCTGTGTAAGCCTGTGTGAATGCGTGTGCGCGTGTTTGCACTTGTTTGCGCGGTGCTGCCCCTTGTGGAAACAGAAAGGGAAAAGGAAGGAAAAGAAGTAGTAGGAAGTTAACCAAGGAGAACTAGCAGAGCTGCCAGGTGAAATAAATCAGAATCAGCCAATTAACAGGCAGTAGACTAGCCCAGCCCAGCACTTAAAACTCTGCAAACAACATTCCCCCATGTTTTTCTCAAAAACACTGCAACACTGCGGTATACAAAGAGTGAAAACTTAAAAAGCTTAACTGAGACAAAAAAATGTTAGGGGCTGCCATTGCTATTATAAGCCAACATGTGCAGGATGCTGAGGGTGTTGCCATTGCGAATGCTGCTGAGCAACCCACAGTGAGGAGACGGAGAAGAGTGCACAGACCCAGGGTAACCTACCATGGGCTACATGAGCTGGAGATAGTGGAGCGCTATAGAGTGGACAGAGACCTCCTGCAGCAAATTGTGTTGAGCTGTGCAGGCCACGCCTCGCACACAGAACCAACAGAGGGGAACCCATCCCAGTGGACACCAAGGTATGTGTTGGCATAATAATACTAGCAACAGGTACCTTTCAGAGACCAACTGGTGATATGATGGGGATTTCACAGGCATCAGCATCCAGGGTACTGCACCAGTTCCTGAATGCCATGTCAGCACATGTCGGTGATCATATATATTTCCCCAATTCCCGTGAGGCATTGGCCAGCAATATGCATCTTTTCCAGCAAATAGCGGAATACCCTGAGGTAGTGGGTTCAATTGACTGCACGCACATACACATCAAAGCACCAGCCGGTGAGCGGGGTAGGGCCTACATCAGCCGCAAGGGCTTCCCCTTCATCAACTGCCAGGTCATGTGCGATGCCCAGGGCATAATACTGAATGTGTGTGCTGGCTGCCCTGGAAGCTACCACGATTCCTGATGCAGCTGTACCAGACATTTGCCAATGGGGACATCCCTGACAGTCACCTAGTGGGGGATGCTGGATAAGCACTGGAGCTGTGCCTGATGACACCCATTAGAAATGCACACACACTTGAACAAGAACTCCATAATGAGGCACACGCACAAACACGAAATGTAATAGAGCGTGTGTTTGGGATGCTCAAGTCACTCTTCCGGTGCCTGGACACATCTTGTGGAGCCTTGCAGTACTCACCAACTACATGTACCCAAATTGTCATGGTATGTGCCATGCTACATAATATGATCCTGCGAAAACAGCTGCAGCAGAAACAGCATGGGGCAGGGCCAAATAGCCCTCCACCATTGCCAAGGCAATCACAGGCAGAGCGTGACTCGGAGGAGGAACAACCTGAACCTGCCCCAGTAGGCAGAAGGAGGCATGCCAAGTATGCCTTGGCCGTGGCAAAGAGGCAATGCATAGCACATACACTGGCTCAGTAGGAACCCTGGAAATTATACCTCTCTCTGACACGCACATAAAATAAAAGGGATGCCTAACTTGACACTACCTGTTTTCAAACATGTATAGGGAGTGTACTATGTGCATCTGACATAGGCAGCCCTGCAGCAACACCTGAGGCATGATTGCCATGTTTTAAGCAATATAAAGTAGTGCTAAGCAGCTTTTATCACTATTTAGTGTATGTAAACAAAATTGCCCACGCTAACTAGCGCAACGTCGGGCAACGTTGAGCAATGTTGGGCAAGGTCATGCAAAGTCGGGCAAAGTTGAGCAAAGTCAGGTAAACATGCTCATATTTGCTTTACTGTTCCTTAAGCAGTCTGGTCTGCCCAGCATGAAAATAAAAAGCAGTGACAGGGCTCGAACCCAGGATACTGTGCACAATAGTCACAGTACTGAACCACTAAGCCATGACCACATTTCACTGGCACAGACACAGCAGGACAATTGTACACTAATGCAAACAGAAAGAAATGCTGTATCATGCCCCTAAAGAGGCATATGGGTAACCTCCCCCAAAGGCCTATACACACAGAGAACAGCAGGCCAGGCGGTGTGATGTGGGTTGGGTAGGCTATGAAGTCGCAATCTAATATACGTGACATTGGACGCTAAGATCTGTAGTACAGTAGTATGCCTCAAGCCAGTATGATAGGCAACAGTACAGACTGAAATGGTGTACCTTACATAGCAGTGCAGGCCTAGCAAATGTATATAAGTGTCAGGTGAAACCCTCATCCTATGTACACCCGCAGTAACAATCAGGTGTGCCCCCAGGTAGAAATGTACAAAGAATAGCTGTCCCCCCTGTATGTACAAACGTTGATAAGTCTATGCAAAGTGTCTCATGGAAGCCCTGCAGGCACAGCATGATCCCTGTTGATTTATGACACAAAGGTGAGCCCTGCAGTAACAATACATCTTGATTTTCCACACACATATAGTATAAATGTCTATACCGGGCATGCTCACACACTTCAACAAATGTAGTGGATTTCATTCAGCAACATACTGAAAGGTCATACTGGGCATGCTCACACACTTAAATAAACGACGCAAATGTCAGGCAACAACATACTGAAAGGTCATAGTGGGCATGCTCACACACTTAGGCCATGTCTGAGTATAGCAGTGGGCCACACATATCTGGCAGTTGCATGTTTTATCCCAGGAACCTGTCACTATTCACCAATCCTGCATTGTGCACACAGTTATATTAAAACAGACACATATAATATATTGGAACCATGTCATAATCAAACTATGTACCACAAGTACTTAAGTTGTTCACAGAAAGTGAAAAAGTAAAGAAGATCAATAAACCTGCAATCAGTATTATCAATAAACAATGTGCACTCCAAACATTATCCAATCCATGTTCTGGCAAAAGAATCTGTGAAGGAGTCCATAGAGAACCATGACACTTCCTTCCGCTATGTCATAAATAGCAATGTACACTCATATATGTCCTGAGTGAGTGCAAACTGTAAATGACTGACATTGCCAACATCCTGTCAGACAGGCCCATACAGACATACCCCCCTCTCACTGACAAAAGGCCCTATCATCATACCTGGAGATTGTGAAAGCACAGATATCACATATAGAATGGGTAAACAGCTCCTTCCAAACCTGAAAACACGGCGTCTATGGGATTACATTGTTTTCCTAGCTGTGTCATAAGTGAACTCCAGAACAAACAGACCCTGCACCTGAACAGTCTGTTGAACCTCACCCTCTGTACAGGATATGAAACTGTTGAATGTGTTACAGCAACGTTTGGCACACTTCACAAGTGTTGGTGCACAACAGACCATGGTAACTATTGTCTTATAAGCCTATTAAGCCTGATCTGCAAGGCCATGGAGTCCATCATGATGGAACTGATAAACAGAGCTATTGGGAGCCTACAGACACCCAACCCTACCAATTTCGGTTTGGTCATGGGCAGATCATGGTTCCCAAACCTGCTAGACTGTTTTCAAGGCAGTCACCCAGGACATACATCAATGAAATGAGCTACACACGTCCCACAAAGACCTTGAAAAGCCCTTTGCCAACATCCCAGACACATCATATCCACAAAATCAACAACCTGTGCATAAATATGTCTGTCATCTGATGGATTGCCAACTGGGGCACAGGTAGATCACACAAGGTAAGAATTGTGGTCCCATGTACAAGCTAGTAACAACTGCTGTCCCCCATGGCTCACTCCTGGGACCCCTCCTGTCTGGTTTATACTTTTCAGAATTACAGTCAAACACACGAGGGCTATGTTTAGCAAAGTTTGTGGATGACTGCCAAAAAGTTGTCATAATCGATGTTTGGGACAACAGAGACATCCTTAAAAATGGTCTCAGTCAGACAGATGTGGTGTCAAAATTATGGCCTTGAGCTACAGTCATACAAATACCACATAGGTGCCAACACCCTAAATATGGAGGTGATAATAAGGGATCTATGGACACATGTGGATAGTCATCTCTACTTCCAGAAACACATTCACAAAGTGGTCAGAAAAACATGCTATGTGTTCCCACAAACTGCCAAGGTCTTTGCATGTAGGTCAAAGGAGGTTCCCTCTATTCATCAGTCATTAGACCCGTTAGAGAGTACCACAAGACACTTGAGATGAATCTGACTAGGCACCTTCAGCAGCTGGAAAGACCACTGAAGTACCTCAACAAGAGGATTACTGGCCTCAAACAGTTGCCCCATTTAACAAGACTGAATTTAACTCAATCTGTACTCTGTTGCATACTGTCTGCTCAGGAGATCTCTGCCCAACAGACAGGTCCATGTCATGGCAACACTTAGATCTGCTCTGAGTTACAGCTGAATGGCACTAATTATACAGACCCAACTGATATTACCAAACATCCTGGCAAATACGATCAGTGCTAACTTTACCCCCCTCTCACCCATGAAAGAGCACATCTCTATAATGGAAGATTGCAAAGTTGCTGTCATCATGGCTTCACAGGTAAAAAACACTCTCCAAAGCCAGTATCACAGCATCCATGGGACCAGATAGCTTCCCAGGCTGTGTTCTACACAAACTACAGAACGAACAGGCACCACACCAACGTACCATGTTCAGTCATAGCCTTACCTCAGGCTTTGTGCCTGCTGAGTGGTGCACAGCGATGGTTATCCCACTACACAGGGGTGGAGACACCACGGACTCCAGGAACTAGCGCTCTATTAGCCTGATGAGCCTATCTGCAAGGCCATGGAATGTATCATCATACAACTTATAAAAAAAGACATTTGTAATCTCCAAAATCTGGACCACAACCATGTTGGGTTTGTAAAATACAGATCATGTCTCCTAAACCTGATAGATGATAGTGAAGCAGTCACCAGAACCGTAGACAAGGGTAAGGTGGTTCACACAGCCTATGTAGATATTGCCACAGCTTTCAACACCATCCCACACTCTGGAATTATAGATAAACCCACTAAACTAGGTATAAATTGCTATGTCACAAGATGGGTTGCCAACTGGCTTACTGACAGAACACACACTGTGAAAGTAGCAGACTCCAAGTATGACTTTGGACCAGTAATGAGTGCAGTACCACAGGGTGCAGTCTTGGGTCCTGTCCTGTTTTGTATCTACTTCCCTGAAGTAAACTTTAACATGGAAGGTCTGTGGCTAATGAAGTTTCCAGATGACTGCAAACTAGGAGCCATAACTGTAAATACTAAAGATGTGGACATCCTACAAAAGGGCCTCACTGAGACAGATGGCTGGTGTCAAAGCCATGACCTCAAGCTCAATGCCAAAAAGTGCATTGTTATTCCCTTTGGTAAAACTCTGTAGCCATGAACTACAACATAGGTGGTAGTATACTTAACACTGAAAGTGTGATAAGAGACCTTGGGTCACAGGTGGACAGTGGACACACCTGTGATAATCACATCCCCACAGTAGTCAGGAAATCCTTCTATGTGACACACCTCATCACAAAAGGTGTCTCATGCAGAATAGAAGAGGACATTGTTCCCTTCTACTCATCACTCACTAGATCCATTATAGAGTACAATGCCCCTTTTGCTATGTACCTCACAAGACATCTACAACAACTGGAAAACCTGCAGCAATACCTCACAAAGAGCATTAGTTGCCTGAAATACATGCCATACACAGACCATCTCAAAATGCTCCAGCTGTACTCTCTCGCATATCACCTACTCAGAGGTGATCTCTGCCTAACATACAAAGCTATGTCAAACACAGAGCTGTTGGACATGCTCCACATAAAACACTTACAATCCCTCTGATCTTTGGCCCCAAAACCACGAGTGAAATACAAAAGGAAGGGGTGTATCCATTTACCTTATGGATATCCACACCTTCAGGTTAGTGGCACAGCATGAGGCCTGCGAGACCATGCAAGTGCAACTAACATTAGGCAAAGCTGCTTATCAGATTGTAGCCTGCTACAGATCACCTACCTTGTCTCAGGAACCTCACTCAGTATTCCTGAGAACAGTGGAAAATATAAACGTCCAATCAAACACCATTATATGAGGAGATTACAACTACCCAAACATTGAGTGGGAGAATTACTCATGTACAATGTCCTTTGCCCAATGTTTCTTAGAGTTTAAAAACTCAAACGCCCTGGAACAGCTGATCACCATGCCCACTAGAGGTGACAACATACTGGACCTGATCATCACCAACATGGGGTACCAGTGTTCCACAACAGAGATAAAGCCCTTGCTGGTAATATCAGATCATAATGAAATCACACTGGACATCCATATCCCACGCCCCTCCCCCCCTGTCAAGGAAACCACTGTGAAGACATTTTCAAAAGCAAACTGAACACTTCCCAAGACCAAAGTGGAAAGTTCCAAAGCCCCCTTGCTATAGGATAATGCTATACAATCTGCCAAATCATTTACAAGTGCATTCTATGAGCATCTACAGGGATGCATGGATTGAGACATCCCAAATAAAACCAAGATGCACTCCTCCAAAAATAAGAAACCAATCTGGTGGTCATCACCCATAAATAAGCTATACAACAGAAGGAGGAAACGAACACATGACAGAGCAAACTTCACAAAAGGAAAGGCATCACTGATCATTATTAGGAAGAACACAATGATCGCTCATAAAATAATCCAATGTCAGTTTCTAAAGACAAATTGCCAAGGAATGTAAGAATAACAACCACAAAGCCTTCATTAGCTATACCAAACATTTAGGTGGCAACTTCCAAATATGCTGTCAGCTACTGCAAAATGGCAAGAAATACACTGAACCAACTTACATTGCCCACATCCTGGGGGACAAGTTCAGTGCAAACTCCCCCCCCATCACCCCCAAAAGGGCCTGTGTCCATCCCAGAAGAATACAGAGCCCCAGACTTCATGGACATGCAGGTTAAAAACAGCCATCTCCAAAGCTAAGAACACAGCATCAATGGGACTGGATGGTGTCCCAGGCTTCATCTTACATCAGCCCCAAAAGGAACTACACCCTCACCTACATTCACTGTCCAGACTCAACCTTACCACAGGCTATGTACCCAAAGAATGGCATACAGCAACAGTCATCCAGCTCCACAAAGGGGGTGCCACAACAGAACCTGGAAACCATTGCCCTATAGGCCTACTCAGCCTGGTCTGCAAAGCAATGGAGCAAATTATCATGGAACCCATAAACAGAGACATCGGGGACCTCCAGACACTGGACTCTACCCTACTTGGCTTTGTTAAAGGCAGATCCTACCTCCTAAACCTAGTTGACATATTTTAAACAGTTACCAAGGACATAGATGGAGGTGAAAGTAGTCCACACAGCCCATCTGGACCTCACTAAGGCCTTTCGACACCATTCCCCACTCTGTCATCATGGACAAGCTTACCAGCTTGAACATTAACAGCTATGTCACAGGATGGGTGGCCAACTGGTTCACAGATCAAACACACATGTTCAGAGTTGTGGGTGCCATGTCTGACTCTAAACCAGTCACAAATGGCATCCCACAGGTCTTGGTCCTGGGACCCCACCTGTTCAGTAGACACTGCTCAGAGGTACAGGCAAGCATGGGAGGAGTATGGCTGAACAAGTTTGCAGATGACTGCTAACTGTGGTCCATAATCGGCTCTATGGCTGACACAGACATCCTCCAGATGGGTCTTACAGATACAGATACTTGGTGTCAAAACAGTGCCCTCAAGCAGAATGCCAAAGAATGCATAGTCATCCCCTTTGGATAAAACAAAGTGCACACAAATTACCACATAGGTGGTAATCCAGTATGTACGGAGAAAGTAATTATGGCCCTGGGGACCCAGGTAGATAGTGAACTCACCTTTGATGATCACATGGCCAAAGTGTTTAGAAATTCATTCTATGTAGCCCACCTAATGTCACCTAATGTAACCCACTGTGTCAAGTCTGATGATATTACCATCCTCCAAATATACCTGTGGAAAAAAGAACTCCCAGTAATGTGTATAGTGTGTTGTATTAATGCATACTCCTCCAGTATCATAAAGTAGTTAGGTAGGGGTTTGAATCCTGCACTTGACAAGTGTGTTTGTGTGTGATCTCCTTGGAGAGGAGCAACCTTTTTGGAGACTACTAAAGCACCTTAAAAGTGGTATACTTATCTTTGCCAAGTCTGATGATATCACCATCCTACAAATATACCTGTGGAAAAGAGAACTCCCTGTAATGTGTATAGTGCATCATGTTAATGCGTACTCCTCCAGTATCATAAAGTAGTTAGATAGGGGTTTGAATCCTGCACTTAACAACTGTGTGTGTGTTTGTGTGTGATCTCCTTGGAGAGGAGCAACCTTTTTGGAGACTACTAAAACACCTTAAAAGTGGTATACTTATCTTTGTCAAGTCTGATGATGTCACCATCCTACAAATATACCTGTGGAAAAGAGAGCTCCCAGTAATGTGTATAGCATGTCGTGTTAATGTGTACTCCTCAAGTATCATAAAGTAGTTAGGTAGCGGTTTGAATCCTGCACTTGACAACTGTGTGTGTGTGTGTGTGTGTGTGTGTGTGTGTGTGTGTGTGTGTGTGTGTGTGTGTGTGTGTGTTTGTGTGTGATCTCCTTGGAGAGGAGCAACCTTTTTGGAGACTACTAAAACACATTAAAAGTGGTATACTTATCTTTGTCAAGTCTGATGATGTCACCATCCTACAAATATACCTGTGGAAAAGAGAACTCCCAGTAATGTGTATAGAGCGTTGTGTAAATGCGTACTCCTCCAGTATCATAAAGTAATTCAGTAGGGGTTTGAATCCTGCACTTGACAAGTGTGTGTTTGTGTGTATCTCCTTGGAGAGGAGCAACCTTTTTGGAGACTACTAAAACACCTTAAAAGTGGTATACTTATCTTTGTCAAGTCTGATGATGTCACCATCCTTCAAATATACCTGTGGAAAGAAAATCTTCCAGTAATGTGTATAGCATGTTGTGTTAATGTGTACTGCTCTATTATCATAAAGTAGTTAGGTAGGGATTTGAATCCTGCACTTGGTGAGTGTGTGTGTGCTCTATGTGTGTGACACTATTGGTCAATGTGTTGTGGGTTTTGCTTTTACTACAGTATGACATATCACTATGACAACAGTATGTGCATTGCACATCAGGTAGCTGTGTGGCAAATACATATACGTACAAGTGTCCTCAATTATTTCATAGGTGGAAACCCTGCTTTCTCCATGAACACATCTGTTATATTTGCCAGAGTGTGCTGCCGCTTTCCAGACCTTAGGTCACATCTGTATGCTTGTGACAAGCTCAGCCATTGCAGTGATCCTTGGCCTAGGCCATCCGTGTCACACACACTCAATACGGTTTCTGTTGAATAGTGTGAATGAGGGTTTATGTCTGAGGTATATTTCAGACCTGTTCAAATGCAGCAAAGTCTGTAAATGATGGCTATTCATTATAGGTGTACAACCTTTGTGGATATGCATGCATACCCCTTACTGCTTATGTGATCCACTGAGGGATTTCAAAATACCTTTGGAAATGTGATTACCAAAGGAGAGATGATGTAACACTTGGCTGTATGTACACATTGGTACCTGTTCAACATGTTGGGGGCTACTACCTATGTGGTACTGTGGGGATACTATGCTTTGTAAAGGTGGATGACTATGCTTTAGTTGGCTTATAGCTTTACAGCATGGGTTTGACAATAGGTATCTGTCTGTATGATACCCTTGTGGAGGATGTGTGTGTCATCTGGAGAATGCATTATAGGTCACAGTATACATTTCCAGATGTGGACGGACATATCCCTACTGTGTTTGCTTGTACCTAAGAGAGCTATATGCCAAACAGGAGTGGTCCCAGGAATGGGTGCAGGTGAATACCACTGGTTACTGGCATAGTATAGTACCTGAAGGATCCAAATGTTACTGTGTGTCCTACATCTATGTGTCAGTTGTCAAGACATCATCTAACGATTGTTTATGGTCAGGCTGTTGAGGTTATGTATACTACCAGAATGCAAACCAATGACAGATAGTAACAGTATCACCCACAGCACAGTGTCAAACCATGTCATACACACATGTGTACCCAAGTTCCAAAATGTGTGTAGTACAATGTATACTGGCCACCAATAGAAATTATGGAGTGTTAACACTGTGTAATACAGGGCATGTCACCCTGCCCATGTGTCCACTATGCACATACATGCAGACAGTGCACCTCCACCATGTTCACAAATGTACACCTGCAAATCTATGCTGCACACATCCCACACGTACTTTCCACTCTCTAACACATGCTGCCAATACTACACACATCAGCCAAGTGGCACGTGGGTGGAAAATACACTATTGGAATTAACACTGGTGTAAACAATACTACATTGACAATCATAGTTTTAATGCATCATGCCTGCTCAGCTACACCTTCAAGGATATTATTACTAAGGGTTGGGGAGGGTGGCCTAATGGTTAAGGTGTTTGTCTTACAAACACAAAGTGCAGGGTTTGAGTCTCACAAGGGATAATTGGTTAAGCTTAAAGTGGCTCACAAGGGCAGTTAGCTTAGTACTAATCTATGAACCTCTATGAACCTATTACACTTTACTGCTGACAACATGCTAACATTGCTATACTGCTATAAAGTCACCCAGTGCATCCGCAGCATGTTAGCCTGTTCCTGCATCAATGTTACAGATGACAGGAGGTGGCAATGGTTTCATCATATGCACAGGGTGTGTTGGTTTGCCAGAGGCCTACATTGAGCCATACAATCGACGTGTGTGTGTGTGTGTGTGTGTGTGTGTGTGTGTGTGTGTGTGTGTGTGTGTGTGTGTGTGTGTGTGTGTGTGTGTGTGTGTGCCAAGAGTACTGCTATGGGCCAATGTTGATGTAATGTGTGTGGGTATGTGTTAGCCTTAGGTGTCTGGTTTATGTGTGTGTGTGTGTCTGCATGCACACATTTCCACCATGTGGCTGCCATATATGGGGATTTTTGGGACAGCCACAGACTGGACCTGCCAGGCTTCACAGATCACCGTCTCTGGCCATGGATACAGTACCTGTGTCTGGCAGGGGTGCTACTGACAGTATCAGGTACTAAGCCAGACTGGGTACTATCCTCAGAGGTAGATATATGTACACTGGACCCAGGTCCCTGCTGGGACTGGCCAGAGCCATGTGCACGTGGTCTTCTAGGGTGGTCTATGGACAGCCCACCCCCAACATTGCTGGGGCTGGTACTGGCACTACGGGAGCGGCTGTGACTTGAGGGACGTCCGTGTTGACTGCCAGCTGCTGATGTTGCTGGCATACGTCCACGTCGATGTTGGGATACTGGAGTGTGATCTTACAGTGGGTGTCTGAATATGCCATGTGTAGCATATTAACGTGTACTGCGTATGACAAAGTTGTGTATGTTGTGTGCATATGTATCGACTCTGCCTATCCAATGTCCACTACAGTATAGCCACAATTGTTTGGGATGCTCTGTGTATTGCATGTGTTTGAGGCAGCTACTCACGTTACTGAGATGTGCATAGTCTCACAGCAAACATGCACAGCATGCATTATGCGTAGGTGTGTTACATGTGTACATGGCCTACACCTCACCTATGACATGCACATTTTATTTGCAATATTAAATGTAGAACACACTCACCAGCATGGGTCTGATGCCTTGCTGTCACACCAGAGGGACCTACAAGGATATGAGACAGTTTGTCAGTGGCAACAACTGTGGCATTGCTACTGTGGGTTTGCAATCTTACAGTAGTACAATGGTTGACAGTCACAGGCCTACAGATTATGTTCCAAATTATCAGTATTGCACAACACCAGGCTTCACATCTTCTAACTACACAGTACACATCTCACATATGCATGATCTACCAATCGAGGTAACAGTAGTCTACAGATATGCCATGTCACATGCACGCTCTGTGTGAACTTGCTGGGTGGCTCCGGCCTCCATGATGATACATGTGTGCTGTTGTTGGCCAGGAGCCACTAGGCTCAGGAGCAGCTCTTCCACTCTGGTGAGGGGGGGGTGGATGGGAACCCCAGCACCTGTGGCAAGCTGTTGTCTACGGACATCAGACGCATGCTGCCGAACATGTCTAAGTAAATCACTGCAGTGATGGCGTACCTGCTCATATGTCCGGTTATGCATGCCTATGTCATTTACCCTATGGACAACATCTTGCCACAGTGCAGTCCACTCATGCTGGTCCTGGCTGGCTCTTGAGAAAAGCAGGGTGTAGTGCTGAACCAGACTGGTTGTTATTATTTCATCCTCAGCTGGACTATAGGTTGGGTTGCGATGGTGGGCCATGACCCTGGAAGACAATGAAACAATATGTGTGAGCAAGTCATGTGGCACACTTAACATTCTAAAGTACAGATATCACTGAACCGCCATATATAGCAACCTATTGGCTGTCAGAGGATACACACTTTCAATACCACATATCAGTGCTCAACCCACAACTGCCTGACAGCGCCTGCCAAGTTCTATATATTAAACCATGTTTTGCACAGCAACAAAGAGAAACCAGTATGTAAGACTATACAACAGTACATGGCACACTGTATGCGACACAATGCACCACCTAGCCACAGGAGGTATATATCAAACTAATGCATAAAGAAATATGTCATCCATTGCAATGATTGTAAAGTCCAGTTACAGTATTACCAGTATACCACCCTAGTTGCTGATGGCAACCCCCTGCCTAACATATGTGCTAATTTGTTAATATAGGTGGCATACTGCTGTACTAGACTATACATGTTGCTAGATATGCACTTATATCCTGTAACACACATATGACCGAGGGCATGCTACAGGCATACCCACACACACATCAGACATACATACAAGGCACAAAGGTATGTCAACCCAGATGAGCTTTACCTGTGTACCATACAGTACTGTGTGTCAGTACTTACAAAACCTTATGCCTGAGGTATGTAATCTGTGAGGACTACAGGGAACACACAAAACAGTGGTTCTAAGCAATGTGGACATACAGCATACTGTGCTGTTTAGGCCTACAGCTTCAGATAGTACTACAGTTCATACGGGATTTGGATTCACCAGTAGTACCAATCAGTAAGCATACATGTACTGCTTTAGCCTGCAATGGCACACCCCAGTCAACACCAAGGGACTACGTCAGACTGTATGCCATACTGCTTTTTCTGCCTAGCAATAGCATACACATCTTTTGCTGGGATCAGAGTTAGGACACAAAATACCATGACAGAAACAGTTTCCCACTAAGCTATCACACATATACACAACTTTGACACATTCACCAACACATTCACCATCACACTCAGTCAACCTCACATAGCAATTATTGCAACAAGTACATGTGGGTGTGTATCGGTTCATAGGTAGGTAATAGGCTATTGGCCCTAGGGCCTATAGAAACCAAGCCATACAGTACCCTGGCCTTTGATACCCATGTAATTTAATTTCATGTGCCGCTGTCAAGCAGAGCCACAGAGGTGATTCCCGGGGTGTATTTCCTATCTCCCATCCAATCATCAGGATTATTCATGATAACTGCTAATGAAGAGCTTTGTTTACTATCGATAGCTAGTTTGTTCCAGAGTATGGGATGTCTCTGAGATAGGAATCTATCCCTCCATCATGTTCTATTTATTGAGGTGACAAGGTTTAGGTCCCTAGAGCATGTAGCTGTTAGGCAGAGGTTACCTCTGGGTAGGCGGAATGCGACACAGTCTAGCTGTGGTTTTGAGAGACGGTCTGCATAGGGCATCTGTTTGAGACCGGTAATACTCTTTGTGAAGTATGTCTGTGACCTTTCCAATTGCTGTAGATGTCTTGTGAGGTACATACCAAAAGGGGCATTTTACTCTATAATGGGTTTTATGAGTGATGAGTAGAGGGGAACATTTACCTCTTTTTCCCTGGATGACACACCTTTTGTGATGAGATGTGCCATGTAGACAGATTACATGACTAGTGAGGCACTTTGATTATCAAAGGGGAGACTACTGTCCACCTGTGTCCCATGGTCTCTTATCACACTTTCGGTGTTAAGTAGACTACCACCTATGTGGTAGTTCATGGGTACAGAGTTTTTACCAAAAGGGATGCCAATGCATTTTCAACATTGAGCTTGAGGCAATGGCTTTGTCACCAGGCATCTGTCACAGTAAATATGACCCTGTCTCTCTCTCTCTCTCTCTATATATATATATATATATATATATATATATATATATATATATATATATATATATATACATATATACATATATACATACATACACACACACACACACACACACACACACACACACACACACACACATACATACATACATACATACATACATACATATAAACATCCATTGGTGTACATATAAATATACATATAGGCACATATACAGTCCACCTTTCATGGTGGGAATATCAATTATGCGAAGGTTGTGAGGTATACAGTTATGTAATAATATTGCACAGTCTTGTGCGGAATGCATTGAAGATGTTCTCAGCCCATGTAGCTTTAGCAGGTCTCACTGGCTGCAACACTGCAAACCTAACAATTCATACCCACAGCGTTTAACCACCACATGTCATATACCAGCACTGTATGCTGTCTTGTTTGCCACACACTACAACCTACATACAAATATGCACATAACAACCTTCACCAACATATACATGTCCACCCTTCACATACAGTTGCAGTATGTCCCTTGCTCTATGCACATGTACAGATGCTAATATATCTGACACAGATATATCTCTCCACATGTATGTACCATACACACACAAGGTCCACACTGTTGTAAGTCCCTGGACCTCACGGCTGACCTGTTGGGCTATGCTGCAACATGAACAGGTGTCACATGTGAGCACACAGTAATATTAGAGGGTGCATATATAGCTGCAAATGCCAGATTAGCATACTAGCTTGGTAAACAAAAGAAGAGAAGCCTCCAACCAGAAAAAGGCGGTTTGTTGTAAAAAAACAATTCTTGAATTTATTCAATAAAATACACAGATGCAAAGTTAAAAATCCACAGGTAGCATTAAGCACTTTTCGTCATCCTGGGTAGGGTGACTTCTTCAGACTAGCTTGGTACAGCAGTTGCCATTGCTAAGCTACACGTTAATATGACTATCATGCATGTGTTACTCTGTCACATCCATGTTTATATAGCTGTATGCACTACTCCCCGAAACAGCCATTGTCCACACTACTGTACAGAACACAGATAACATGGATCAGATGTTTGACATTTAATGCTGAGCTACATATGTCACAGTTATGTCCCACTGCACACAGCTACACACTGATTTCTCCATGGCAGTAGTTATGCAGGGCATCTGTGCATAGATACGTACTGCTGCCACATATGGATGTTTCAAAGTATGTAGAGTACTCTTCAAAAACATCTACTACATGCCAGTAACTACATATCTGTTACATACCTTTCCTTTGTATGTGTTTGTAGTATTCAGTTCCGTGTGTCTTTTTTTTTCTGTTGATGTTGATGTGGGTGTGTGTCTGTGTCTCTCTCTGTCTCTGTCTCTCTCTCTCTCAATAGCTGCAATGGAATGATTGTGTGTGTGGACAGCAAGTACAGCCTGCTTTTATAGGTATCTGCACATGTGCATGTGATGGCCTGTGCACCAGTTGGTGGCCACCATTTGGTAATTGCATGCAGCCTGCTGTGTGGTAATTGCAGTACTCACTGTCATAGCAACCCAATGCTATAAATTGTTAAGTCAGGTAGGCATAGCCCCTTCAGCTTTCCAAAGTAGGGCCCATGCTTGTTTGCTGTGGACACCATTGTTTAAGTCAGAAGGTTGGTATAGTTCTTATATCTGAAGGTAGGGGTGTAGCCAGTGATTTAAATGTTGTACTCAGACCTGAATGTTGCCACTTCCAGTACACAGCTGTCAGTGTAGAATTATACTCATCCCTACAAATGCTAACACAAGATACATGGGAGTATGTAGTTTCTTTTCTACTTATACAATTAACTGCCATACATAAGTAGTTATTGAGATGTATTAATTTGGCACATGAACTGTTTGTGAACTGCTATACTGTGAATATTAATGTACTCACTTCTGCACAGTTTGTGCTTTTTTATTGTTGACATTAGCACAGGATGCTCAAGAAAACTGGACAATTCCAGTACTGAGTATGCCTACCTACATCCTTGGTAGACCCTGAAAACACAGGTATATTGTACATTTGGGAGGGGATTGTCCTGCTATGATACTGTGTGGGGGTTGTAAAGTGCTGCTGTAACATTGTTTACTGCTAGAATGTCTGGTTCTCTTTTCACAGTCGTGTAATGCAATTCCACAACAACTGCTGGTAAAGTTCCACAAAACAGGTTTTGTGTTATGGCATTCATATATTTCCTTTACATTCACTCATTCTGATGCATGATATATATATTTCAGCAACAACCTGCTGTATATCTACTGTGGCTTAGTGGTACTTCATGCAGTGTAGTGTGTCCAAGTTTCGGGGTTCGAGACTGACAGAGGTGTTTTATTTTGCTGCTGAGGAGAACAAGGGCCCTCACACGCAGGGTGACTAAGGCACTTTTAAGCAGTTGTAAGTGGGTTTGCGCACGTTTGCGCGAAGCTTAGCAGTACTTAGCTAAGCATAGACAAGCGCACACTCGCGCAAACCCACTAACTACTGCTTAAAAGTGCTTACTCCTGCTAATCCCCACGCTCATGTCTTTGAAAGAAAAGAAAATGGGGATATAGGAAAGTGGTGAAAAAGGGGCACAAAGAGGGAAAGACAGTAGGGAAAACAGCTTGGGATGTTCAGGATGGGTGTAGGTAAGGTCCATAGCTGCCCATTTCTTTAACAGCAACAGCTGTGCATATGCAATAAATTTGGAGGGGAATATGAAATCTTCCACCCCTGAGAAAGGGGTGAGGACAACAAAGTATGTTGTATTGCCAATTAAATTTCAGTTTATGTGTCCAGCAGACATGTGTGCAAAATGGGCAGCTATGTATGGGGCGTAATTTTTTTTTGGGCGCAGATTGCCCTTTTTTCAGGTGAGAGTGGAATGTGGGGTAGGGGAAGTAGGTATATTTGGGGAGGTAGGTTGGGGAGGTAAACAGACAAGACAAACAAGACACATACAGGGGTGGTATATGACACATGTGGTGGGTGAACACCATTGACGGGGAAGGATGTTTGGAAATCACAAGCCCATGAGCCCAGAGATGGCAACAGTGGAACTGAGATTCCCCACCCATGGGCAGTCACAACTGCACCTTCACAACCCAGAGGGTGGCTGTGCTGGAGGCTGCATAGGAGGGGCAGGCTCACCCATGAGTCATGCCACTAGTGCCTCAAGCTGGCATAGAGGATCAGCGACAGAACGCTCGATCTCCCTATGCACCACAGCCCAGACTGTTCGGAGGGTGATAGGTGGCCCTCCTCCGCCCATGCTTGCATGGGGGGATGAGCCCCATCCCCTG
Organism: Protopterus annectens; assembly: GCF_019279795.1. Lineage (NCBI taxonomy): Eukaryota > Metazoa > Chordata > Ceratodontiformes > Protopteridae > Protopterus > Protopterus annectens. The sequence continues at coordinate 54,443,328 of NC_056745.1, forward strand.
CAGTGCTTCCACCCGAAGGTGGCAAAGGGCCAACGGAGGAGGAGGTCCTGGGCTGGGCACCGGACCTGCTGGTGCCAGGTGCCATCGCCAACTGAGGTGGGACAGGTGAGTCCGCTGGGACCAGCCTTCCCATATGTTCTATGTTTAGGAGGATTTAATGACAATATAGATTGGTAACAGCCAACAGCATTCCAAATTAGTTGTAACAGCATGCAGTAGTATTCCCATTAACCCAACACACCAGACTTCCAACAGTTGAACAGCAAGCATAACACATGCATATATAGAACAACAGTGGACATTCCAACAGCATGCAGGATTGATTGGTGGCAACAGGCCACCAAGATTGTGGTATTTGAACAGGGCACATGCATCAAAGTAAATGCAGATATTTATAAACCAATAGGACATATGTCCCAACAAATGTTTTGAGATTAGACATACCCATTGAGGTGTGGAATTGCATTGTTTAGGCACATACAGTAGGGTGTAAAAAGATACCTCCATTAACAACTTATATATACTTATAGTATACACTACATTCCTATTGACTGCAGGTATATATCCCCTACATGTATTATTACACTACGCAATGTCCGTTAAATTGTGAAATGGGTTTTGCTAGTTCTTTTTATACCTGACCTGTATATGACATACAAACTGTGCAGGATGCAGATGTTACTGCTACGTATTTATATATTATATTTATATTTGTATATCTACATATCTAGATGTGTTCAGTTGACATTATCCATTATATTTTAACAGCCCCCTTCATTTCTAGCAGCACACTGACATTTCTGGGGAACACAATAACAAGCTACTCCATGTGCCAGATTAACCTGTAGATGCTGGCCATGAACCAACAGTTGAGGACTGTATATTTGCTTAACAGCTACTGGCACTCCCTTCATCCACTTTATATGGGCCTACCCAAGTGTGGGTTGACAGCGCTTAATACAACAGCACTATTTCTATAATGCAAGAGTACAGCAACATATCGAAGAAAGTGACACGGACACACTCCAGGAATTCTACCTTTATTAATTACATAACACACTTTTCTAGAGGCTCTCTCATTTATTTGATATAACAGTGTATGCAGAAGACTTATTCAAGATGTATTATACCTTTATTAATGGGTTACAACACTCTTTTTCGGGCTCTCTCACTTATTTTATATAACAGTACATGCAGAGAAATTATTCAAGACTTGTTATACCTTTATTAATGGGTTACAACACTCTTTTTCAGGCTCTCTCACTTATTTTATATAACAGTACATGCAAAGAAGTTATTCAAGACTTATTATACCTTTATTATTGGGCTACAACACTTTTTTTCAGGCTCTCTCACTTATTTTATATAACAATACATGCAGAATAATTACTAACCTGCCTGGTGGCGCAGCCTCAGCAGCCCAGCCTATCTGCATAGGCTTGCTGATTCGCAGCACGGACACCTGCAGCTGTGAAGTAAATGAAGTGATATTGAGACATACCTACCCATAATATAGACTACAATAGCAATTCTTACATACTTCATTGCATGGCTACCTACTCAGTAGTGGGGCATTTTCCATCCCACGGGCATCCTGTATCCACTGGTTCAGTCGGTCCTCCTTGCATTATTTCAGGTCTGAGTAGTGGTGTCTGACCTGCTCACCAGTCCGAGGGACACCTGTGGCACTGGTGAGATCATGAGCTAGATGGTACCAGGCTTCCGCTTTGTATTGGGTGCCCTGGAACTGGGCCTGCAGGAGTCTCTCATCATGATTATGGACGAGGAGCCAAACCATTAATTTTGACTCCTCAATGCCCCAACATTGAGCTCGAAATTGAAAGCCCTCTCCAACACTGGCCATGCTGACTACAGATGGGAGCCACAACCAGTTATGGCAAGTATTCCCGCCTATGGAGTTTAAATATGCCTCATTTCCCGCACTTATTTGTGATTGGCTGGCTTTGAAAAATCTCAGCTGAAAGCACACCTGCTTAGCAATGGGTAAACTTCCATTGATATGTATGTGGGTGTTGAAAGTGCATGCATATGAAAAGCTGTCATGGCTTAGTGGTTTAGTACTGTGATTATGGTGCACAGTATCCCGGGTTCGAGGCCTGTCATTGCTTTTTATTTTACTACTGGCCAGACCGGCTAGGAGGTGTGGCTGTGTTTAGCCAACTTTGCTCAACTTTGCCCAACGTTGCTCTACGGTGCTCTATGTTGCTCGACGTTGCCCGACATTGCGCTAGTTAGCGCGGTGCATAGCTATGCGCAAACATGTTTTGTTTGCACTAGTTGGCGCGATGCGCAGCTACGCACAAAGCCATTGCGCTAGTTAAAGCAGTGCTCAGCTATGAGCAATTATACTTAAATGTGCTTAATACTGGTAAACTTTGCTTAGCAGTGCTTCACATTGCTTAAGATATGTTAGTTATGCATTCATCAGTATGCATAACCATTTCACCTTCTTATATATATAAAAATATCATTCACTACTACATAGGCCATTTCAATGCTTTTTACTAAAATGTAAAGGATAAATGTCAGGAATTATTTTTATATACAGATTTCTAACAGTAAACAGAAAGGGAGTGGTGGGACTCAAACCAGGAATGCCTTCTCTTTGTGCGAAGGCGCTACCACTACGCTATTGCTATTTGGCTTCATTTGCATATAAGTTTCTTATTATCCTCTTCGATGTCTAAACTGCTAACTGTAGCTAAGCAATGGGCAAACCCGTGCAAACACGCGCAAACATGGGCAGCTATATCGGGAATAATAAAAAAAATAAATAAAAGTTTGACATTTTATAATTTTACAGGGGTTTAGAATGTGGGGGAGTGTAGTGTTGGGTATGTACACATTTGAGTGGACTTGCTCATGTCAGTTGACATTTCCCAATTGAGAGACTTGCAGGGGCATGGATTTTTGGACTGCTCTGCAGTCTGACATGCCCCCTGCACTCGTGCACACTCCGTGTTAGCCTTAGAGTTGAGGCAGCGCGCCCTCATGAATATGCATGGCGCTCTGACGTATTACTCTTAGGCTGCAGTTTCCATGTAAGACTAACTTAGTCTTACATGGAAGGTTAGTGAATCCTGGGGATAGTGTGTGACTCAGCTCCTTCTATGCTGCTCTGTTCTAGCAAGCAGCAAAATTCTAGTGTCTTTCTCTTACATCTACAGGTTCTGCTTTTACAGGCTGCCCTGTCTCAGCAATACCACAACATCATGTTTTATTCTGAAAACCTTTTACTTCTACAGCTTCTGCTTTTGCAGGCTGCTCTTGCAACGTTCTGTGCAAGTTTTTCTATTTTACAGCATCTGCTCTTGGACATTGTTTTGCCTCAATTCTTACAGATCCTGTTTTCTCTAAATTTGTGCTAACCTTCTGATGTCCATCTTTCCAAATATAACAAAAATAATTGTTTTCCCTTTTAGAGTTCTTACTACTTTTGTCAAGGAACTTAACTAGTATTCCTACCTCAGTTTCACTATTAGCAAGTGTATCTGTCGCTGACTCAGACTGCTGCTTCTGTTTTATGTCCTGAACTGTAACTGACAGCTGATGCTTGTAATGCATTAGACGGTCTCTCCAAAGAACAGGTGTTATTAACTACATCCTGTTGGTTCTCTTTTCACTCATTGCTAGGGAGCATTTGCTATAACACTTCTAATGGATCTGACAGTGTTTCTTCAAAGGTGACAGGGCTGACTTTATCCAGTGTGCTAAGGTTGGGCACTTTAGGAATATGTGCTGGTCTGCTGCCTTTCTTAGTTACAGGCGTTCTTAACCCATTCTTGGAATGACTGCTCATATGCTAACTTGTCGCAAGGGATTCCTGTTTTCTTCTTCTTTAGTCTCTCGTGGATTTGTAAACGTGTAAATGCCTTCCTATTACTATATTATACTCAACATCAGAAGTTATAGCCATGGGCGTTTAGTATTTAACATTATGACAAAAATGGATTGTATGTCAGCCTAACCTGAACAAAGCTAATATCTCTTAATTACTCCAGTTATGTTTTTAGTATTACTAAGACATGTTATATTGACAAATATATAACTATCGCTTGAGTCCACTAGTTTCCTTACTAAATTTCCATTCATTGTGCATTCTATAGCTTTAACTTTGCACGCAATTTGTTGAAGAGTCTTAGTTGAGGCTTTGTTAGTTTTTTGCACTAGACATTTTAGAATATAACTTTTGCCTGCTTCTAGTCATTCACCCTCTTTGATCAGGCATCACACAGTTCAACTCATTTCACGAAGTTTCATCAAACACTTTGCACTTACTTTTTGTACCCAAGGTTGTACAATTCACTGACTGGGTCACAACAAAATATTTAACAACAGTTGATACACATTAGTTCACAAAACTTTTACCTAGGGATTCAGAAATGTTGTATCTGTGTCTGCCATTGCAGTCAAATCAGCACAATTTACTGTGCATGCATGCCTAGCTATGAGACTCATTAACAATGTATATTTACTGTGCATGCATGCCGAGCCATAAGACTCATTAAAATGCACGTTTACTGTGACCACATGATGAGCCATGAGGCTCATTAACAATGTATGTTTACTGTGCATGCATGATGAACCATGAGGCTCATTAACAATGTATGCTTGCTGTGCACACATGACGATCCACGAAGCTCATTAACAATGCATGTTTATTGTGCCTGCATGATGAGCCACGAGGCTCATTAATAATGTATGTGCCCAGGCAAGTATGCAAGACAAGCTGTGTCTCATTACGGCCACAGTAGGGATCCATGAGAAGATCTTATTGCACCAACTTATGACCACAATAATGTATAAGCAGCTGTAGTAAATATTGAGTGAATATGCTCCTCTAGAGTACTCATCACAAAACTGCTCACATAGTTGATACTGCTTATGTGCAGATTTATTTTTGTAATTTAAAGATCCATCCATCCATCCATCACACCTTTTTCCCATTTTTGCACATGGGGTTGGGATGTCACCTCAACAGGGATAATCATCTACAATCAAGGTTCACACCACCAGGTGGCTAGCCCTGCCATGGTGACTTAAGGCTACATATACACAGAGAAATGTGTTGCAGAGGGAAGAAGGGGAAGTATATGTAAGCTGAAAGGGTAGTGTCAGTAGAAGGACCACAGAAGCATACATATAACAAGACTGCACAGGGAGGTGGTAATAAATCCAGGGATGTAAAAGGCAATGAATAAGGGTATATGAGACATGCACACATATTGCAAACTGAAGTACTAAAGTTAAGTACTGTAAAAAGACACAGGCTAGGTGGGACACAGAAAATTAACAAGATGTGTCAATTGAAAACAGTTAGGACATCAGCATACTTTGAACACTGTACCTGCTCTATAATGCAAATGTCATTTAAAATCTGTCTTGCAACCTTGACTGTATTTGAACCCAGTACCTATACACAGACATTCCAGTGAGCACTACCAGCTGAGCCATACAAGCGGTCACAAAGAAGAAATCAGTGAAGCACATAGCAGGTGTTTGTTACACATTTCATAATGGAAGCAAAAAAGTCAAAACAGAGGCAGAAAAGTTAAAAAAATAGATACAACCATGGGAGGATTTGAACCTAGTACCCTTTTCACTGACAGTCTATAAAGCACTTTACTTGCAAGCTGAGCCACATCAGTGGTTATACTGTGTGTGCCAGTGCAGCACATAGCAGGTGATTGTTAGACATTTTTCAAAACTGAAGCAGAAAAGTAAAAAAAGTAAAAAAAAAAAAAAACAACCCTGAGGGGATTTGAACCTTTCACTCTATTTACTAGC